>NC_092072.1:6413501-6713501 GCF_039877785.1 Chaetodon trifascialis
AGCTGCATTTAGAGATCTGACGGAGACCAAAACGGAGCTAAAAGGAGAGTGACAATTGGACTTAAATTCATCAGCTGGCCAAAAACACTGGATGTGTAAATAAGCATGCCACCGTATAAACTTTAGAAGGTGATAATATGTTAAAGCCTGCTGCGCTGTAAAGAAAACGTTTAACATTTTGGGAAGTATGCTTATTTAACTCACCGAGAGTTCAATGACAAGATTGATACCACTCTCATGTCTGTGGGAAATGTAAGGAGCTACAGCTGCTTAGCTTGTCTTAGCATAAGTGCACATAACTCACATAAATGAGCTTTTACAGATAAACAAACAAAATATAACTTGGTAACCTTTGGACACAGCGAGGCTAACAGTTTCCAGTTATCATGGTAGTCTGAGCTAATCTGCAACTGACTGAAGCTTTATATTAATCTTACAGACATGCAAATGATATCAAACTGTTAATCAAACACTTGGCAAGAAAGCAACTTAGCTTTGAGATTGAAGCATCCAGCAAACGTGTTTAATCAGGTTTATCTGTTCCTTTATTTTTTTTATACTTTTATTCCTTTGTTTCATAATTGTCATTTCGTTTTGTGCTGCTATTAAGACGCTAAGTAGAACTGGGAAGATATTTCTCATTAAAGGGAGAATGCTATACATCTGTTTGTGCGTACACATGGAGGACTTAGCGAGAATGAAAACCTCAAAACGTGTCTCTTTCATACTTATTCTCTGTGACCGTCGGCTTGCAAAACACCAAAATGAAACATATGCACTGTAATTGCATGACATTAACCCAGATTGTTGTTCTGCTGGTGCTGCTGATGGTGGTGCTGGTGGTGGTGGTGGTGGTGGAGGGGAGAGTTGTAATGCATTGCTGAGTGGGACGACTCGAGATCGTTGAGGAAAAGTCTCTGCTGAGACTCCCTGCTGTGAACATAATCTGTCTCCGTGATATTTCACCTTCTATTAATAGTCACACGGTTTAGAGGGTTTTACATATTTCAGAGAGCTGCTCCGAAAAACCACTGAAAACCCTGAGTCACGATCAAGCCTGGCTTAACACCGATCCGCCGATGCAGACTGATATTGTTAAGCATTCTGTCCGATTAGTGCGCAAGAGAAGAAGAAGAAGAAGAAGAAGAAGAAGAAGAAGAAGAAGAAGAAGAAGAAGAAGAAGAAGAAGAAGAAGCCTTTATTTGTCACACAACACAACATGCTGCACACACGCCATGCATTTGGTGAAATTCTTCCTCTGCTTTCGATCCATCCTGGTAAGTCCTTCCTCCGCGGTTTCCTTTTTCACCATTGGTCAGGTGGTGATCTTCATGCAAACTCCACACAGAAAGGCCCCTTTCCTCGAGATAAGGGGCAGCAGGCACCGAAGGCATGGTGGAAGACACGCCCTCAGCACCCACAGCGCCCCAGGTGGGAATCGAACCCGGGACCTTCTACCTGTGAGGCGACAGTCTTGCCACTGTCCCACCGTGCCACCAAGAGAGAAGTTTGGATACAAAAGCAGAAAATAGCAACACAACGTGCAGCCTTTCCAGGACAGCGCAAACTTTAAATGACCTCCCGCAGCTAAAACAGATACTTCAGACAGGCAAGAAACATTTCTGTTGACACATATCTGACAATTTTCTGCTTGACAGGTTTCACCTGTGGAAGATATCCACAGCCCTTATTTTAGAGAGGGTATAGAGGATATTGGAGCTCGAGGTGACCCTTTCACCTGTGAAGGATATTGAATGGACAAAAGAGAGTCTGAGGCGCGCTCGCTGCAGACGTGTGCAGACAAGTGGAGCAGAGAGGAGACCGGCAACGGGGGAACAGACAGCATGGGATGGGCAGAGAACAGATGTGTTCCTTTGTAAGGGTCGTAAACATGAGTCATTCAACTCTGGAGATGGCTGGAGGGCACAGACAGTTGTAAAGAAAAGTGCGAAGACGGGAGGTATAGGAAAAAAAATCACAGCGCGGCAACAGGAGTGTGGCGAATGCAAAAGACAAATAAAGCACTGTGTGACAGAAGAAGAGAGAGAACGAGGTAGAAGTGGGAGAATTAAGAGAGCGTGCAGGGAGGGAAGAAGAAAGAGCGGGAGGGAGACTAAATGGTCTGTTTTCAGCAGCAAATGTGCTCGCGGTGAAATCCATCACTGGAGGTACGGCTGGCAGCTCATCTACACTGCAGCCTTTGTTTTATGGCGTTGACACTGCCACCGCCGCTGTGTTTTCATCAGTCAGGGCCCTGACACCACCCCAGGGAGTCGCACTAGAACAGGCACACGTGTGGGCGAGGGGATCTGCATATCTGTGTGTGTGTGTGTGTGTGTGTGTGTGTGTGTGTGTGTCACACTTGTTTGGTTCTACCTGTACGTCCCAGAGTAGTGACTGATTTTACAGATTAGCAAGCTAGACGCCGCTATGGAGGAAAAAAAAAAAAAAAGGAGACACTGCAGCGTTGTCGGCCCCTGATTAAATCCTTAAAATACTCAAGTAATCTACATAAGAACCTCAGTGCGAGGCAACCGTGGATATTTCTTCTTCTTCTGTGGAGGATTATATTTTCTTTGTGGCGCAGGCCTTGCAGCTCGCAGCAGTTTGTATTTCAAACACTAATTCTTCATGCTCGAAGGACAGCAGCAATATTTCCCAAAGAAACTCCCACGGGTGTTTATTTAGGCCACAAACACAAGTGGCGGGACTGTTCAGCGCTTACAAAAGCGCAGAGTTACAGTTTAGACGAAAACGACTTTCAATTGTGTGCGTGTGTGTTAAGACCAAATGAGGCAACTTTTAATTCTTTGTGCAGCCGTGACTCCCGTTCTGCTCTCTTTGGTGTTTTTCATGGACCTGATGAGTGTTTGTTTAGGTTGATACACTGCAAACTACGTATCACTGCCCCATTCTGTCTGATTGGTCTGTCCAACAAGCAGAACGAAGCAGAAACATCATAAAATATAGATCTAAAAATACCCAACTCCTGTAGACTGCTGCACTGTATGTGCTCTAAATCAATAGAAAACAAACACAACAAATTAAATTTATATGAAGGCCACTCATCAAAGTGCCATTGTCATGACGGCACTTCAGCCTCCATCTTTGTCCCAAGAGCCCTGCGTTCGTTCTGGAACTTTCCAGTTCATCGCCGTGTCCTCATTTCACACTAAACACAGCGGACAATATGTTCTTTATATCAGTTGTCATGCTACACTGTTTTTGCAGCACACACATAAATCTCCGTACTTCACTGTTTTGCACAAAACAGATGGACGTCAGTCAAAGTGCGACAGTGGAACAACACTGACACTGAGATTTAATCCTTATTTCCTTTGGGCATTGCATTGTGGGAATATAATCAGAATAAGCCTTATGGCCAAGTACTATTTTACACATACGAGGAATTTGTTGTAATGAAGTTGGCGCATGACAAATCTACTAAAAAATAGTATTAAAAAGT
Source organism: Chaetodon trifascialis (assembly GCF_039877785.1). Taxonomy (NCBI): domain Eukaryota; kingdom Metazoa; phylum Chordata; class Actinopteri; order Chaetodontiformes; family Chaetodontidae; genus Chaetodon; species Chaetodon trifascialis. The sequence goes on from NC_092072.1 coordinate 6,416,968, forward strand.
AAAAAAATCTAACAATATAAATATATATACATGAGTCTGTTTTACCAGAAGCTCAGTCTTTTTTTCAGAAAACAGTCCAAGCTGAGCGTTAATGTAACACATAGAGTTAATGCACATCAACAACAACAAACAGACCTTTTCGGGCACACTTTTCCAGAGTTAACACACTATAACAACGCGTCTGCGTTCTGTCCGTGACGCGTCTGATGGAGCTGCGTTCGGTCTCCATTTCAGAAGTGTCCCAGAAGCGGTGAGCCCACCCATCCCGGATCCTTAATCCTGGGCTAATTTCCCTAATTGTGACAGCCTGTAAGCTTCTTCATTGACCATAGATTCCAGTAAAGTGAAGACTTAAACAGTTTCTGCTTTGGGATCTTGTTGCCTTTCACGAAGCTGAACTGCGTTGATCATTCTGTTTAGTTCATCCGACCCTCCGACGGCGTTAAGCATCAAAATGAGCAAAAACAAATAATTCAAAAACGTCTGTGTGCATGAACGCAGGCCCATGCGTGCACTTTCAGACCCAGACAGCAGGTTAGGAGGTGATTACCTGTGGTCTCTGGGGATGAAGGAGGCTATGACCTTTAAGGAACAGCTCAGTGTGAGGTGAGGAGGGCTCGCTGGCCTGCAAGCTTTCAGTCTCTCTGAGTGCTGCTGTGGGTGTGTGTATCTGGAGCATGTGTGTGTCTGTCTTTGCGTGCATTCGTCGATCAAACACCGTCTTTTTGGTGATTTTTTTTGTAGGATTGCATTTTGTTTGCCGCTGTCCTCCTCTGGTATGTGTTTCGTGACTCCTCAGATTTATCTGGTGACCCCTCGCAGGGGTTGCGACCCCAGGTTGGGAGTAGGTGCAGTAAATCCAGTGATGCGTTTAATCTGGGTTTATCTTCATGCATCTTTTGGCTCACTGAAATTTAAGCATTCTTGAGGAGCGGGCAAGGAGCACTGAAATGCCTCTGTGTGTGTGTGAGTGTGTGTGTGTGTGTGTTTATAAGTGTGTCTACATGTAAGCACTGACATATGGAGTCTGTGTGACTGTGTATGTGACACCTGCATAAACACAGATTGCTCGGATAAGTAGCAGACCCAAGAGGTCGTGTCAATAGAGGCAGTTGCATTTTATTTGTGTGTGTGTGTGTGTGTGTGTGTGTGTGTGTGTGTGCTGGAGGGCAACAGTGATAGGTATGTGCATGTGTGTAATGGCATTCATGCACACTCAGACAGTTTTACTGCTTCCAGGCACAAACATTATCGACTACTGACTCTCACGGAGTCGCCAGCTTATCTGGATCACAACAAAACACGCACAAGCTCAAAACAGCGTGACCAAACAGTCCACACACACACACACACACACACACACACACACACACACACACACACACACACACACACACACACGCACACGCTGAAGTTATGAAGTAAACTATGAAACACATGACCTCAATCGAGCTCGACACACAGTCCGACGCTGTGACCTCACTTGTTTTGCCATGACCTATCCATATATCACCAGCTTCTCCGCGCACACACACACACACACACACACACACACACACACACACACACACACACACACACACACACGCACACACATTCTATGGGAGGCATTTATGGAATGACGAGTATTTGCCTGCAGTCTGCATTTCAGTGGAATCCCTAACAAATCTCTGTGAATGTGCGTGTGTGTTGTATGTGTGTGTGTTGGATGTGTTGTCATCCTCGTGCGTGTGTGTGTGTGTGTGTGTGTGTGACCTTTGTCATGATCTTCTTCAGTCTTGTGATTTACAGCTCAGACTGTTCTGTTAATAAAGGTTCTGTGTGTTTCTTCCACTGGAAGAGCTTCAAACGACGACCGCAGATATTTTACAGGCGCCGCGGTGTTTTGGGAAATGTTGCTTTCTGAGAGTTAGATGAGAAGATCGGGACCACTCTCACGTCGGTGTGATGGATCTGAAGCTGGAGCCAGGGGATAATTAGCTTAGCTTAGTTTAGCTTAGCTTAGCGTAAGGAGTTTAAGTTTGGAAAACAGGGATGCAGAGTTTACAGCGTTTAAAAAATAAATAAGATAAAAGGAGAATCCTGCTTGAAAACTAAAATCAAAATATGTTGTTTTTACACTTTATGGATCAAACAAATAATGCAGAATGTGTTAATTATGAAGCTTTAGAGGCTTAACATCACACTATTCCTTTAATGTTGAACTTCCTTTTGTGAGAAACAGCTATTTCCTCCATTTTTACAAATAACATCAAAGGTAATCGCCAATTTGTCCTATTTAGATCACTAAAATCACCCAGATAATCACTTTTTGGCTGATTTAACCAAAACCCAAAGACACGGGCGACCATTTGCAATGGTTCTCCAGCAGAATTTGCTTGTCTTTAATGGGTCAAAAGCCAGAAAGGTTGGGAACTACTGCCTTCAGCAATACTGTTTCTGCTTCCACGACGTTCATGCTATTTCCAGTCACATCACTTTAGGGTCACCTTCTGCCACCTGACTGAACCTTCGCTGCAGGGTTCAGCCTTCTCTGTGTGTCCGTCCCCTTACACAGAGCAAAATCTCTCCTAAACACAGCCATAATGAACAGTCTGTGGTCAAGCGTTGCAGCTTTATGGTGGACTTTCTCCTTGAGGAACACTGTCAGTGTCACTGGTCCATGAGAAACAGCAAAGGTTAGCGAATGCTAACCAGCTCCCTGGTGCGACACGATCACTCTGCCTTTGAAGGTTTGTCCGACCATGTTGTCTCCTGGAGGACAGCAAAAGGTCAGATCCCTGGACATATGCTGAGCCTGGTGCTAGCACAACCATATGCTCCACACCGCCACACGAGTTCCTGCAGCACTTATGACATCCAGAAATGATTTTATGCTCTGTTTCAAAATGAGATATGTTTTTAAGACTGGACTTTATAGGTTTGCATCTATTTTTGTATGATAAGCTGAAGAATAGTTGTTCAGCTGTAAAATATGTGGTAATTGTCATTGGCAGAGGGGAAAAAAACTGCACTTTCTCATATCACCGCCATCGTTTTCACGCGCACTCAAAGCCTCCCTTCATACGAAGCATCAGCTCACTGCAGGTTCAGACAGCGTCAGCCAGTCCAGGCCAAATATTCAGGAATTCACATTTTGCCAAAAACAACCAAGGCTCTGCACTCATGTGGTTACCTCAAACAACAATCCCTCTTCTGTAGATTCAGAAATGTTTTAACTGCTCTTTGAGGCTCCCTTCATTTTTAGCATGTGAGCCCTTAAAGCAAAGTGTCTACCGATGACTTCTTGTCACAGATTATGGCTTTTCCCGTTTTTTATAAACTACCCAAACTTATAAAATAATATATTGTAATACACAAAAACAGGACACTCTGGCCACTTTTCTTTACTTCGACACTTTAAACCTGCTGTGACTTTAGCCATCTGGGGACAGTGGACACAAGTTGTGACCACAACATTCACATGTCATCACCTTCTCAGCTGATATGGTGAACTTGTTGCTTATTTAATTTATATACGGTGGCACAGTGGTAACACTGTCGCCTCACAGCTGGAAGGTCCCAGGTTCGATTCCCGCTCCTACACCATGCCTTCGGTGCCTGCTGCTCGAGGAGTTTGGAGTGGAGTTTGCATGTTCTTCCTGTGTTCACCTCCTGAAACATGCAAGAAGATCACCACCTGACCAAAAGGAACTGGGTCCCCGGGCGCCGCTGTCGGCTGGCAGCCCACCGTTCCTGGTCCGCTGTAGTGGAAGGACTTGCCGGGATGGGATAAAAGCGGAGAAAAGGATTTCACAGAAGCATGGCGTGTGCAGTTTCTCCCCCCGTAACTCTGCATGTTGTGTGGATTGTGACTAATAAAGTGATGTCTTTCTTTCTATTTACACTTCCAGCAGTCACAAAGCAACATTATGATTCATTTGGAGTCGTGTTTCTGTCCACTGGATGAATGTTAAGTTAAAATTCACTCTCTTTTTGCTCTGTTTAAGGCCGTAAAGCTGAAGCCGGCCGCAGATTCGAGTGATATTACAATGCTATGATACAAATATTGATTATAGCTTCAAGTATTTTTTCAACGCAGGATTCATTTCTAACGGGTATCTTTACAGCGCTGCAGTGATGCTTTTCCAATCACAATCCTGAAAGCAGTGGTTCTGAAAGCAGCTAAACGAGCGTGGACCCTTCAGGAGTCTCTCACACATGTTCACGCACACACTCTCGGGCTTCCTTATTGGCCGTGCCATCCTCAGCTTGTGCAGCTCTCAGTGCAGCGAGACGAGCAGACAGTGGGCGCAGTGTGGAGAGACTGGCCTCGCTCCAGAGACTCTCCAGAACATTCCATTGAGAGACCGCTGGCTGGCATGCTGGATGGTTGCTGGTAAACAAGCCAAACAACAAACAACAACACCGGCGCTGCATAATTCCTGCAGAGAGGGGGGAAAAAAAGCATCCATTCTGAAAGGGGATTAACCCCTGTCATATTATTCCTGTGATCTCTGACAATTCTGCCTCAATTTGTGAGGACAAAAAAGGGCTTGATTACGCTATCAGTGGAGAGCTGCTCTGCTGAATCTATTAGAGTATTTGGGATAATTTTACAGGGATAAGTGCTCATTTTATGCCTCCCGACCATGAGCATTGTAATGAACGTTATGCTTGTTTTAATGGTAACGCTCCTCTATTTTAGGGTAGATTTTAGCAGTAAGATACTTGGAAGAGCAGAACTCGTCGTACAGCTGTATTCCTGTCAGAAAAGGCTGCTCAACGCAGCCGCTAACAGAATAAATTATCAGTGTTTTCCACAAGCGCCAGCTGTCCAACAGACGGCATCTGACTCCTTTCCGGTTCGCTTCTTCTTTAATAGTAACTTTTTGTTTTTAAAGACAGGCACTTCTTGCAAGTCTGTTTGATAATTTGATGATATAGCGGCAGGGGTGAAATGAGGATTTGCTGTGTTGGGGGGCTGTGAGTTAGCGGGGTTCACAGCAGTCTGCAGCACTGACAGCTTCTGTGACAAATGCAGGCTCGTGGAAGATGTAACGAGCAAGACGGTGAACACAAACAATTAATCCACTTAAAAATAACTTGCTTCATGTAATTTAATGGCTTGTTGTTGCTGCGCAGTCAGCAGATTTTCTCAAAAGTAAGAGACATCATGTCATTATGTGCTGAAACTGCACAGAGGAGGTGGAGAGGGCCGACACTGTTCAACATGTATGAAGGCACGCAGGTGATACTTTGGCCTCCATGAAAGAAACATCATATTTATGTTGACTGTAGATATCGTGTGTCACTTCATTAGGTGGTTTCAAAGACTTATGCACTGATATTCTTCTGCTTCTCCACGCTCTCACAGCTAGCAGCTGGTTAGCTTAGCTTAGCATCTGATCAAATCTAATCTGCCCACCAGCTCGTCTGAAGCATCATGTTTGTTTAAGCTGTACAAAAGACAACGTTCTAGGCCTCATGGGAAATGGGGTTTGTTAAAGGCCGCTGAGTACGGCTCTGTTCAAAGGCTGTTTTTATAGTTAGCAGTGTTGTTATTGATGTAAATGGGATTTTGAAAGACGTTCTCTTACTTTGGATTCTGGATTAGCTAAACTACGCCATCAGGGTGCCAACTGTAGCTCCACATTTACAGCGACATGAAAGTCTTCTCATCTCTATTAACTCTACGCTAATGTATTCCTTTAACAAATTAAGGAAAAACTGTCATCATTTCTCTATAATCAATTTAAGTTTGTTACGCATTTTGTTATTTTCATGCACGCAATTAAAGCAATATTTATAAGACACAGAAAGTGCTGGTACACACTAAACTGTGCGGTGTGGGTGGACCGGAGCGTGTGCAGCTATGACTGACTGTGTCTTAATCTGTTATTTTCCTGCCATCAGTGTGCAGCCGGGACGTCGAGCTGTCACGCTGCTGCACGTCTCCTGCAGGAAACTCAGAGATTAAACGACTGAAAGTTGATAGAGATTGAATCTTACATTTATTGATTCACCAGCTCATGAGCCAGCGGTGTGCGGCGCACATTGAAATCACGCCTTCCTCAATGTGCCTTTGTGTATCTGTCACTATTTTCCCATGCATATGTCTTGTTAGTGTGCATTTTTAAAAGCTTATGTGTATTTCCTTGTATTTGTATGTGTGTGAGCGTGTCATTTACATTAATGTAGACGTCTGTAGGTGCATACTCATGCATGTACTTCTATGATTCTGTCTGCTTTTGCTTTTGTGTGTCCGTGAGCGTGTGTGTTGTCGTGCTGCAGACTCAGGTTGTGAGGTGCATCGTGAATTCAAAACGGACATGTGATTAATGAGCAAATGCACCAATGACAACAGGAGGCGCCACAGAGTGATTGAACCCCGCTGAGTTTGCTGTTGTTAAAATAAAGCCTGTGTGTGTGTGTCTGTGTGTGTCTCAGGAATACTGAGGATATAATCCCACCCAGCGTGATCCCTCCATCGACAGACCCCCCGCTTGCACTACCACAACAACGCGCACACACTCACAGATACACACACTCAATGCAATTATCACGTTAACACATCCTCGTTATTGCTGTCGCCCGTCAAACATCTGCTCCTGTCTGACAGTTAAGTTCACATTTAGTGCATGCTTGACACACACACACACACACACACACACACACACACACACACACACACACACACACACACACACACACACTCAGATAATTCCAGTAATGTAACTTGGATCTTATTTGAGGTTTGGAAATGTGGCACCTGCACTAAAACAAAGACGGTGGAGTAGGAAACGGAGCCGCAGACCCACAGGTTGGATGAACATCCATCACATTTTGCGAGCCGACTTCCTGGTTCACCTTTGACCTCCCTTACTGGCTGCGGTGCTTCTGCAGTGATGTATTATTGCTGACATCTGTGCACTTCAAATAAATGGTTAGATAATCTGTCTTAACTGTCAGCCTTGTTACAGTCTGACTGTCTGACTTGTGTTCCTCTCCCCGCCGCCTTTATTTTAGCCATGTTTTATCAAATCACATGATGCAGGACTTCGGTCATGTGACAGCAGAGGTCGCACATGGGGCTGAGATAATAACCCTTCGAGGTGACACCTGAGAAACAGTGAAGTCCACTTTATGTGATACTAAATCAGATGTCTGCACGCACAGATGTGCTCGCATTCACACGGATCGAATCCTGGTTTTATTCATGTTTTACACAGTGTGTTGACTTCTGTGCAACCGCGTTGTACTTTATACTTCTAATCAAGTACATTTCAGAGGGAAGTATTGCACGTTTTACTTTTACATTGCATTCATCTGACAGCTGGAGTTACTAGTTTAAGATTCCACAAACAAAACATGATAAATTTATAAAATATGATTAAATGATCCAACAGAACATAAACCAACCATATTATATTCCAGTATAATAATAATAATAATAATAATAATAATATTAATATTAATAATAATAATACAACTCTCTGAAAGCAAGTTCTGCCAAATAAGTGAGTACTTTTGCCATTAATGCTCTTGTACTTTTACTTGACTGCAGGACTTTTACTCATAACTGAGCTGTTCTGCTATTTTTACTTAAGTAAAAGATCTGAGTACTTCTTCCGCCACTGCAGCATTGTAGTAAAACACCCTTAAAAAGCAAGTCACACCACACTCACACCTGGTACACCCGAGAAAAAGCAGCACACACTCACACACACTGTGATAACCGCTTTCATCGGTAATTCTCTGCAACTTCACTTTGACATTCGCATCAACATCTCACAGAAATAACAACCCCCCCAGTGCTCCCTCTCCCTCCCTCTGAACCCAGACGATCACACACTCGTCACAGCTCTCGCCGCTTTCCCGCTGAATCCTCTGCCTCCCACCTTCTGCGGCAATACCAGGCCAATATTTCAGTCTCCCTTTAAATATTTCACATTCATTTTAAATAATTCGCTCTCATTTTTAGCACCGGCAAAAACCACAATGCGGAGCCGAGCCCACACACGCGCGCTGCACAAACACACACAAAATGAGGCGTAAAGTTAATTAGACATGGAGCTGAGAGAGAGCCTCTTCCTGCTGTGACACAATCATCGACACAGCACCTCAAGGGGAGAGAGGGCTTGAGAGCGTTTGTGTGTTTGTGCCTTAATATACACACAAATACACCCACGCACACAAGCTCACATACATCTAAACACACATCTGAATGCATGCGGAAGCAGCAAATATAAATCAGTATATACGCAGACAGATAAACAAACACACACAGGGAGAAAAAAACAGTGATTCAGAGTCTCGGTCTCAGTTCGCTGCCATGAAACTGCCTAAATTACAGCAACACGCAGAGTTGAATCGTTATCAGGCTTCATAAACTGCTCTCAGGTGATGAATAAACATTGCAGCGAAGATATTCCACCGACTGCTCCCTGCGCCTCCTTCTCTCCAACCTGTTACGACTTCCTTTGGATCAAGGTGAAGTGAGACCAAAGCAGGTTTGTCGGACAACTTCCTGGTTACATCTGAGCGTGAACTCGCACACACGCAGTCCGTCAGAAGTGCTATCTAGGGATCCTCCTCTGTTTACCCCGCTCTCCCCCGGCTGAGCGCGGCCTCAGCTCGGCCACGCTTTAAATTCAGAGCAGATTCCTCTTGTCCACAAACCCCACCGCCCCTTTGTGCATGTGTGCGTGCGTGCGTGTGTCTGCGCATGTCCTCGCTGTCAAACAGTAAGACTGAGGAAAGGGAGGTTTGAAGTTTGCCGCAGAGATTTCTGCCTCCACCTGAACACGGCAGAGGTGAACGGACTTTCATTTGTGCTGCACGAAGGTTTGGAAAATGACATCTGAAACAACGGTTCGACTGTGACATATCTTTCTAGGAACAATGTTACTTTAGGGGGCGGCACGGTGGCGCAGCAGGTAGTGTGCGTGCCTCACAGGAAAGAAGGTCGCCGGTTCGTTCCCCGGGTCGAGCCTTTCTGTGTGAAGTTTGCATGTTCTTCCTGTGCATGCGTGGGTTCTCTCCGGGCACGCCGGCTTCCTCCCACAGACCAAAAACATGCTCATTAGGTTAACTGGTGACTCTAAATTGCCCCTAGGTGTGAGTGTGAGTGTGAATGGTTGTTTGTTTGTGTATGTTGCCCTGCAATCGGCTGGTGACCTGGTGACAGGCTCAGGGTGTACCCTGCCTCTCGCCTCTTGACACCTGGGATAGGCTCCAGCCCCCCGCAACCCCGAAAGGGATAGTGGGGTATAGACAATGGATGGATGTTACTTTAGGTTAACACACAGTCCTTACTGCAGGCACTTTTCAGTGGAAATACCTTTTTTCTGAAGAAATAGTCCCATCCATCCATTTTCTATGCCGCTTATCCCTTTTCGGGGTCACACTCACACCTAGGGGCAATTTAGAGTCACCAATCAACCTAATGAGCATGTTTTTGGTCTGTGGGAGGAAGCCAGAGTACCCGGAGAGAACCCACGCATGCACGGGAAGAACCGGGAATCGAACCTGCGACCTTCTTACTGTGAGGCACGCGCACTACCTGCTGCGCCACCGTGCAGCCAGAAATAGTCCCACAACTTTGAATGAAAGTAACACTGTTTCTGGAAAGAGATGGTGCTGCTGAACTTTTAAATGTGATGTTTCAGTGTAATGTAACGCATGGACAGACACCACGGCTGCTATGACTGTGGATTATGAGTGTCTTTTTTGCTGTTCTGTGTGTGTCTTTCCTCTCTTCCCCCGTGTCTGCAGTGGAGGTGTGGCCTGGCGGTGCTGCGGGCAGACGGCGCACCTGAGGCTTCGCCTCGCTGCCAGATTGTCCAAGCTTCTTGCCCAACTTTCCAGGCATTTAGTCCCTGTTATCTTAGCATCCATAGATTTCATAGCTTGTCTCTTGTCGCCTTTGTGCAGATCTCGTTTGTTTCTTCGTTTGTGAGTTTCTTAGAAGAGCTTCCTCAGTTTGTATCCAACCTTAGTTAGTCTCTTGTTAGAGTTTGTCTGTTTTCTTACCCGCTCGCCACGGAGTAGCAGATAGTTTAGTTTAGGGCTGAATTTGTGTTTGTTTTCGATACTTGTTTTGGTTATATTTCTAGTCTCAAGTTCAATCGTAATAAACAATTTGTGTTTCAACAGCTCATTTCATTCTGGTGCTGTTTTTCTCTGCCTTCTTGGGTCCAATCCAAAAACACTTAGACTGCTAGTCTTAACAACTGCAGGGGAAAGGGAGGAAAAGGTTTGCCTTTTTGGGCAATTTGGGACTATTATTAACTTTATTTATACATCACAACAGTTCTAAAATGCTTTACGACGCACAAAAAGTAACAAAGATTAAAATGTAATTGAAGACATAATTCAAGAGAACGCAGCTCCCGATAATGTGTTTTTTAAGAGACATTTACATAAAGAAACAGAGCCGACTGAGCTGATGACAAATCGTGTCTCTGTATAATGGTAAGGGGTAATAACTGTGTCATAATTTGCATTCTTACTTATTGGCAATAAGCAGTGACTTGTGTTGTTCCTCTGTGCCATAGACCTCCACTGTTACAGCCACTGTAGTTCAATGAGTCAATTCATTATGTACATTTTGGCTTTTTTATCTTGAATCTTCATCATCATCTGTCATCTGCACTTCACTCAACATATTACCTCTGTGCGTCACACAGAAACGTTTCAGTCCTCTAAATCCCACACACACAGTCCTGGCTGCAGTAAATAATCGCCAACTGTGTATTAATCCGCAGCTGAAAATAGTCCCTAACAGCTGCCCTGAGTCATTTTGCTGAAAAATGACAATGCCCTGCAGTGTTCGGGAAATACTTTTTAAAAAAACGAGATCTTTGCTCTCACTGAACAGGCTTGGGGCTGAGTGTCACAGACAGGCTGCGGAAGTTGGAAAGCACTGAGAAGCGCGCTAACACATTGTTGGTTTTGGTCTTTTCCTGGGATTTGCTGACAATAAGAAAAACACAGAATAACACGAGCCTCATCGTTTCAATTTTACAAGCATCTGACAAATCTACAGTTTAGGTAGCCTGCACAAATGCGACTGGCGCGCACACACACAGAATTTTCATGGCTATCTGGGAGAAGACAAAAGCAGCGCATTGTGTAGTTAAAACACCTCCGACAAGCAGACACAGAAAGAAAAAACACCTTATGAGGCATCAGTTGCCATCTGCTGTTTCACTGTTTCTGCTGATAAATCTCTCTCTCCTTTAATCCCCCTGTCTCCTACTTTCTTCCTCCTCTGCCAAGACTCTCCTTGTATGTAAAGCCGCATGTTTTCCCTTGTTCCATTTCTGTCTCTTTCAACTGTCAAATTTTATTTCTATAGCGCCCCTTTTTGTCTTACACTCAGATGGTCAGGGTCACCGGGAACGCAGATTATAATGGAGCACAAAACGCTTCTGTTGTCCTTGTGTGAGGAGAAAAACAGAAGGAAAAGAATACAGCAACGAGGGAGGGGCTCTGGAGGGAGATGTCCAAATGTTTGTTTATGCCTAATTGGGCCACAGATGAGCCAGCGGCCATCTCAGATAACGGTTTGTCCAGAAGGAAGGAGGAGACGAGCGCGAAGGAAGGAAAGGAGGGAGTAGCGTTACTGCGGAGGGGAAATGAGGAAGCAGCGGCGGGGTTTAGCAGAAGAATAGACGGAGGAAGTGAAGAGGGAGGAAGCTACTGAGGGTGTTTGGCTGTGAGGAGAGAATATCAAGGATTGGACTGAGGAAGAGGGGATGAAAGAAGCGAGGAGGAGTGGCAGTGGGACCTCAGGGGAAGTGGTATCCAGTAATTAAACAACAAGACTTGTGCAGCATGTGTGGCCGCACTACAAAAGTCCTCACTGCTCCCCGTTGAGCACGTTCAAAACAGCACATTGCATCTAATTAGAGAAACATATTGGAGCTAACGTTCTCACTGAGCCTGCCTAGTGGGCTCATCGAGGGCCAGAAGTAACGTACAAACATAGTACATAAAAGGGCATATCCAACAATATGCAAATACATTTCACCGCACTGCTGCTGAATTAGCCCCAAGCTAGAGGACTGATATGAATATTAAGATCAAAGTTGGTGACGAAATGGAATTTAAAGGAATTTTAAAAAGGAAGCGATGGCGTGAAGCGAACTCGTGCAGATGAAGTTTGTGTTGGAAACAAAGCGAGGCAACGCACGCTGCTGTGTACAGTAAATACGAGCTGAAGCCTCAATGTGACCTCCTGAAATCAGTGCAAGTGCTGATGACCGTCAGTCTGCGGAGAGATCAGAAAGGCGCCAGTGTGAAACGGACCATGCGGGCAAATAATGAGTTTACATGCAGCAGTAGCTGAAACGGACACAAGCGGCACATGCACCTTATTCCTGATTTAGTCTGGACTGAAACTAAAACTTGACATTTTGAATTCTAAATGAGGAAAGAGTGTGCTGGAAAAGGAGCTCAAAGCTGAGAGAGTATTGGACTTAGATTCATCAGATAGCCAGAAACATGACTCCCAGTGGGTGCTGCTGCTCACATTACCTTTAAAAACAACTTCAAAAACAAGGTGCTAATACATTAACTTTGTGCTTGCGGCTTGTTCTGCAACAAGCAGTACAGCTTTAATTATCACTTTGACTGAAGTGTTAATGCATCATATTGAAGCTACATCAAGGATTGAGTCCTATAATGCATAAACCGCCACACTGATACAGCCGAGGTTTGGTAAATTCAAGCCCAACCAGAACTTGAAGGATGATTCGGGTTTATAAAACTTCGGTCTTGGGGATCTCAGCAATTACTGCGGTGACAGACTGAAATGACAACCGTGTCCAAAATAAGATCCAAATTGTTATGCGGAATTATTCTTGATCTTTTCTAAATGAACAGGACGACAGGCGGGGATTTGGAAACGCCCAGTTCAACCAAATGTGACTGATTCTTTTAAACTCCACAGCAGACAGAAGAAAAACAACACGGCGTCTTTCCCGTCATCAGCACGGACAGTTTGAGGTCTTTCCCTCTGGACACAGATTGAGAGTAACAAAGGGCCGGTCTGTCATTGTGGGAAATTCTTTTATCTCTTTGCTAAATGATTTTTCATCTTGTAGAAAATAAGTGGGTTGTGATGGCAAAGCCTTTTTCACCACTGATGAGAAGTTAGATGATGACAGCCGGAGGTTTCATGTTTCGCAGACGCTTGATGAATTGCTTTACGACAGCTTGAGTAGTGGGGTTTGCATATTTCTGTTACATCTTTTGTGTGTTTTAGTATGTTAATGTGGAGCATCTTACGCTTAGATCTGCGCTTTTGTTCTACGTTTCACCTGTTTGCAAGACAAAATTCCCCTCAGGTGCAATAAAGTTGAAAGTTGCCCCCAAAGGCTGTAAGTGCATCCATTGTGCTGTCATTTTGAAGGCTGCGCAGAATCGCAGCGGTTTTGTCTGAGAGCAGCGTGTAGACTCGGCGCTACGCCTTCATTTAGCAGCAAACATCACTCATCGCTCACTTTCAGCGAGCAGAAAAACTGCACTTATTTTGTGCAAAATTTGCCAAAAGCAACATGGAGAGAGAAACAGGAAAGTCAGGAATCTGATTGTGGGTGACGTGTGGTTTAACTCTCCTGCCTCTGTAACAACCGCTGACATCAGGACCCCTCCTCCATCGGTCCATCGGAGAAGAATTCATCACATTCCTCTCCAGCTGTCCATCAACCACTCCCTCCTGGCCGCCGTGACTTGTCTTGCTTTTTTTTTTTTCTCAAGTTAGCGAAAAAATTACAGTGCATTTTTCGCGCTCTCCAAACCAGCTTTCAGTTTCCTGTGGGTGGCTGACGTCTGCTGGCTGTCGAATCAGGATGACGCCGGGTATTTGATGTCGGCTGGTTTGAGCGGGGTGGGCTGGGTTGGGGGTGCTCTCTACGGGGACCTTAAAGCTCTTGGGAAAAAGTACAGAGAGGAGCGGGAGATTGAAGTCACTCCAGCTCCCGCCTCAGAAGCTGACAGCTGAGAGATTAGTGGTTAATTAAGTCAGGCGAGTTGACTGGCACGCTGGGAACAGCCCTCGAGCCAATCAGAGTTTTCGTTTGGTCGGAAAACAAGAGCAGAACTACCGCAGCCTCTGGGGAGAGCTCACTGGAAGACACTCGACTGTCGCCAAAAGCAGCACGAACACTTCCTGACTCCTCGTTTTCACATCCCTCTCGCACATCTGGAGAGGCTAGATAAGGAACATGTAATGAAAACAAAATGGTGATTGACACCCAGCTCGCTATGTGCATATTTAAAGGCATGTAAATTTACATTTTCAGGTGCAGAATGATGCAAAAAAAAAAAAAGAGAAGTGGATGAGAGGAGAGGGGAGGAAAGGAAGATACAGTATGTGACACTTGAGAGTACTGAATGAAAGAGAAGAGGAAAGACAGACGGGGAGATTTGCATGGAGCATTTTTAAAATGTCACGCCTTGGTAGGACCATAAACACCATTCTCCAACACAGACACACACACCTCAGTATGTCTCTACGGGGGGGGGGGGGGGGGGGGGGGGGGGGGGGGCAGAGAAAGACAAGGTCCAACCACACACTGACCACTTCACAAAAACTGCAGCTTTTCCCTTTGATAGCTCCATCAAAGAGAACTTTCTGCTGTTGAAAGGTGTGTAAATAGTCCTTCAGTAGCATCAAACGGGTCATGGAAATCACATCAAACGCACCGAAGAGTGCAGGGTTTACTCGGAGCGAGGTCATGGTGCTGAAACTGTTTTCCTTTCACTGCTTGGTCTAATTATGCTGCACTCCAGCAACACAATGAGGTATTCTGACATCTTCTGTTCAGTTGAACGTTTTGTTTTAGGACAATTGGGGTAATACATCATTTAATTTAGTTGAAATTAGCTTAATGTGTGCTAGTGCTAGTGCTAGGCTAAGCTTATGCTCTAAAGCGACTGCATAATGTAAGCTAGCAAATGCATTTGTGTCTAAGCTAGCTCCCACGTTGGTTTTGGGATGTCCATCTGAAATCATCAGTCAAGTGTCAGCGCATCTTTCATGGGATATGCTACAAGTTATTCATTAATGAGCATTAGCATCCTGGTAGGCTGCTAGTTCTTTCCCGCTCTTTTTGGTCGGTGCTAAGCTAAGCTAACTGCCACCTGGCTGCCGCTTCACATTATGTGCACAGACATTAGAGTGGTATCAATCTTCTCATCTCATTCTTGGCAAGAAACTCTACTTATTTTCTAAAATGCTGACCTATTTCTTGAATATCTTTCTCAGTCACTGTAAGCTGCCAAAGCAGTTTTGTCTCTGCTTGGTGTTCATGAAATGTGATGGACTACAGAGTGTGAGGGCAGCTGGAGGAAACATGATGCATTTTCGGGCCCTTATTTACTACTCTGATGCACACAAGGTAGACCTTCTGCCTTACATTGAACAATTCTGCCAGAAAATATATAATTTCATCATTTTTGGTTCATCTGCACCTCCAGTGCTTTGTGTGGATCATTTTATTTTCTTGAAAGCAAATATCAGTACGATCCAGCAACATTGTACCCAAGGCTTTACGGTCTAAAGAATCACTTCCTTTATCTCGTGATTTTCTTTTGTGTGTTTCAATAAATGGCTGAAAACCAGCCTTCAGAGGGAAGCTCCTTTTTTAAAGTCCCTGTCTGCCCTTGGCGAAGTTATCACATGCCCAGTTCTAATGGGTTTAGCTTAATTGTAGCCACTGTGCTTCAGAGGTTTTCCCGCTTGGCATTCGGATGATGAATGAGGCTACGAATGAGCATCCTTATGTTGCAGTGAGGGAGCAAGGGACAGGAGACACCTGAGAGGACGAGGGAGCATCGAGGCCAAGAGAACTCGTTGCAGAAAAATACATGTAAAGCAGAAAGCTAATATTTGACTTTTATTCCCCCCTCTGGACATTCATTATATCCTTTCTTTTATCTGTGCTTTGTTATTTTTTAGTTGTCCTCACCTCTAGTTGTTGTCTCGTTGGCTCCGTTTCCATTTCCCCCTGAGTTGCTGGTGTCAAATTAACTTGGCAATAATAACCTCCATTCCCTATTTTTGCACATTTTTATGGTTTGCTGCATCAATCACAGCTTTGTTGCAGCTGACGGATTCTAATCAAGAGCTACCTGTGACTTAATGAGCAGCGTCACGACTGAACCCAAACCTCATTTGATATTCATACACTTATATGATTCCCTGGATGAAAGCGCCAAAGAATGAGGAGGAAAAAAAAGCAGCAGTTCGGAGTCATCGTTAAATTTAATTTGTCTGTACTTTATCATTTCAGAGAGTTAAACTGCTGCAGAAGTTTCCTCTACAACTTTCACGCTGCTGAGAGCGCCGCTCGTCAAATCGTCACTTTTACCAACTCGGTTCACTTGGCACTTGTACTCTGGCGCTGTCATCATTAACGCCACTTGCTGCAGAGACGAGTCTGCCTCGCCATTAGCCGGCAGCCACCCTGCAGCAGTGGAAGGCTGAAGGGTTAAACGTGTCCGGTTGAGATGCTGGTTAGAGCTGAGGGAAGCAGAGTGAAGGCTCAGAGAGAAAGGGAACATTAGGGATGAACTAGTGCAATCAGCCCAAGGCAGAGCACAGGCTGAGCAGGGTTCAGTGAATTAGCAATATCTTTTCCCAGCATAGATCAATGGAGCATTACCGTAAGAAAGAAGGGCCGATGGAAAGAGGGAGGGATGGTGGAGCAGGCGGAGGCAAAAGACAACCAGAGAGACAGTAACAAACTAATAATTTGTCTCTGCGTCCAACATGCTTTCTCTCCATGGATCTCTCTTTTACAGTTCAAATCAGTGAAAACTCCAACCAAACGAGGCGATCTCAGAAGCAGGATGGCAGGTTTCCAACCAATAATCAAACAGCAAAACTGTTCCAATACAAATGAAGGGCTGATTGCAGGCTTAATGAATAAAGAGGCTACTGGCGGCTAATAGCCAGATTCTGCACCCACAGTCAGGTAGCGCCCACGCACACAAAATCAAATGTGATTTTCCACAGTTGCAGCCTAATTTCCATTAAAACCATTTTGTGTCGTAACTGTAACCAAAAACCTCTCAGGATGATGCTGCTGTTTTTCCACTGCACAGCCGGGTGCAGGTACAACACAAGCCAAACATGACGTTCAGACCGCTTCACACACAGTCTAACTCATACTTATCTGATGAAAAATGCAATCTCTGGTGTGCTGATGCTGAACTTATCAATACAGCATTTTTTTAGTTATTAGCATAATGCACAAAGTTTTGCTTGGTCTAGATGCACCCCACTATATAATATACAGAGTGTTTCATTCATAATATAATAAGCAATAATCAGCTTGTCGTGCAATGATAAGTACAGTTGCTATCTGACTAATTAATCCTCATATAGAGATAAATCCCTCAGTATAAATTAAACCAAGCATCCAATCAAACACATCTCCACCACCCAGCTGTAGAAGCTGTTTTTCAGTATGTGCTGTGCTTGCAAAGTAGTCCACGGATGAAACAGGCAAATATAACATTAAGAACAATAATAGAAGCAATCGCTGTGCTGTGCTGAAACCCAGAGACTGGATTCCACCGGCTCCGACACCTGTCCCGTAGCTCTTCCTGACCTCTGAGTGAAGTGGATTTCTCTGCAGGGATCAACAACCCCACATGTTTAATCATCATTGCATTAACCTAAGAGGCGATGTGGCAGCGAGGGCACTGTCGTGGGAAGTTGCATTTTATGGGACACTAACGTTGTTACTCCCTCTTGCTCATCTGCTGCAGCCGCCCTGTAGTAACCCGATAGCCGCAACACTGGGAAAACAGAGGCTCATTACCGAATCCATTCCCTCTTTTTCTCTCGCCGACTCTGTCGCTTTCACTTAGTGGCTCTCTGTTACGCACAGAGCCACTAATGCATGCACACATGCACTAAAACCTCCACTCGACCGCTGGACCTCGCTCACCAACGGACACACAAAGACACGCAAATAAAAAATGACCACACACAGATGCTCAGCCAACGCAGAGAGCCGTCCATGCCCCGTGGAGTATGGATTGCATTCAAGGGAGGGTGCCTCAATAGATCACAGTGCGTTTATTGGCCCCACGGATTCCCTTGAGTTCATCAGGCTCCGGAGGGGGAGGAGGAGGAGGAAGAAGCGCGGAGACTGAATATAGATTCACTCCACCACTGTCTGCTGAGCAGGCCTGGCTGCTCCATCAGCCTATACCCTATTAGAGGCTATGATGGAGTGTGACAGAGTGTGTGTAAGTGCTTGCATGTGCATAGTAAGTGAGCAGCGGCTGGGTGGCGGTGAGTAAAGGCAGGGTAATGACCTGGACATGCAAAATATTACAAACAACTGCAAGTGCTTCTGTGTGTCTGAATTGTTTAAACGCTTCAACATTTTCTCTACCGCTCTTGTTGTTATTGGGAAATCAGGTTTTTTATGAAATTTACCCCTTTGCATTAAGTTTAAAGTAAATTCTGAGGTGCTCGTACTTTACTTGAGTATTTCCATTTAATGCTACTTTATATTGTACTCCACCGTATTTCAGGGTAAATTTGACCTTTTTAAAGCTGTAGTTACTGGCTGCTTTAGAGATAAAGATTTTACATTAAATGCTCATAAAATACAATAGATTGTTAAAGATTTAACCACAAGCTTCCAGCCTGTTTGGCTTGTGACCCCTTACAGAGAAGCAGAGTCTAGCTGAGGCCCACATGTCACATTTCAGATGCCTGTGAGTCCCATCAGATGGTTTCATTTAAATTAACATGTGAACAGTTTTCAGTCTCTGAACGAAAACATCTGAGGCACAAAGAAGTATTCAATATTTCACATAAAGGAAACATTAAAAACAAATAAATAAATACAAAAATGAACAAGTCTGTGCGGCCGAACCTTCTTTCCTCTCCCATTTATCATTTCACGACCTCTCAGATTGTATCTCGTGACCCTCTAGTGGGGCTCTGACCCCTGCGTTGGGAAACACTGAGCTAAAATACCTTCCAGCTCCATCACACCCAGCTGTAAGAAGCAATGTATGCATTAAAGTATCAGTATTAATAATCTAAAGAGGTCAAACATAATAATATATCAGGTACAATAGAGGTTTTTCTGCAGAATAACAAGTATTTTCCTTTTAGGATTTTAGGGGTAGGATTTTGAGTGCACTTCCACGCAGTACTGTTGGTACTTAAAGTAAAGGATCAGAGTACTTTCACTGTTTGACCCTGCTGTTCCTCCAGCAGAGGAGAGATTGAGGAGAGGGGAGGAGAGGAGAAGGAATTACATGAGGGAAAGAGGAAAAAAAACAAAACAGAGAGGACAGAGACATAATCTACTTTTTGAAGTGAGTATAACCAAGATGGTTCACACACACTGCACCTGATCGCATTACGTCCTTGTGGGTGGAAAGGCGGGGGGTGGGGTGGGGTGGGGGTGCAGCAGAATGACAGACAACAGTGGAGCGAGAGAATGAAGTCTGGAAATAAAAGCGAAAGAGGCAGAAATAGTAAATTCCTTTTCCTGGAGGATGTAAGACGGAAATAGAGTGGAGGACAACAAAGAGAAGGAAAAAAGGGAGGTATGCGAAGACTCATCTTACAGTGAGGGAGGGAAGGTCGCCACATGGAGACGGAGACTGAGCGCTCTGGTTACTGGCAGCCAGTGGACAGAGAGACAGAGGGACAGAGGGAGTGATGACCAGGAGACAGCTGGAAACACAGGAGCAGGGCCGAGCGAGCGCGGCGCTGCCGGCTGGGCACGCAGCGAGAAACACGACGACACGCATCTCGCGTCGAGAGGACGATCGAGTGAGAGAAAGAGCAGCAGCAACGACAGGAAGGAGAGAAAGAGTGTGTGAGGGCAGACGAGAGGCATGCGTGTGTGTCATCTGGGGTTGGCACTGGGTGAAAGGTTGGGAGTGACACTGAATGCCTCTGCCGGACTGTTGGAGGTCATTATAGTAGATGCCAACAGCGAGCTGGTAGAAGTGGTGGTATAAACATATCACAGCAGGGAATAAATACACCAGGCTGCAGACGAATGGCTCCAAGACAAGTGGCGGAGTGTAAGTCTGACGGCTGTAGGAAGTGCAACTCTGGTCTGTCGAATTCTGCATATGACTTTCCCATCAGCCTCGACCACTGACTTCATGTGAAGCACTACTTGCCCAAATGTAAGCATGCTAACATGCTAAAGTATTATTCCTGCTAAACATCAGCATGCTAGCGTCAAAAGGTAAAAGACCTTCTTCAGAGGCAGTGTTTGGTTTGTCCATTCTGGGCTACTGTAGAAACATGGCAGTGCAACATGGCAGAGTCTGTGGAAGAGGCTCATTCCAAGGCAACAAAGACACAATAACTCATAATTTCAGGTGATTATACATTAATGAAAACATACTTATGTTCTGTTTCTACTAGTGCTGTCAATCGATTAAAATATTTAATCACGATTAATCTCATGAATGTCATAGTTAACTCGCGATTAATCGCAAATTAAGCGCACATTTTTATCTGTTCTAAATGTCCCATTAATTATCATTTTAATACTGTTATCAACATGGAAAAGTGGATAGGCTTGCTTTGTGCAAATGTTCTTTAATTGAAAACAACGTGTAGTGTTATATTTCACACTAACATTCTCACTTTGAGCAGTCATTCACATTTGAAGCAAAATCTCACACACTTTAACACTGTCAATAAACAGATGACAAAAAAAAAAATACTTGGTTACAGAAAAGCCCCTTCAACAAAACTTTTTAAGAGATCAAAACAGGGTGATACAAAATAAAGTTACAAAGTGCACATCATTGTAAACTAGGATTCAGTGCAGTTAAACCATGGCTTAAACTTTCCTTTCTTAAGTTTCCTCTGAACATACAAGCAGTCAGACTAAGATGCTCTTCTGTTTATTTACCAGAGTCTGATCAACGCAGCCTCTTATTTCTCTCCAGAAAGAATGGATATTTCTTGGCTATGGCTGCAGTGAGCTTGTTTTTAGTTGCGGTATCCATATGCCTCTGTCCAAACTTTGGTCTTGTCAGTCGACCCATCTGGCAACTTTTTGAAACTAAACTTTCCATTCAGAATCTTGTTTGCATCCATTTCGGCGTTCTGTGCTTGACATCCACACAAACAGGTAGCCTACTCCTTTTCTGGTTTACAATCGGATCCTGTAGTTTATCTTACGTTACTAGCAGTGGCCACAGCTTATAAAAAACTACAAGTTCACTAAGTCACAAAGAACGTTAATTGCGCGATAAAAAAAATGACGCTGTTAAAATTGATTTGCGTTAACGCGTTAACACGACTAGTTTCTACCAATGGATGCACCTGAATTCTCCACACTAGACCTTTAATCTTTTAAGTTACATCACAATGCAGTTTTTTCTGTAACCTGTCCTGGCGCACCTGCTTGCTGAGGAATGGAGATGCACACAGATGGCTATATCATTAAGAGCATGGGACAGCGCAGTGGCAGGCATTGAACTTAATATGCTTAATGGTGTGTATAATGTAAAGGAAATGAGGACTGAAATGAGCGGCGGATTGGAATGTGTCGGGGCCCGCTGTAGTGTGAAGGAGCTCAGTGTGCCGAGGTTTTAATCTAGAGAGGAGACTTTTAGGTTGAGCGGGCGGAGGCAACACAAAGCCCATTTTTCACGCGCTACGCAGACCTGACAAAGTGTGTGTATATTCGGCGCGGTGCCATTTGGAGGAAGGCTGTTTTGTAGCGTGCTGTAGGTGAGTGTTCAGAGTAGTAGGCCATCTGACAAGGAGGTGCAGCAGGCCATACATCATACACTCTGAAGTGCGACTGTGGCTTGTAGGGTTTGTGTCTATGGTGCAGTTTCTGAGAGACTAAAGTGCAAAAGACATTTTGAGATCAGCTAAGGGGAAGTTTTGACTCTCCCTCTCTCTCTCTCCCTCCACTTGTTTCTCATTCATCAAAGGTGACGAGAGGGGAGACGGGCGGGAGGTACAGAGCGGTCCCAGCACGGCTATCATTAAATAAGAGTTCAACGGCAGAACTCATGAGTAATTCATGATCTTATACACGTTCTGTATTTGCTAGGTAGCACAATAAAAGCCCTTATCTGGGGCACCTGTACTGTATTGTCTGCTGCGGGGCTTGGCGACAGTAATCCACACAAACACACACTCATGCACACACTTTCCAACACCTGATGACGGCATTACATTGGAGAAGACGTAAGAGAACAGGTGATGCTCGTGGAAAGCTTATTAATTATTCTTACTGTAACATGAAGTATAACAAGGTCTTCATCAGCACGGTAGGTCCGATTTCAAACCTCTCTGACAAAACCCCCAAAAGTCAAGAGGTTAAGAGAAACGGTGCTCCACTTACGCACATGCTGCTACAACAAGTTCCCTTTCCAAGCTGCTTACTTTTTAATTTAAAAAGTACCCACTGTACTCCTTTGATACTCGCACAGGAAGCACAATAAGTACTCCTCACATAATGGCACGAAACACAGGTCAGGTTCCAACAAAGTCTCTGAACAATCTGTTATCCACTCCTAATGCCAGCTAAACTGTCGACGAAGTGGAACCAAACTGTTTGCTCAAACGCGAGCGAGAGAGCAGGAGACAGCCTGTGCGTGAGCTGTCAGTCCCGACTGATCGTGAAGAAGAGACGACCAACTGAGGACACATGCTCGCAGAATTAAAAGAGAATATGGACGAGCAGTGCCGCAAATGCTCCAATAAAGGGTGAAGTGTGAGTGAAAATAATTAAGCAATGTACATGGAGGGTTACAGAGCAGTCCGCATGAAAAACACTAGACGTTGCTTAGACACGCTCTCATCCAAATCCCAGTTTAACCCCAATACCCCACTGCGTTATTAAAAAACAGGGTGCATAGATCATTTTAACGCTGCTGATAGTGCAGCATACATTAGTGAGTCCTTTGAACCCTCCAGTGGTTGGGATTATCACTATGTATCAGTCATTCATCTCAAGCCTGGGCCAATCAGAGCGCTTCGTTCTACATCAAAGAGGAGAAAAAAAAAAAGAAGCCGTTATTAAAAAGCCTTTTCATCTTATTGCAAACTTACACTACACAATATTTTCTGACCTAATTTCACACCATATATCTCGGGCAATTTAGGGGTCCTGTGAGGAGGCTCTTGAAAAAAGCTTCAGAGTGTGTTTGGGACAGCCTAATTGAGGCGAAATCTGGTCTGAAGGCCGCGTGTCTGAAAGTAATGATTTGGCTGCTGGCTTCTTCTCCACATTAATGGTTTGAACTTGTAAACTGTGACAGCTTCTGCATATCTTTCTTCCTGGTGAGGTTGGGCCATCTTTAAAAAAAAAAATGTTCGAAAAAGTTAATTAGCCCAAAACAAACGCGCCTTTCACTTTTCCCTTGCTTTCATTATTGTTTCTCTTGATACCGCAGAATTCCTTGAAGATCAGGAACCCAAGAAAAACAGAGATATCACTGATACTGCATGTGGTGGTGAGGTCAAAGGTCAAATACACGCTATCAAAACCGAGTAAACAAGTGAAATCTAGGCCACTCCGCGGAGGTTCTGCTCCTTAACTGCATAAGGAATGAAAAATGTCTCCCTCCACGTCTCTCCCTCTTTCTCTTTCCCAACTGCATTGTCATTGTCAAAGCTTTTACGCTCCAGTTGGCCCTGACAAAAGCGGGCAAGGTCGCCAGAGGCTTTTCCTGCTATGATCGCTGTAGTGTTAGCCCGGGTTGATAAAGGGCCCATTAGGGCGCTGAATGGGCACCCATTAAGAGGACACCCACACTAGTGAGGGAGCCCCGGGGCCAAACGGCTTTCCTTAAGAAACCTGATAGGCACCTGACAGACTGGAGCCGCCCATTCAATATATGCTGGAGTTTAAAAGGGGACACAAAGCGTGAGTTGAGGTAATTGAGAAATGTGGAGGTGATAGTGGAAAAGCTTTGCCAGAGTGAATCTAGTGTGGCAGCATCAGTGAATTTATCAGGCTTGGTTATTCGACTGCAGCCCACAAACAGTAAAGAGAGAGAAGCTGACATTCGCTGCACGCTCGGCCAATCGCTGCATGAAGTCGGTGTTGGGTTGTCGGTTTTGGAAGGTTATAAAAATTGTTGGACGCAGGCGCCCCTGATTTCAACACCAGAAGGTGGGGCCCTGAGTTTGACCCAGCCTGATCCATTACAGCCTCGCCTGAGCCTGACAGCTAACAAATCGTTCAAGCCCAAAGCCGGCAGGGAGCCTGAAGCCAGAGTTTTTCTTACAGCGAAAACAATCACAACAATCAACCATCAAATCTGGCTCGTCACTTTGCACTGATGTGACAGGAACAGGATCATGAAAGACAAGCTTGCAAAATGCTCTCTGAATCTTCACACACCAGATAAATGTGGAAAGAACAGAACGCCCAGCCTCTGATAACCTGGCAACTATTAAAAGTTCTCCTTCAGCTGTTTTATTTTTGTTCTCCATAAACCCACAGCACGGGCTGAAAATGCGCCTAAATCCGTCCCCAATGTGTCAAGCCCGTCAGGCAGGGTCAGGGTGCAGACATCACTTTGGAATTTGTATCCTCATAACCTCACAAACCAGATCTGAACCACTGAAACTCCAACGGCTAATGCTTGTATCGATGCCTTGTCCGGCATGTTTTTACATTTGGCTTTGGTTAGCATTCCGCTCTGCACTACATCTGATGAAAAATGTAATACTCACACACACACGCACACACGTGGCCATAACCACTGTAATAACGTGGAGCCTAATCTCCCGTATTATCAGCGAGACGCAGAGCCCCTTCTGTAACTGCACGGCACCACTTATACAGTCTACCTTGATTAAATAGATCCTGAAATCCTTTGAAAGAAATTGAGGTTATGCCTGCCAGGATTTCTCACTAACCCTGGTTTGTTCCTGTGTGACCTGTGAGCTACTACTGCATCCACATTCCCCGAGTCGATCGGCCGACGGTAGATGTATTTTCAAGTGGTCGCTGTTTTCACATGTGTCTGTAATAAGCGAACACGGCGGGGTCAAACAACAGACGGCGGATATCACAGGTAAGGCGATCTCCTTTGAAGCAGCTGGACAGTATTAGCTGCACAATGTGGCTGATTATGATGATTTGTTGGATAGAAAGTGAGGTGAGGCAGGCATGTTGTTTCATCCAAAAAGTAAATATCATGCATTAACAGCTGCAAAGCGTACTAAAAAGATTATTACTATCATCGGAGCATTCGTTGCAGAAACTATTGAGCCTAGTTTTAGCACAGATGATAGCATTTTGTTAGATTTGAGGCACCCTTCATAAAAGGCTTGTAAGATGTAACTAATGGCTTTGTTAATGGTCAATAAATCTTTTATTAATGCTTTGTAGGTCAGTTATAAGCAATTAATAAGAAAAAGTGGGTTCGCTCCTTTCAAGGAGTAGTTAAATAAGAAGCTATGGTTAGCAGTATGTTAGCTTAGCTTAGCTTAGCACAAAGACTGGAACAGTTAGCCTGGCTCTGCAAAATCCACCTAGCAGCATCACTAAAGCTGACTAATTAGCCATGTTAGAGCGTGTTCGGAAACTTTACGAACTCCCTGGATTCTCTGCTGGTTGCGAAAGCTCAAAGCCATAAAAATAGCCTATTTCCCAAAATAACAGTCAAAAGCAGCCATTATTAATGGCTTATAACTGATCTATAAAGCTTCAGATAATGATGTTTATGTTACAATTAATAAACCTCCTGTAAAAAGCACCTCACTGAGAAATTGTTACAGTTTTATGGTTCATGGTAAATGAATCCATCAGTTCACGGTGTGGGACAAACGTGCAGCTGTAAGGCTTACAAATAGAGGGCAACATGCTTGAGACAGGCTCCTGATTTGTCACTTCTTACGGAAAGGATTAGATGAAACCTTGTTTGACACTCTGAGGCTCGTGCACTGTAAGACCTCTCCTCTCCTGACCCTTCTTCGCAAGTCGTCCGGCTCATCGGAACATGCATGGAGGGTGAGCGGTGGGGGGATGGGAACCGCGGCGTCAGAGCAGGAATGCATGAAGACGAGACTGCTGTCGGTGTTTGTGAGCACGCATAGGTGCATTCATGTGCATGTAACTAACACAATGGCGTGCCAGACAATTGTGTGTAACTCCGCAGACATCTGTGCCGTCAGAAAGTTTGCCTTTGTGGAGAAGCAGGATGTGTCGATAAATTATGCATTCTCCAGCTCAGAAATATGGTAGGAGGCTTGCAGTCAACTGTAGGAGGACTTTGTACTCTACAGTGTGGACTAAAGTGAGAGACGGAGGACAAGATGCTGGGAGAAAAGTTGAAGGGTTGTGCAGAGGATAAACACTAAGCTGCAAAGTCCTTACATGTGCATGTATGCGTGCACACATGCAGCGACGCGTTTACCACAGCAATTAGATTTGCAGGTGTTTTGAATTCAGGGATTAAAATTAAGACTTCCCAAACGGAGGGAAAGCCTAGGTGTGGCAGATATGTCTAACGGGCATTTTCTCATGTTGTTTCTGTGGAAAAAAACATTGTTTTCCAGCTTGTACGACACAAAGCTGTTGAGACCTTGATCGCCTCATGTGGTGGAGTGGTTCCGGTGACACTGGTTTCGCCAGTGCGACATGTAAACAACAAGCTTTTGTCACGTTGAATGCCCGCAGCAAAGACAGATAAATTATAACCTATTTTGAAAAATGGGCATGCGAGACTGACGAGAAGCTGAAATAGCAGCGTTCATGAAGTGGGAGGCTACCAGTATGACTCAAGTTATTCGAACAGGGAGCAGCGGTTGGGAGAACAATGCTGGGATGAAGATTTGACCTCAGACATTTAATGAGAAATGACAAGCAGGCTGTGGCTGGCTTACGTCTGACCAAAAATACAACTTTTCATTGTCACAGGACTAAGGAATGAAATGTTGTGGTTTCTCTTCCTTTCAGAGGAGCAGCCCGGGGAGATGCGGCAGAAACCTCCGCCAACACCGAGCGCTCTTCCAAGACAATGTTGCAGCCAAAGACATCATTCCCATCAGTTCAAGTGAAGTTAAATTGATTTTCATGACCTTGCAAACACGCTTTTTGGATCTGAGATCGACAGTCTGCCTCTCTCATAGTTGTGGCTGAAACATAATAATCATCTAAATGCTGGAATTTCAGATTAGCTCAGACCGAAAACCTAACAAATATTTCCTTGGCGTGAGTATTATCTGTCCACCAGAATTCACAACAGTCGGATAGTCAGGAGTGTGTGTTATGATGTCTTGCAGGAATAAACAAAATGGCTTGGCAATATAAAACTGTGGTCTGGATGTTATAAACTCATACAAATTTACTCTGAAATCAAGCTCATCACTGTTGCTTAAGATTAAAAAATGCATTCAGTCATATTCCCTTTAGTCCTGTGACCACATTTAACCTACGACTGATGTAAAACCAATGAAAACTGGTTGTTTTTAAGTTCCGCTTCAGCTACTAACTCAGTGGTAGATCAAAGCAACAATCAATGATAGGTTTTCTCTCATAAGATGCCAGAGAGATGACCAGAAAAACAAGATTTTTTGCTGTTTAAACTTGATTTTTTTAGGTGATATGATGAGCTTATAAGCAATCAGTTGCCTCTCAGACATCCAAAATATGTGGCGCAACATTAGCAGTGATTTAGAGCCACCTGAAGAGTTTAAGTCCAATATTTACTCTCCTGTTAGACCTTTTTTTTTTTGCTCTCCACCAACTATGCCACGGTTATTTATGCTATCTGTGGGCAGGCAGCCAGTTCCGCTCTCTGATCGTTGGATGCAGTATATCTCTGCATTAATACCGATTAGTGGAGATACTTATGGGACACGCCATTGTTTGCGTCACCAAAAAACTGTCTTGCCTGCTCAGTCAATGAGGAGAAATCAGCGCTTGTTTTTATTTATTTATAAAGCTTTTTTTTTTTTACAAAAGCTCCGTGTCTAACGCTCAGCCCTGCTTTCTGGGAACGTTCGCAGGTGCCAGAAACTCAGAGAGAATTAGGAAGTTCTGCTTTCTGTCACTGTGCCCCACTTATTTGGAATAAACTTTAAGTTGGCCTCATTAATATTGCTGGGACAGTTCTGAGGTTTAAGATAAGATAAGATGAGATAAGATAGGACTTTATTGATCCCACACCGGGGAAATTAAGCCGTTAAAGCCAGCAAGGATTTAAAAAAGTGGTACAAAAGGGTCAAGATAAAAAAAAGTGGACATAATTGCTCATTTCTATTAATTGCAAACATTTTTGCTTTATTCTTCTTGTTTATTTATTGATCTCGTTGTCAATTCCTGCACCCTGACCTTTAAACATTGTTGATTTTACCTCGTTTTAGCCATGCATTCTGCCTTTGCTGCTGCATAGTTTTCTTTAATGATTGTGGTTGCCCGTATTGCACCATGGCACCATTGTAAATGAGCACGGGTCAGCTAATTAGCTAGCATCTAATTTGTAGCAGGTAGCGTGCATTGGATTAATCTGAGCATTTTGTTGCTGTGGCTGGAAACGACACTGATGAGAGCCACGAGAGTGAGCTAACCACATTAAAACTGCAGACTGTAAAAAATCCAAACAATGAGTTGCTAAAAAGCTCTTGAGCTGAGCGGAAGTGCTGAGTCGGGGGGACGATCCCCTGCACCTTCATCACTACAAGCGACCCCTTTTCAACTCCATGCTGTTATTCAATCCACTGTCAACACAAAAGCATTGATTATAGCAGCTTTAAAGAAAATTAAAATCAATCTGCTACATCAGCTAGTGAGAAAACATGTTCTTTTCCAGACCCCGGTTGAACCTCTGCCGCCCTGTTGAATCACTCTGTGACTTTATAAATATATTTGACCAGACTTCACAGAGGCACAGTGAGGGAGGAAGACTGATGTGTGGGATTAGAAAGATACGAACTGGAGAGGAGGAAAAAGAACGGAGGATGGAGTGAACAAGTGCCAGAGAATCACAAGGCTGCCTCTCCTTTCCAAGTATTCTAAACAGAGACAGCAGAGACGGACCACACAAACCACACACATACACACACTCAGACCACAGCATCTTCAGAGGTACAATTTCCCAGGCCCTAATTACAGCGGACTGCAGCGTCTCTTATTCGGTTTACCAAAATCTCAAATCGCACACTCTCCTATAGCGTTTACAGACCCCGACACACACGTACACAACCGTCCGTGCACACACCCACGCATTAATCTAAACTGTGCACGTACGGAGGTGGTAGCTACGCAACTGCGAGAGGCCTTTTAATGTTTCCCAGCAGATAACAATGACACTGTTTTCCTTTCCGGTGCTGATTCGGTTTTCACGCACCACGTTGAAATCCTTTATAGTTCAGCGTTTACGGCATAACAGTCTGCAAATTTCCCGTTCGCATTACATATGCATGAGAGCTTTTCCGAAGCATTTCCTTCTAACTTTTTGCCAATATAAAATAAAATAGTTCTCTCTTGCAGTCCTCCAGTTGTGTTTTTGTCTGATTAGTATGCTGCATTCATCCCAAACTGCTACCCAGGTTTTAAAGTCTTTCTCTTTCAGCAACCTTGAGCTCCTTCAAGGAGGGTCATGAATAATGACCCTTCGGTTTCAAGCAACAGCCTTTACACACTGAGGCCGGAGCCGTTTAAGACAACCAGAGCGTTTGGCTGTTGCACATCCTCCCCGTCACGTCGACCTCTCCCTCCCGTCCCGTCCATCCCTGCTGGTTCCCTCCTCGCAAACACTTGGTTCTCAGCTGGTCCGAAAGGAACCTGAGAACTTAGTGTTCCACCTTTTGTATCTCCTAAACGTCCCTCCTTTTCTTCCTCCCGCTCTGTTTTTCACACTCCTGCTCATTTACATTCACTGTACAATGCACGTTTCTCTTCCCTTTCTTAGAGAATTCTCTAAAGTGAGGGAAACTAGGCCATTAGGCTGCAGCACAGCTTCTCCCTTGCTTTAAGTATCCCCTCTCTCCCAATTCCCTCTTTCTCTGCTCTGTCTTTCTCTCCCACTTTGTCACCCTCCTTCCTGCCCCGTCTCATTCTCGCTTTTTTCCTTAACTTGCCTGCGGTATCCTTCTGTCTTTCCCCCGTTTTTTTGTAATCTTTATCACATGACGTTCTCCTTTTCTTCATTTCTGTCTTGCTGCTCTCATTGCCTTGGGTACCACTGTGTCCTACCTCCAACTTGTCTCTTTGCTACTTCGCTCTGTTTTCTCTCCTATCATCCATAATCCATGCACACACACACACACACACACACACACACGCAGACACACACACACAAACTTCCACACTAATTCAATAGACCAGAAAAGTATTTCCAGGCACCTTCTGTTCCTATTCAGATTTCTTTTTCCCTATGGCAGATTTTAATGGGATTTTTTGGGTACCATTTACCAATCATTCTGTACTTTGAAAGACTAAAATTACATTAATAGAAATGGCAGGGGCAAATGTATTTAAATTTAATCTGCTTTTTAAAAAGGATTTTTGCTAACGACCATGGAGATATTATTATTGCTGCTTCAGAAAGGCCAAAAAAGTGCGTTATGCAACTATTCAGCAAAAACAAAACATGTAACACACAGTAAATATTTTAGGATGGCAGGATATCTGTGCACTTTAGCAGTGACACGGGCACGGTGAGGCACTTTAAATCTGCACTAGCGGTCAGTCTAAACGGGTAAATGTGTGTCTCCCTGGGTTCTGGGTTGTGGACAGACTATTTTGTCTTGATGAATAGGTGTCTTTGTCAGAGACGATTCAGGATAATCCACAGACCCCACTGTGAACAGCTTGTGTTTGGGCTTTTTCCAATGAAAGAAATATGTTCTATGAAACCTGTTGACAGCTTGGTCTGCGGATCATAGTGGAACAGGGATGCTGCTTCTAGATAAAA
This sequence comes from Chaetodon trifascialis, assembly GCF_039877785.1. Classification (NCBI taxonomy): domain Eukaryota; kingdom Metazoa; phylum Chordata; class Actinopteri; order Chaetodontiformes; family Chaetodontidae; genus Chaetodon; species Chaetodon trifascialis. The sequence goes on from NC_092072.1 coordinate 6,447,862, forward strand.
ACAGATGCCGCTGTATTCAGTGCTGTGAGGACCACGAAGACGTTTTCCTCCACTGCATTGGACCCGAGGCGGAAATCAAAACCTCGGCATGTAAAACCAAAACTATCTGCAACCATTCATTTTAACTGGCACGTCTGGGCATCAGCTGTTCAGCAGTCACGTGTGAGGCACTACAGTGGCAGACTGAGATTAATTCATATGAGGTGCAACGACATGCCGTTAGCAGACCGACGTCTCAGTGGCCAGTCGGCCTGCAAACAGACCTGCATTAAAAAAGCATGAGGGGCTGCAGTGGTATGGGCACATTGTTATCAGATAGTTTGAGTAATGATCCATGAGTCTGAAGGCTTATCAGACACCAAAACACTGCACAGCCGTCTATTATGATAATCTCAGCACAAAGTACTCTAAAAGGGGTCTGCAATCGCTCTTATTTGATTGGCCGGAGGAGCATCTTTCTGGATGCTCTGTCACCTCCAATGTGTCAGCTGAGTAGCTTCACAGCAATGAATGAGGGCTGAAATGATTAGTGGAAATCATTTGGAGACTATCTTGACGATCGATGAACTGTTTAAGTCGTTCATCAGGTAATCTGCTTCTCCACGGTGAGGATTTGCTACCTTTCTTTTTTTTGTAAACTGAACGTCTTTTTTAGACCCAACAAGGAATTGACGGATTGGAGAAACTATCAGCAGATTAAGTGAAGATGAAAACAATCATTAGTCGCAGAGTCGCTGTGTCCTCCTCTGATATGGTAGAGAAAACTGTTTGCCATCAATTTGAATTCTATTATTTTTGTGCAATTTAAGCCATTCTATCATTTCAGTCGCTTTACAGCTTTATTAATTTTCTTAGTCATGAAGAAGGGGGTTGAGGGGGCCGTAAAAGTGACGTCACGACGGTCTATTGATCTGTCTGAGTCCCCCTCCCTTGTACTTCCTGCTCCTCCTCCTCCTCCTCCTCCTCCTCCTCCTCCTCCTCGTGCCCTTTGTCTGCTGGCTGCCGTCTTGTCCAGGTCCCTCCGGGCTAATCTGCCGGTGTACCAGATGCATGCGCTCATTAACCTGGTGCCACCTTCTAAGAGCCTCGTTGTCCGTGACACCGTCTCACAAACACACACACAATCTCACGCTTGTGCAGCAGCGACAGTCAGACACACAAAGCCGCGCGCTCGCTTAGCGACACACACGTATTATTATTATTAGTAGACTGGTTTTTAAGGTGCGGGAGTTTTGGAAACAGAAGAGTGAGAAAACGATTGAAGGGAAGACATAAGAGAGAGGGAGAATGTGTCAGAGCAGGAGACAGATGGAGAGGCGAGGGGACGTCTCTACCTGGCCCCGGCTTGGTTTTCACAAAGAAACCTCGCTCATGCAGTTTGTTTATTGTCCTCGTTTCTTTTTCTCTCGTTCGTTTGGATCCACGGCTCTCACGCTCTCCCCTCTGAAATCCACTTCTCCTCTGAGGTGGATCCCTCATCTGCCTTTTCTTCCTTTCCCCTCCTTCACACCTCTCTCTCCAAGGCTAACAGCCTTGTGTTTCCAGAGAAAGAGACTTTATATAAAAGGGGGGGGGGGAGATCATGCAGCTTTTTGTGTTTTCCTTACAAACGGCAGCTGTCTCTCACATTTCTTCCCCCATTCACACCCTTACAACCTCAGAGCCTTCGCCGTATCCAAACCTACCACAAATGACCACACGGGACCTCCCCCACTATCCTCCTCCACACACCCCCTGCCCACCCGGGTGTCTGAGTAGCGGGCTGCACGGAATAAATGAGCTCATTCATACAGCGTTGAACAACTCCATCCCTTTGCTGCCCGGCCCAAAGTAAACAAGCCTAAGGTAGCTCGTTGCAGGCCACAGCGGCGAGGAGCGTGCTCGGATCAGAACCGCCGCCTAACCACCGATTTTGGGGTAAAGTGAAAAGTCCTAGTGTACAGTTGAAAAATATTTGCTTGGAGCATTCATTTGATATCACCTTAAAACAACTTCCACCTCTCAGGGGCTCGGAGTTGAACCGCAGTTTAGCAGTTGGCTTCTCTCACGCCAGAAAAGTTCGGTTAGTCCAACAGAGGAGAAACATTTCATTGATGCAGACGCAGAAAAATATGACAGCTCACACAATTACAGTCCATCAGTTACATGTAAACCTACAACTAACGGATTCAGTTGTTCATTAATAGCAATTTTGCTGAGAGAGCTAAAGTTATCAAATCGCACAGTTCTCTCCGTCCGTTGAGTAACTGGCCAAGGTTGACTTAACTTAACTGGCGAACAGGGAAAACACAAGATGCCAAACTGTTTCGTCTGATTTAGTGGAGAATAAGTGTATAGAGATAATCTGCTCACTGACGTCTCTGTTTGTCAGTAGTATGAATCAGACATGGGATTACTGTCCCCAGACGTAAATGATCTTTGTCCTATGATGGAATAAAGACAGCGTTGTTGGTTCTTCCAGATTTTGCTTCTCCTCTTGTTCTATTCATCACACGCTGTGGAGGAGACAGATTTCAGCAGGCAGCTTGGTGTGGCTCTAACTCCTTATTCTCATTCCTTCTTTATTCTCCCTTCCACTGAAATCCATCTTCTCCTGTCTACGGATGTTCTGCTCCATCAGACTATCCTGCTCTTGGTATCTGTGCGCGAACGGACAGGCGCAGACTTTATAATGAGCAGCTCTGTCAGCACTTCAGCTTCACAGACTTTTATTGCAAAGTGTAAGTTAAGCAGGAAGGAGTGAAACAGAGGGGCTGGGATAGCAGCGACGCACGTCCTCTATATCAACTACGTGATTACTGCACTGCAGAATAACAGAAGATAATGACTAAGGAAACTTCAATAGTCCTTCGTCATCTCCCCTGCCAGCTTCTACGACCCCCACCCCCGACATTCAGGGTCTGTCTGTCTTTAAGTTAGGCAGCTTAACGCTCGGCATATTTGACGCAGCAGTTTACGCCACGCAAAAAACTGCAGTGAGATAACAACACAGGTTTTTCTCTTTCTCGCTTCTTACGTGAAATCCCACAGCGTATGATTGACAATCTTTACAAAAAAGTTCCTCTTGTGTGTTTTGAGTATGTGCATGTATTTCCATCTGTTTTTGAATGACTGTCTGAGCTATAAGTCAGTCGGGGAAACGCACTCAGAGGTTGAGACATGTTTACCAAGCTGCTGCTGCTGCTGCTGCAACGTGTATTGTCGGCAGATGGGCGTCTCCTAAAGCTTTGATTAACTCAACAATGGTGCTCACATACTTGAAAACCACTGTGTGAAAAGGCCTGTGGAGCACATACATCCCGATGTACAAACTGTTCTCAACCCCAAGCAAAGGTCGCATGCTGAAATTAATTGGTTTCAACGATAAATCTTTTCTCCGAGCGCTGCAGATGTTGCTGGAATCCAATTTCTCAACGTCTTGTATCTACTCCACCCACCATCTAATCTGCGAAGTCCACAATATCATTTAAATTAGTGTGGAAATGGCAAGCTTATCTCCCATGCAACAACAACAGCAAGAAAACCTTTATGAAAAATGGACGGGCTGATTAAAAAAATAATGATCATTTACACCTTCCAGCCAGCAGCGGTTTATTCGCTGAGCAAATCAGGGATTTCACGAGTGCGTTCTTTGTGGTGACCTTTGCTTTGGCTCATTACACAGTTTAGTTTCAGCTGTAATTAATTAGCTGTAGCTATGTTTCTTTGTTTGTCTTGAACACCCAACTGCAAAATAGAAATAAACAGATGTGCATTTGCTTTCTTTCACAATTTTGTTGAATGCTCTTATTTGTTTATAACAGAGGAGCTCACAGTCAGTTATTACAGGTTGAGCCCATCACACCCACTGTTTGACTGTACTTTTAACAGCAAACATACAAGAATGAGAGACTTGCTGCAAATGGTGACGTGAATTGAAATTTCCAGAGACCTGAGTCTGCGTCTTAAGTCCTTGATCTGGAAAACAACTGCCAAACATAATAAACCGAAATAGTCAAAAATGGTGCAGCCATAAAAGAGAGACAGAAATAACCAGTGGGACCCAAAAGCTGCCACTGAAGCTGCTTGTAGAAAATGGGTGACATCTGAAAGACCAATAAAAGGGCATGTAAAGTTCAAATAAGAAGGCGAAGGGAACAGCACCACTGTGCATTTCCACCCTGTTTCCTTTAAATCCCCATTCAGCAGTGCACGGACTCACACCTCGCCTCTCATTTTAACATCGCCTCATTACCGCACTCCCCGCTGGCCACGTGACCCCTGTCTTACCTCTCATATTCCAGGTTGTCATGGTCGCAGCGGGCGTCTTTGTGCTTCTCCCAGTCCTTCCCGTGGCGGCAGGTCGTCAGCGACACGATGTCCTTCCCGTTGTGGATGTGATGAAGTGCGTTTCTGGTGTCTGAGCCGATGCCCGTCAGATAACGCTTCCCTTTGAACATCAGCAGGTACTTTCTCCGAGGCGGGATGGTGTTCCTCACCAGCCAGCCCCGCTCTCCACCCTTCTGCGGGTGATCCTTTGAGAACAGCGGGATGGAGACGTCAAAGCCTGGCCTGAAATGTTCTGTATTGAGGCTGGCTTTGGCTAAGATGGCCTGGCCGATATTGAAGCCCAGGTCCTCTGTGTAGTTAGGCCAGGTGCCTGAGTACAGGTTGAAGATCAGGTGGTTCCGCCCGTCATTCCACAGCGGATAGCCACGGATGCGCTCATCCACATTGGGCACAAACTGTCCTGACAGCTGGTCCCGGTCCAAGGTGTCTATCCCGAGCACGAAGAGACACGCTTCACGGGGGTCGGACGTGTAGTACCTTGACTCACCTATGGACGTCAGGATCTTCCTGTAGCTTTCTGACACGCGGTCATTTTTCTCCGACGGATATATATACACCCTAAACCCTTCCCTCCCTCTGCGGCGACACCGCGAGAAGTCAAAACAGGTCTCCATGCGGCAGCGACTGTCCTTATAAATGGCGGACCACGCCTGACGGCGCTGGCGGGGCGACTCGGCCGTCCCGGGGTCCGTCTGGAGCTCATCCAGGTGGGCATAGCGGGGCAGGAAGGCCCGGTCGGTCCAGTTGGGCCAGGGGCGCACCACTTCACCCCGCTGCCGCGTCAGCAGCCGGAGCAGACGTAGCTGGACTCCTCCACCCCAGTAAAAGAGGACCAGCCAGCAGCACGCACACAAGCCCAGCAGAACATACTTCTTACGCGCCTGCATGGGGGCCCGTCACAGTCTCTTTTTTCTGCTCTGTCTCTCTCTCGTCCTCTGTTTTTCCTCTCCTCTGCCCCTCAGCTCTGTAGCCTCACAGGGGCGGGGGACTGATTTGTGAGTTCTAACAAGGAGCTTCTAATGGAGGACAATGTGTTAACAAGGACATCACTGCCTCTGAGTGTGGCCCAGTCCACTCTGCCATTTAGGATGACGCAATCTGAGTTACTGACTCCCCTCTCTCAGTCTCGTTCTGCCTTCCCCATTTGCTCTCCGCGGTACGCTCAGATGTGTGTATTAGCCCGTCTCGGCTGTGGTGTGTGCTGCTGCTGCTGCTGCTGCTGCTGCCGCTGCTTCTTCTCTGTGCATTTCTTCTGCTGCCCAGCCCGGTGGAGAGTGATGAAGGGTGATTTCTCCGCTCTCTCAGGCCAAGCTTGCTGCCTCATGGTGCCTGGCGCGACTCCTGTCTGCAGGGCCCCTCCTGGGGAGAAGTAAACAAACAAGAATACAGATCAGTACACAGACGGAGCTGCCGGTCTGAAACCAACACGGAGACACACTCTGTGATTTAGTCGCGCAACGGCTGTCTCCAGAGATGTCATAGCCGACGCTTTTGATAGTCCAGCGGGGACAAGCTTTCATTTCCTTCTCATTTTGGGCAGACATATGTATTCTGCAGCACCGATCACATCTAATACACAGAAAACACATATATAATCAAATGGCTATTAAGTGGCACCATTGGGCAACGCTTCACAGGCAGCAGAGGATTTTAAACTGTCAAAATCCCTCTTCAGATCGAGCTCATAAAGAGAAAATTGAGAAAAGTGCAACGCAGTGCACTCTCAAAGAGGCGTCCAGCCCTTTAGCCACACATCAAAGCCATCTCTTCATGAACCTTCACTCCATCTACTCCTGCGAAAGAGATGGATATTTACGGGCCCGTGTGAGCTGCGATGTGCACAGACTTCTGGAGCAGCCTTTTCCGAGAGCATGTTAAACGCGCAGAGCGGCAGACGGGACTAGATATTATCATGCTCTTCAAGCTCCAGTTGAGCTGAGCCAGATACAGTTGAGGTGAAGTGGAGGAGAAAATAAGAGAGCGTTTAGCATCTGAAATGGAGATTTGGAAACGCAGAAGGAAAACAGAGACACTTTGTGGCTCTGAAACATCTCCCCTCACCTTGGAGAGACTGAGTGAAGGCTTTTTTTGTTATATTTGCAAACTTGCAACGGTTTTTCAGCCTCATATTTTTGCCAAACATCCCCCCTTAACTCCCCAACATGTACAGTTCACTTGAGTGTGTGTGTGTGTGTGTGTGTGTGTGTGTGTGTGTGTGTGTGTGTGTGTGTGTGTGTGTGTGTGTGGAGAGCACAGTGAAGGGCAGTGTTCGTACTGCCAGCTGCCACACAAAGGCAGCTTTCAGGTCTCACCTGGCCGCTCTCTCGCTCTCTACCTCTCATTCACATTCCCCAGTTCTGCCTCTCCTCCAGCCAAGCAGAAGTGATGCCTGCCTTCTCTGCTTGCAATAAAACAAACGGCACAGTGGCAACGTGGGTAAACAATACAACCTCTGATTTCCCGAAGAGGAAATGAAGAGTTATGTGTGTGAGTTGTTTTTACTCATGAGTACACTGTGTATATACAGTATGCTGTGAAGTGAAGACCTCAGCTTTGGAGAAATGAAGAAAGACGGTGTTGCTTTTAGCTTGACTGACACACAGCGACACCTTCACCTAACAACAACTAATGTGCCACCTGTTTCACACATACATGTGTGTATAGATATGTGTGTGCAAGTGTTGCTGAAAGGATGCCAGTCTACAGAAAATGACTCTTTATCCAGCAAAAAAATGACAAACATGTTGATTCAAGCTTCTCAAATGCGAGAATTTTCTGTGTTTGAAACGGTTGCAAATTAAATACATTTGGGTTTCCAGCTCTTGGTTGGGCAAAACAAGAGATCTAAATATGTTGCTTTCACATTCATGTCAGTTCCACGATGGCAATCCAGTTTAATCAAAAAGCTCAGATGAATCGGTGCAGATAAGCTTACATTCAATAGGGCTGTCACTTTTTATTCAAAATTCAGACAAATGTTGTGATCAAATTGAACACTGTCAGTGTACCACAAGCTGCGCCTTGTTCTCCAACAGGGGGTTTTCTAAAATGTCACTCTGATCTGCTTTCTTTGCTAACACATAAAAAAACAAAAACGGGTGAGCGGTGCTGAACACGCAATCGTAACACCAAACCAGCTGAGAAGTAAGAGAGAATTTTGGATTTGATACCATAGATGGAGCAATCGTGGATTAAGGTGGTGCAGCCCTCCCCGATGCGGACGACTAATGGAATAAATGGGAACAGCTGTAAAACGCAGAGTATTGGGAAATTCGGCAAAATGTGGATGTAATTTATAAAAATCTGGGTTTTTCCCAACCATTATATGTTTTTTCACAGCGCCTAAGACAAATGAAGAGAGGAAGCTATGCTGCTGCTATGCTACACACACACACACACACACACACACACACACACACACACAGTCATGTTGAACAGGTCCTCTGAGAGAGAGCGTGCTAGCAACAGCTCATCACTCTTATAAGTGCAACCACATCAGCAGAGGGAAGACGCGAGCTCGGTGAAGACGTTGTGCCGTGCGTCAAGTCACACAGTCAGTTGGAAATAATGAAAAAGCTTCGTCCGTTTCTGGTCAAACACCGTGAGCAAGGATGAGAGTTGCCTGAATGTGAGAGTAGCCTCCATCAGACCCACTAAAACGCTGGGTCTGAGCTGCGGAAGAAGAAGAAGAAGAAGAAGAAGAAGAAGAAGAAGAAGAAGAAGAAGAAGAAGAAGAAGAAGAAGAAGCTTTAGTGAAATTCTTTCTCCGCATTTAACCCATCCTGGCAAGTCCTTCCTCCGCGGCAGAGCAGGAGCGGTGGGCTGCCAGCCGACAGCGGCACCCAGGGACCCAGACCCACCATTGGTCAGGTGGTGATCTTCTTGCATGTTTTTAGTGGGGGTATTTTTATGGAGGATACCCCAGGTGAACACGTGGAGAACATGCAAACTCCACACAGAAAGGCCCCTTTCCTCAAGCAGCAGGCACTGATGGCATAGTGGAGGATACGCCCCCGGCGCCCACAGCGACCCAGGTGGGAATTGAACCCGGGACCTTCTAGCTGTGAGGCGACAGTGTTGCCACCGTGCAGTGTTACGTCAAAGTCACTGACATTCATCACATTTTGAAGATTCTCTTGACGAATTGTTGATATTCCATTCATCCACCACATTATGAGGCCCTCGATGTGATGCTTAAATTGTAAAAACATAGAAAAAAATTTTGAACGGAAAACATGAAATTTGAGAAAAAATGAACCAGAATCTGGAAAGAATTAAAACAGATTTCAACTGCTGGTTGAAGGTCTGTTTTATGACTTTCTGCTTTACTGTAATGAGAGGCAGCAGAGGCGCCGGAAATGGAAGGAGCATTAACATTAAAGCTCGAAGTGATTCAAGCTGTCTGAGAAGGTGATTCGAGTGCACAGAAAGAAGACTTTCTGCGAGCCAGTCAGCGTCCGCCAAACTCAGCTGAGCGAATCTGCCCGCGGATGTTTGTGGGCACCTTCCTTGTTTTCCCTCCTCTGGACTGAACGACTGCAGCAGCCTGAGCAGCAAGACGTCCAAGTTGGGGAGAAATAGACACTTGGGATCCCATTACATACTCCTCATCAATAATTCACCCGCTCCTTTAGTTAAGGCATTGATTTTCCCTTCTTTATTTTTTCCGCGCTTTGTATCCCCAGCCACCAACGCACACAATTACACCTCAATCTTCGTCAGGACTCTGGTGAGAGATCTGCGCGAGCTCTGTCCTGGTGATTTGTGGCTGTGGGGATAATTGATAGCGATGGCGAGAAGGTGTAATAGAAAAGTGATGGAGGGTGTCATTATGATGACGGTAATCATGATGGGCATGATGAATTCATTCCATCGCCTTATCTAATCTGACGCCATTGCATGACGCTTCTTTTCAAAAATAACAGCCTGCTAAGGATATTTACATTGATTTAAGAGCACTGAGGTCTCTCTGCTGCCGCTGGATCAACAGAGGGACTTTGCATGCTTTAACTGCCATTTCACAACAAGACCCGATCATTTTAAAAACGCTTCACTCGACAGCCTTTATTCTTTTAACTTAACAAATAATAGCACCACAGAGGATTTGAATTGATTTCAAAATTACAAGACGAGGAGAAAACGCTGAGGCAATGCGGTATTACAGGTTCAGAGCAAGGATGGAGGGTAATATGTGGATTGAACACAATGACTGAGGATAACAGAGCAGGATATTAGCACATGAATCTGCCCATTTTTAAATGACTAGTCACAGAAAAATCCATTCCCTCATCGTAAGGCCGGACTGCCTCAGGTGTGTGAAAGCCTCTGTTGATAGTTACGCTGCTGCCTGCCATCCTGCTTTTGTGTGCAAGGACGAACCGCACAACGGCAGTGCGTGGCCGTCAACCAGGAGCCATGATGACGAATGTAAGCCGGTGAAACTGTGGGGCCTGTCCGGACCTGACCGGGCCTGACGGCAGATCGGCAAGAAGACACACACGTATGAATGCGCACATGCACACACACCTAAGTGGCTTTAAGTGGTGAGAGAAGTCCCTCTGTCATGGATCAATGATGGATCATTATGGTTGGGTGACTCGCACTGGAAAAAGCCACAAGGCTCATTGAATAAAGGGGCCTGAAGGTGGAAGGACAGGGTTCAAGGAAAGGTGAGAGCAGGATTCAGGGCCCTACGTTTCCACCTTTCATCATTTGTTTCCCGTCTATCCCGTCTTCCCTCACTTCCTGCCTTCCATCATCGCTACCTTGGCCTTTCACTACCCCACCTAAGCTGACTAGAGGGTCTCACGCAGAAACAATACCAATTTTCTGCTGTTTTCCTTTTTCAATTATTCCCGCTTCATCCACAAAAGGGGGCTGGGGGAGGTGGGATGAAGCAAGGTACAAAACACAAAATCACACACATGAGAAACACACTCTGCAAGGCCAACAATTCTTTGATCATCCGCTCGCCTCGAGTGCAGAGAAGCATCTACGAAGGTTCATTTAGAGTGTACCGAGCAAATTGTGTCAACACTGCAAAGAGGAGAAAAATCTAATAATACGCACTGCATTAAAGCCAGTGAAAACACAGCGGCAGGTGGATCAGGTATCATCAGAGCAGGGCAAAACAAGCTTTTCTTTACAATGGGCCGTATCCTTCAAAGAAAGCACCTCTCAGCTTACCTCTGAAATCACACAGTGTTGAGGAACATGCTCGGATTTTAAGTTAGAATCAGCAAGATTTTCATGAAAGCAAGCCCATTTTTTAGCATTATGCATTTACAATCCGCACTTAGCTCTTTCTGCTTTAGTGGCAGACTCCGCCATTCCCATGATGCATTCAAATCTTCACACGCGAGGGACTCCCGGGAAAGCGATGCATGCACGTCATCCAGAGTTACTGTTTTTAATTTTTCCCACCGATCTCAGCCTCGCCGTTTCCTGCTCCCTCTCCCACAGCTGTATCAGAGCTGCATTAAGCTACTGCTCACGTCAAACAACATTTCCCGCTGCGTTCCCACTCACGTTGAAAGGATTCGACTGGTGAAACATTCGGTGGCTTAACCAACTTTGTCGTGCCTTGAGCTAAAGTCGCAGATACAACTTGCTCATTCCACCTTTAATCGCGGGTTGAGGGTTACAGCTTTAAAGAGCTGAACCTGAAGCCGGACTGCCTGTTGAATGTAATTTGGAGGACACGGCAAGTTCAGCATTTTAAAGGACAGGAAAGGAACAAGTCAAGGGAGAGACAAGGTGAGGATGAAGGACATTAAAGCAGCATGGAAGGAGAGAATTACAGGGAGGAGAGGGACTTAATGATCGATAATTCATGGATGACAGCCAGACCCAATCCCTCCGCTTCCTGCCCCGGATCTCTCGCTCTCTGGGGGCCCTCAGGGCTTCCCCCGACTGTTTCTACCTGCCGCTGAACTACGCTATGAAGTCATTCAGGGGAACAGAGCTGAAAGTTGTCATCCCATCTGTCTCCCTTGAATTGTGTTTACACAGCAGCTCATTCAGCTGCAGTTATGCAGGCTTTGATAGAAAATGAAAACCGACGTGCTCTGAAATGGATGTCACCGATGATGGCCTTCTGCAAGAAATTCAGCATTTGTCAATTTGTGCTCTTCTTCCACCAAATGGGATATTTTTATAGAGAGATTTCAGGGATAGATTGGCTCCCCCCCCTTATTTGTTCAATTTGCTGTTTTCTGGCCGCGGCAGCAGCGCGGAGCGCAACTGACATTGTAAACGCTCAAAATGAAATCCACCACCATTACCGTCATTCTCCGGGTAGTGGAGTCATTGCCAGAATAAGAGAATCAGCAGCAGCATTATTATGTCTGAAATGATTTGGGTAGTGACATAGAGCAGGTTGTAAATTGGCACTGGATGGGCCAAATGCCTGGCAAAATGAGATTTCCATTGCTTCCCAAATGATATGGTTAGCTTGTAAAGACAGTCCACCTGAAGGATGGAAGCCTTCCGCACACTGACATAAATCCTGGATGATTGCACTGTACAAACTGCAGTGTTCAGCGGCGGCGGCCCTTTCAGCGGCTTTTTGTGGCCGTGTGTGCCTGAGTGTGTGTCAAACTATACTTAAGCACACATCTGGCATGTGTGTTTTTGCAGGCCTCTGGCTGGCGACATATTAGTTCAGCAAAATGAAGCGTTCTGGAGAAAACAGAAATCTTGTGGTGAGGCGAAAGGCTCGGCGGAGCTAAAATTAAAGCCCGGACTCTGTCATTACGGGACCAGATAGCCGCACGCCGTTGTTTGTGTTATTTCAGTGGTTCTGAATCGTCTTCGCTCGTGACCCCTTGAAATGAAGCCGTGTCTACGTGTGACCCCTCAGTACAGGTTGCACGTGTCACCGAATGGAGGCGTTTTTATTTGGGAACAGTTTAAAATTGGAATCCTTCAGATTTCCGTCCTGGTTGTTTTGTTGACACCAGCAGTTAAAACGATAACACCAAGGGCCCAGAATTAAACTAAGATTAAATCTCCTCGAGCTGCTACTTTATCAGAAATAGAATATCTGTTTACAGTGCAGCCAAACAAATTCAGGTTGTTTTAATAGAGAAGTCAGTCAGAATCTGCCTTTTTCCATCCAAACACGAACAACCGGGATCACAGCAGCTGCTCTCTGCGGCTGCTGCTTCCGGCTCCGTTACTCCCTCGCAAAATTAAACCCAATCTGCAGTCTGAAAAAATGCAGGCGAAAGACAACTGTTGCTTCAAATAAAAGTCAATGTGTCAAAAAGTTCATGTGCAGCAGCAGCAGCAGCAGCAGCACACGTTGGCTTTGCATTAGCAGTAACTGAATACAGCTCGGAGTCAGGTGGACAGTAAGTTGTGTAGCTGTTATAATAATTAAATTACACTAGATTGCATCCTGCATTGATTCCGGTGAGTCTGCTCTGTTGAGGTAGTATCAGAAAACGGGGCATGATTTCATGAAAATATTATGGATAATAACTTTAAGGGTCTGAAGATATGAAGTTATATTCACCGCAAACAAAAAGCAAACGTGCATTGCGGTTCAAAAGTTTGGAATCACCCGTTGTTTTTCTTCTTCCCTTCAGTAACGGCTATTTTAATGTAATTCAGACACCAAATGTGTGATTTACATTTGAAACAGTTTTGGCCCCAAAAGGAGAAACATTAAGTGATGAAAAAAATCCATTTAGTCGATGTCCCCATTGTTTGCACGACAGGGGAGAATACCGCCTCCCTCCAAACACCATTCGACTTTAAGTTTGTCTCCCAGCCCAGAAAAACGGAAATGACTCGACATCATTATTCGACCACAACGGTGCAACTGGACTGAATATTTTGGGAACCTGTTTTTCTTTGGGCCCTCTGCAGTCCACTCAGTGTTTGGGCTGAGTAGGTTTAAACTGCGATTTGTCAGTCCGTCGTGTGCTCGGCTGATACTCTCAGCCCGGACCAACCGTCCGTTTCTATTCTGAAGTTTTAAGAGTACTTTTCCTGAAGCAGCACGTCTGTTGACTCCAGCTTGTTATTGTGCACGTGAAACAGGAGCCTGCTCCTCGTCAAGCCTGCAGATTTTTATGTTACGCTTCCAGTTTCTTTTACAACATCTTATATTCTCATTTAACTGCAGCTCAGAGGTGTCTTTGTCTCTTTCTGCTCTTTCAGTTTTCAGTCTGGTTGAAGCACCGTACAGCGTTTTGTTCTCAGTACAAAAACCTTCATAGAAAATAACATCCATCTGTAAAGACTTTCTACAACCTAAAAGCACGAACGACCATTCAAAAATACAGAGCAGTCCTCTCAGCCATCTGACAGTACCGAATCAGGCTTTTGTGGCAGCTGATTCCAAACTTTTGAACTTTCCTGCTTTCCTACCTTGTTTGTCGTGTCATGACCCTTCAAATCTATCTTGTGGCCCCTTGGGGGAATGGTTTGGGAACCACTGCGTTGGTGCCTGCCTCTTTGTTGCAGAGGGGCTGCTCTGGCCAGGAATTCTTGTGCTCATTAAATGTGTGTGTTTTCGTGGACGTGAATGGGCTGCATCATAGCGTGGGTGCATTTCTATCTCCCTCTGACTGTGCACAACGTGAGCAGGAGCCGCTGAGTGTGTGAGCTTTGTGTGTACTCGTATCAGTCAGTCTGTGGTGAGCCAAAGAAAACCTGCTGCGGTAAAGAAAATAGGGGCTGCCTCCCCTGACAGACCTGCATTAAAGGCTTACAACCGGGATGTGATCCATGTTCTATTTTCTGTCCTCTCCTACAAGTTGCCCTTTGAAATCGAGGTGCTTTTTACACTCCCACGCACAATATGCATATATAAGCAGACCCACACGCATTAGTGCATTTTGGTCTAAGCTGAACAAATGGCTTCTTAGAAAAATAATCTCTCTTGCTCGCAGCTACCTGAGTATTTTTCCATTAGCTCGACCACTTCTGAACCGTAATGACCACAAACTTAATCAAGGTTCTTTTACAAGGCATTTTTTATAAAATGGATAACAGCGCGTTCTTCAAAACCTTAATAAAACCGTATTTGCTCCACGTGGGCAGAAGGACTGTGACACGGTTAATAAGATGTTTACCTCAAGCTGAACGCCCTGCAACGCAACCAGCCTCCCAACCGCGTTCGCATTCCAAATCCAGCATAATTACAAGCCGGGTTGATTAATTATGTCTCAACAATATGCTGCACTCCAACGCCACAAGGGCTAATTAACAGAATGAACAAGATGGGTAGGAACAGTTATTAGGAGGTTCAAGCTCGCGCTCTGAATTTGGCAAAGCTGTTTACAGTCTGAGCAAACGGGGATAGAGAACGCACGGATCAGGCTGCATCAGAAACAGCCAGATCACAGGTAACGCTGGCACACGGCTCCAGCATATAGAGTGGAAAAGCCTACTGAAGGCGCCGATGCACTACAGCAAGCGCACCGCTCTGTGTTCAAAGCACCTGGCTGTGCACCTGACAACACACACAGCGGACACGGCATGTAGTGAAATCCATCTGCCTTATTAACCGGTCCGGCTCACGCTGCATCCTACCTGCAGCTCATCTTATCTGTGCAGCTTCGGCCTGGAGCCGTTCCTATCGCGCAGCTCTGATCAGATCCACCCATGAGCAACCTGACCTTGACAACGCCGGGATGATATACGATCTGACCCTGGGATGAGGAAGATGAGGCACGTTCCAGACGGGGGTTCAATTAGTGGAGTGTCCCTGACATCTGAGGTTATGTCAGAATAATAATGCAGAGGATAAACTGATTTCCAAGCTTATCCTCCCTTCGAATGTATTCTGCGTAACACTAATGGCATCCTTTAGTCTACAATTTCATTCCTATTACATATTTTTACACAAGCTCAGTAAACAGCGTGTGAGAATGCATGCTCACCGTGCATAGTGACCCATCGGGGTTAATAGCTTTTAGTGGTTGCACGGATATTCACATCCCCTCTAATGAATGCCTTGATTATGGAAATACCACCACCTCTGGAACATGAACATTGTCTGTATTGGCCAATGCTTTTACAAGACAAGATTTGAGCTTCTCTTAATCACCAGGGAGGGTATTACAGACCCATCATGAATGCAGAATCTCATTAAGACGAGGCGCTTGGCATTACAATAAAGTCATCTCATAAATCAGATGAAATCCATATACAGCTTGCCATCAGGATCCACCCTCCCCCAGAGAGCCTTTTCTGTGGATCTGTGATAATGACAGCACTTTACTGGGGACCACTGAAGTCACCATCTCTTTTCTTCAAAAAAAATAACCACAGAGTTGTAATTAATTGCTGCAATGAACTCGGACGGCCTTGTTTGTTTCTTTGGGATTCATTAATACATGGAGCACTTAGCAGGATGTGAGAGCAGGTAATTCTCTCCTCTTTCCTGAGCTATTAGCCACTATATCTCGAAAGCAAGAGAGCCATCCAAGACAATCAGAAGCCAGAACAAAGCACTTTCTTATTTGGACTGCATCAATAAGACACAGCCCTGTGGTGCATTTCTTTTTAATATGAAACGAAGGTGTTAGACAGGCTTTGGAAGCAAAACAGCTTTCAAGTAAATGGAAATTCCTTACAGCTCTGAAGGAATATTTTATATTATCAGAACTGGATTTAATTTTGTTACGCTGTCTGACTGAGCATTTTCAGAGGAGGTCATATAGGATATGTTTAGCCCACTGTTGTACTGTCACTGTCTCCTGATCACTGTCTTCATCAGTATATGTCTCTGCAAAGTATATTAAGACTTCACATCCAGTGTACTTTCAGATTAAAGTGGCACTAATCGTACCTCCCAGTATTTTGCACTCAGTCACACTATGACAGCTAGTGGCAACATTATTTAATATTCTTGGCTGGTGGCGGAGAAATGTGCAACCCGCAGCCCATCTGTCCAGTGGGAGAAGCAGATCATCCGCCAAAGGATCCCAACGTGTGCTGAAGATTTCCCCAAAGCTCGCAGAGTTTGTGTAAGGCTTAGACACGACCCGGAGAAGGCGTAGTTATCTAGAATAGCCTTGGAATTACAATTAATCACCAAGGTCCACAAATGCATCACTCATACTGTCACACAGCTACAGTATTTGAAAGCTACTTAGTCCACCGTGCGGCAGTCTCTCTGTCAAAACATGCCACCTATTCAGCCTACCTGTCACAGAATGATACTGAGATCTTTGCAGGTGGCGGCAGCAGGTTGATCCAGTTCTGAGCTGGGAGCTTCAGACTCTCCAGTCCCCCTGGAGCGGAATCAGCACAGCACTGAACTGTTGAGCGTCCTGCTCCGGCGGCTGCCGCTACGGCTCAGTCCGCCGACGGTACCGGCTGGAGAGGCTCAAAACACCAACTTCTCCTCGGGGTGCGACCCCGCTCTCGGTTTACGGGCCCTCCGATATGATTAAGTTACCAACATGGCATAGCGCAAACATGCGCACCGTCCGGGCGCGTCCGTAAAAATAATCTGAGGCGGAGTGTCCCGCCGCCCCCTCGCGTCTGTCCTCCAAATTTCTAAAGATCTCTCACTCGCCGGTTGTCCTTTCTTCTCCAGAATGCAGCTCTCACATCATCACTGCCTGCTGCTCCGACAGCCCCACACATTCACTGAAACAGGCTGTGTCTGTCAAACGGGCTCAAGGCTCCAAAGACGAATTAAAGCGCCCCTGTTGCACTTACAGTGAGTTCATCTCACAGTGACCCCCCTGCCGGTGTTTCATCTCTGTTCAGTCGATACAGTGCAGCTAAAGGTCCTCGAGTTTTGCTTTGTTTTTTTGTCTGATCGTGAGGGCCGCTTTCAACACTTGTGATCCCAATCTCAACATCGGAGCAGCGTGAGTGACAAAGGTGCGCTGCTGAGCGCCGCGCCAACAATGTGGGTTACATCAGGAGCTGAGAGCAGTTCATGCTGCCCTCAGGTGGAAAAACGCACTTTACAGGGACACGATCCTCATTTTACAACCGCAACCAGCCGTGCACCACATGTCAGAGGGCAATTAAACGTTTGATTGTATTTTTATGAACATGAGCTTGCAATGGTGATTGCTGCCTTTGGCCCAGAGGATAAGATCCATACGAGCCAAATGAGGAAACATCTATGAATCTGAATGCAGACAATGTGACCTATAATCTCATCAGAGACATCGCTTTATCCGTTGTTACTCAGATGCATCAACAATGAACACAGCCTCTAAACATAGACAGCAGAAATCACCCAGTACGATCCCCGCTGCGCTCCGACTTCCCCCCCGACAGAGAGCTCGCCCTTACCGGGTGGCGGTACCACGCTCTTCCCCTCTCTGCTGATTTTCCTTTTCACACCACGGCCGGGCATTTGCGAATTAATTCAGTGTGCAAGCGCAGGTCTCCCCGTCGGGATATGAATGATGAATGTGCGTGTTAAATTGTCCATTTTCCATATCCACAACAGTCCACACACGACCCGCCCCCGGGCGGTACTGATTGGTTGAGAGGCTCCTCGACGTCCTCGTCGCACCGTAAAGAAAAACACACACATCTGGATGCGACCCAGCGCAACTGGAGCGCTTTGGAAACCCCGAATTACGCACAGGAATTGAACCGGCATTTTCACGGCCCCTTTAAATGCAGTCTAGTGTTTATTGTGACTGAAGATAGCAATCTTGCCACCTTTGCGGAAAATATGGTTTCAAGTGCATCACTGTAAACACCGTCCCTCAGACAAAATCCCCATCATGGAGGGTATGATGGGGATCTTGTGTGCGGGACACCAGTCTGAGAGGATTTTGTTGTTTCAGTAGCTTCATTCAAGCATATAAGACAAGAGTTTTCGGCCAGTAGTAATAAGCTTTGTTAGGTATCATTACTCAAAATTAGACTTAGAAATAAGTAACGGGCTTCGTGATTTTATCAACAGACAGACGCATCAAACGCGCTCCACATATTAAGGATCTGCGTGAGGCGGCTCGAGGAGCCAATTAGATGTGAGGAATCAGCAGTAGGTTGTTTTTAAATGCACCACGAGCAGCAGCAGGTTTTTGAGTCTACATACTTTATTAAGTAGATGCAGCGAGTGTCTTGTGACTGTCTATCACCACGTTCAATGTGGTGCAACATGATAATATGACGGAAGACAGCCGAGACTGAGAGCGCGCCTCATTTGCACAGTCAAATCTGCATTTCTGAGTCTCTTGCGCCGCTCAGTGTCCGGATAAAGATCATCCTCCTGCCTCCCCTCTCCTCTCCTATCTGTGTTGCTCAGGGAGAATATCTAATCTCCGGATCTGTCTCCAGGCTCCGGCGGAGCGCTGAACCAAACCCAGCGTGGAGAGAGGCATGCTGGGCAGGCGAGACTAATCACTGAGCGACAGCGCGGAGGCTCTCCGAGGATTAGTGACAGCTGTCCCAGCCTGAGTCACTGAGTATCAGCGTGTTACCGGAAAATGAAATGAGGAAAAAAAAAAAAAGAGTGCATTAAGGAGCAAATTGACATAATTGATTAAAGAAAAGCCTAATTAAATAAACTGTATTAAACCCCGACAATATCAATGAATGTTTGGCATTTTTTTCTATTAAAAAAATCTCGTAAAAATGTAGTCAGTGAGTTGAGTTATTTATTCGTTTTAGTAAAACTACTGTCCCCAAGGTCAAGAATGAACTTTCAGGCTTTATTATCCAGACTTGTTGTGAAGGTCAGTGTGATCTGGTGGATGAACGAGATGATTGTTCATCAGTTGTGTGATTCTTATTGCAAATTATGAATTGGGAGGATTTGATTGAAATTGAGCCCAATATGAGCCGCGTTTTATAGAGTCTGAAATTAAATTAGGCCTGTAACGTTGCTGGGAAATCCACAAGCACCCCTTCACGGACCACCGCTTGTCCCTACAGAGAAAATAAGTAAAAGGGGAAAAAAATATATAATAATATATACATCGTGTGCGTGCGTGTGTATCCTACTTAACATTAGGCAATGCTTTGTAATATTATGATTAAAGATAATAATTTAGAATCGGTTGGCATGAGGGTAAGCGTTTAAAAGTGCTGGCAGTATCAAGTAGGAAGTGGTTTCTCCTATAATTCCATGTACCTGAATGCAGCATCAGGCTCCTCCCAAACCAGAAGTGAACCCGCGTATTTTTGCAGCAACGGCCCAGAATTTGGTCTGTCAGGCAACACCTTAACCGTCACTTCAGCTGTCAAACTCGCAGGAAAACGGTCGCCTGAAGGACTAAACTCAGGATAAAAGACACACTGAAATACCTCGCATCGACCGAAACGACTGCAGATCAACGCTGCTACTGTGCTGCCGGACAAATACTGTCTACCTTCGTGCAGAAAGGTACGGCCCTGGTCAGAATTAACAAATATGCGGGATTCAGAGTTTCCGTGTAAAGTTGTGTGGCTGGTTTTGTGCCAGGCTGCTGCTGCTGCTGCTGGGTAAGCGTGGACTTTCAATCTGCTAACGCCTCACAAACATAATGACGTCTGCTCATTGTGTGACATAATCGATTGGTTTCATTCTTCACAGCACAGCTGTAAAATCTGATTGATTTACAGGAGAATGGACTTTTAATGTCATGGAGGCCGTTTAGTAACTCCCCCCTGACGTCAGAGTGTTGGTCCTCACGTGACAAATTCAAATCATTTCATTTTAAGAGGTCAAACCAGTCACACCTGAGATAAAATCATGAAGCTAAAAGCTGGAACTTTATACTTTAGCGATGTGTTTACACGTGAGAAGACTTAGATGACTGTGTGTACATGGACATGACCTTTGACCTCAGCTCTGTTCGTTTTGGCTACAGCTGATTCACTGATAGAATCAGCTGGTCCGGGGTCAGTCAGAATCAGAGTTTTGTAACCCTGTAAGTCTTGTTTATTCACCTCCACAGCGCAGGAGTCTGAAAGCTGTTCTCTCAGTTTCTCCCTCAGTAGTCGGAGTCAGGCGAACATATCCAGCATGCTGGCACCGCAGGCGAACCGCGTCATGGTGCTCGGAGAATGGGAGGATCGCTGGAAGGAGGACAAGATCGGCTTCCACCAGGCTGAAGTAAACCCGTAAATGCCCCTCTTTCAACTACCTCCTCAGTGCGATAGGGGAAAATGAAAGTCTTCCAAATGCATAAAAATCACTTGTTTACAAGGCACATACGGACTGTCAGCGAGGCAAATTCAGTCCAAACATCGCCACCTCATTCAGATCATTTTAAGTGTTTTTCAGACAGTTAGAAGCTTGAAGTGTTTTGCTGTTAACAGTATTTTTGTTTTTTTGACAGGATGCTGGAGAAAAATCTTGATAAAGTTCTTGCCGGGCGGACGGGGGTTCGCTTCTTCTTCCCTCTTTGTGGGAAAGCTGTTGATATGAAGTGGTATGAATGATTTTCAGCTGTAATTTCTGCTACGCGTGGACACCCTCTGATGACTGAATGCTGTTAAATTCCCTCTACTTCCTGTGTGTCTCCCAGGCTAGCAGACATGGGCCACTCAGTGGTTGGGGTGGAGATATCTGAAAAGGCTATAAAGCAGTTCTTTGAGGAGTGCAACTTGACCTACAGCGAGGAGCCTGTCGCTGCCATACCTGGAGCAAAGGTCTATAAGGTCGGTCTCTGATAGCCATATCAAAGCTGTATTAATATAAGTCCCTGCCACTACATGAAACAACAATAACCTCTGAGAACCTACACCTACACGCAACCTACACGCAGAAAATGGCAAGTTACCCTCACCTGGTAGCTAATGGTATGAACGTAAACAAGCTATTTAGCTATTGAAATGCAAGGCCTCACCTCCTCACATGCACTTATTCCCCTGACACATTTTGCAAGGCCACCATCGCTGCCTCCTGGGCTCAGCCCCACCCACGATGACTGATTGGTTTAAAGTAGTGCTGTCAATCGATTAAAATATTGAATCGCGATTAATCGCATAAATGTCATAGTTAACTCGCGATTAATCGCAAATTAATCGCACATTTTTATCTGTTCTAAATGTCCCATTAATTATCATTTGAATCCTGTTATCAACATGGAAAAGTGGATAGGCTCGCTTTGTGCAAATGTTTTTTATTGAAAACGTGTAGTGTTTTATTTCACACTAACATTCTCACTTTGAGCAGTCATTCACCTTTGAACTAATCAAATCTCACACATTTTAACACTGTCAATAAACAGATGACAAAAAAATAAATGCTTGGTTACAGAAAAGCCCCTTCAACAAAACTTTTTAAGAGATCAAAACAGGGTGATACAAAATAAAGTTACAAAGTGCACATCATTGTAAACTAGGACTCAGCCTATAGTGCAGTTAAACCATGGCTTAAACTTTCCTTTCTTAAGTTTCCTCTGAACATAAAAGCAGTCAGACTATGATGCTCTTCTATTTATTTACCAGAGTCTGATCAACGCAGCCTCTTATTTCTCTCCAGAAAGAATGGATATTTCTTGGCTATGGCTGCAGTGAGCTTGTTTTTAGTTGCGGTATCCATATGCCTCTGTCCAAACTTTGGTCTTGTCAGTCGACCCATCTGGCAACTTTTTGAAACTAAGCTTTCTATTCAGAATCTTGTTCGCATCCATTTCGGCGTTTCGCGCTTGACATCCACCTACACTTTCACAGCTAGCGAGCAGGCGAGACCAAAACATGCGTGGGGCGTGTCTATTGTTTTGTTTCCAGTTTACAATCGGATCCTGTAGTTTATCTTACGTTACTAGCAGTGGCCACAGCTTATAAAAAACTACAAGTTCACTAGGTCACAAAGAACGTTAATTGCGTTATTAAAAAAATGATGCCATTAAAATTGATTTGCGTTAACGCCTTAATAACGCGATATTTTTGACAGCACTAGTTTAAAGAAATGCAAACACGCCAGAGCGGGTTTTTTTGGCTATGGGAGATGAAGTTATTGCTACTGCAAAGCTAACAATTTGTACTGCCACTGCATCTCGTTAAATGCTGAAACATGGCGTGGCCTTTGTTGTGAAGCCGTCACAGGAAGAGCAGACTGTGGGACTACATACAGGACTATACAAGTGTTTTGTAGCTTTAACAAAAGTAAAAACTTACGGGATGTTCTCTATGACAGATAAGCTATAGCTCAAGCATGCACTGAGGAAAAAACACGTATTGACGAAAGAGTTCATCCACGTTGTCTTTGTTCCACAGAGCTCGGAGAAAAACATCTCCTTGTATCAGTGTGACCTGTACAACTTCTCCAGGTAAATAAACTGTTTCTTCCCCTTTAGAGACATTAAACAACTAGAACAGATTAATGTTTAACACACACTCTACTTCTCTATTTCACAGTTCCATTGAGGGTCAGTTCGGGGCGATTTGGGACAGGGGCGCTCTCGTGGCCATTAACCCGAAAGACCGAGAAAAGTAAGATGAGATTTGAAAAGGACATCTTTAATTAAAACCTCTTGAAACTGTGTATAGGTAAGTGATTAGATGTTACGCAGCTTAGATAGGCTTCGTGTTGTCTCACTACTTTGTCTCTCTCACAGGTATGCTGCTCTCCTTATTTCTCTCATGGCCAAAGACTGCAGATACCTTTTGGACACTCTGTTGTACAATCCTGAATTATATGCAGGTAACTGTCTGTATTTTGTGTAAAACACATCTCTGGTTGTAAAACAAAAGAAAATATCGAGTTGTTTTTTACTTGAATTTGCATTTTAAAATGTCTGCAGGGTGGTTTTTGGTACAATAATAAAAGATATTTGTGACTATTTGTCTTTCAGGTCCCCCCTTCTTTGTGCCTGATGAGCAAGTATTGAGCCTGTTTGGTGAGTGCTTTTAAGAGCAATCATGTACCTAATCATAAAGCTTAGTCCTGTAAATTTACCCAGCCCAGTACAGCCCTGTGATACCGGCTATGGACCAGGGAGGCTGAGCTTGCAACTTTTAATGGGATGTTTCTTTTGCTCAGGGAACTGCTGTGATATGGAACTGCTGCAGTCTCAAGATAGTCTGACGGACAGACATCGAGCCTGGGGCCTGGACTCTTTGACTGAAAATGTACACCTCATCACTCTAAAGGCCACTTAAAAACAAATCAAAATGTTAAGAGTGTATTTTCATAAAACCTGTAAGACCAGTCATTTAGAAAGCGATAAATGACTGTCACAATAAAATACTTTTTGTAACAAAATGTCTGTGGCTTCATTGAAACCAGCTGGGTATCTGTTGTGCTTTTCTGGTAATATTAACAGTTGCAAAAAGTATGTATGTATGTTGAAAAAGCTATTTGATAAAAGTGAGAAAACAGAATTTACAACAAAGATACACAGAAAACAGATTGTAAGCTATACAATTATTATTATTGTTGTTGTTGTTAACCGGGGTAAATGGAAAGGAGCTGGTAAGCGGACGCCATTTGAATGCGTCATGTAACAACGCGTTATGGGGCCAACTCCTTCCGCATTGGCTGTTGCCTAGATACAGAGCCCAACATTAGCGACCAGCAAGGAGGAAGGAGCGCGAGCTAACCTGTGGAAAGTTTTGTTCACAGAAATGCCGAAACATCCCGAGGAGGCGAAAAACGTAGGTTGCCGCATCGAAAAAGACGTATTTCAAAAGTTTTTAAGACGTTATGTGACAAAAAGCCCCCTCAAACGTTCAATACCATTAATAACTTCACCGGTAACAATTCTGCCGGAGTTTGTGCTGCTATTTTAACTTCATTAACGGTTTAAAATGGCCGCGTATCTTATTAGTCACGTTAATGATGGAAAAGTTACACATTTAAAAGTATGGCTGACGTAAAAAGAATACCTTTCAGGTGTGTGTACCGCCTCCAGGCCGCTGGGTGCGGAATGATGAAGCTCAAACTGTGGAGTTTGCCAGGTGAGCCTAATTAGCTGGGCTAAATTACTAGGATGGTGCACCCATAGACATATACACGTGGACGCCGCATTGAGCGCGGGAGTCGTACGTCAACGTCGCCGCCATATTGAATGCGGCAAGGGCGACCAGAGAAGATGCCGCATTCTTGTGCAGCGTGGAACTGTACCAACCGGCTTACACTCGAAACTCGTTCGCAAGGGATTACCTTTCACAGGTAAGAATGAAATAAAAAATAAAAAAAACTTTTGATTGTATGTGGCCATTATAACATAACTTTACGTACAGAATATGCTGACTTTGTGGCTATAACATCAAGTCCCGCATAGAAATACTATACTATACGCGCCTCCGAACAACGAAGTCTTTCCTGACTAAAGTGGCCCGAAGTAACTACGCTGATTGTTGTTAGTTGGTTAACTTTTCATATACTCTGTAGGTTTCCCAAAAATAAAGAACTGAGAAAGAAGTGGGAAACAGCTGTCAGGCGGGAAGGGTTTTCTGCTAGTCAGTCATCCGCGCTCTGCAGTGAGCACTTCAGGCCAGAGGATTTTGACAGGACAGGTCAGACATTCAGCTTCCCAGCTCATCTCCACAGGGTAGGTGTATAGGCTGTAAGGATTAGATCATTCAGTGCCACACTATGCTAACAATGTTTTCCCTTTCTGAATGTGAAGGAGTCAGTGATGTATTTAATTTTACACTGTCAGACCATTTCTATATTTCATCACCACATTGCCAAAATGAACACTCTTCAGTTGCAGAAAGGCAACACACGGAAAAAGCTTTGCAAGACCATTCTTTTCCAAGGCTTTTAGCTTACGCACACAGGGACTAGTTGTATAAATGTATAGATTGATAGATATAGATATATGTATGTATATATGTTCAGCAATCATTGAATATCAAAATGATTAATCAACCCACATGTCACATCTAAAATTCAGGATCTGGTTATTATAAATAGATGTTTATTATTTCAATATTTATCATCACAATAGCAGTGTTGCATACATTGATAGCTGTAACAACTTAAAAAACATACCCTGGTTTGGTACTTTTGTACTCTAACGAAAAAAGGTCTATAGGAATCCTATAAGTTCTCTTTAGTATGTATAATCAAGGTTTAAGGTCCATAATAGTTATTTAATACGTCTATGGTACTGCTACCATCCCTGTACAATACTTCAAGGCTATAATTTGTTTCCTCCCAAGTGTTCCTGTGGGACAATCTTATATTGCTATAGTAAAATGTTACAAAATACTATAAGATTATAACCACTATCACATCACATTAAAAGTTAGATGTGATGTTTTTGATGTCTATTTGTTTCCCAAATATATCAGTGTGTGTGTGTGAATGGACAAATACAAGGGCATCACGTTAAATCAGTTTGTACAAAGGTGCTTTATGAAGTTCGGTCCATTTCCTTGCATTAGTTTACGGAGCAGATCTGCCACATCCAATATGGCGGACACGCTGACGTATGCAGCAACGGCCCAACCAGCTCAATGCGGCGTCTATGTGTATATGTCTATGGTCACTTCAGCTGTCAAACTCGCAGGAAACCGGTCGCCTGACAGGCTGAACTCAGGATGAAATACACACTGAAATACCTCGTATCAATTGAAACGACTGCAGATCAACGCCGCTGCTGTGCTACCGGACAAATACAGTCCGCCTTCGTGCAGAAAGGTACGGTCCTGGTCAGAATTAACAAACATGCGGGATTCAGAGTTTCCGTGTAAAGTTGTGTGGCTGGTTTTGTGCCAGGCTGCTGCTGCTGCTGCTGGGTAAGCGTGGACTTTCAATCTGCTAACGCCTCTCAAACATAATGACGTCTGCTCATTGTGTGACATAATCGATTGGTTTCATTCTTCACAGCACAGCTGTAAAATCTGATTGATTTACAGGAGAATGGACTTTTAATGTCATGGAGGCCGTTTAGTAACTCCCCCCTGACGTCAGAGTGTTGGTCCTCATGTGACAAATTCAAATCATTTCATTTTAAGAGGTCAAATCAGTCACACCTGAGATAAAATCATGAAGCTAAAAGCTGGAACTTTATACTTTAGCGATGTGTTTACACGTGAGAAGACTTAGATGACTGTGTGTACATGGACATGACCTTTGACCTCAGCTCTGTTCGTTTTGGATACAGCTGATTCACTGATAGAATCAGCTGGTCTGGGGTCAGTCAGAATCAGAGTTTTGTAACCCTGTAAGTCTTGTTTATTCACCTCCACAGCGCAGGAGTCTGAAAGCTGTTCTCTCAGTTTCTCCCTCAGTAGTCGGAGTCAGGCGAACATATCCAGCATGCTGGCACCGCAGGCAAACCGCGTCATGGTGCTCGGAGAATGGGAGGATCGCTGGAAGGAGGACAAGATCGGCTTCCACCAGGCTGAAGTAAACCCGTAAATGCCCCTCTTTCAACTACCTCCTCAGTGCGATAGGGGAAAATGAAAGTCTTCCAAATGCATAAAAATCACTTGTTTACAAGGCACATACGGACTGTCAGCGAGGCGAATTCAGTCCAAACATCGCCACCTCATTCAGATCATTTTAAGTGTTTTTCAGACAGTTAGAAGCTTGAAGTGTTTTGCTGTTAACAGTATTTTTGTTTTTTTGACAGGATGCTGGAGAAAAATCTTGATAAAGTTCTTGCCGGGCGGACGGGGGTTCGCTTCTTCTTCCCTCTTTGTGGGAAAGCTGTTGATATGAAGTGGTATGAATGATTTTCAGCTGTAATTTCTGCTACGCGTGGACACCCTCTGATGACTGAATGCTGTTAAATTCCCTCTACTTCCTGTAAGTCTCCCAGGCTAGCAGACATGGGCCACTCAGTGGTTGGGGTGGAGATATCTGAAAAGGCTATAAAGCAGTTCTTTGAGGAGAGCAACTTGACCTACAGCGAGGAGCCTGTCGCTGCCATACCTGGAGCAAAGGTCTATAAGGTCGGTCTCTGATAGCCATATCAAAGCTGTATTAATATAAGTCCCTGCCACTACATGAAACAACAATAACCTCTGAGACAGCAACCTACACGCAGAAAATAGCAAGTTACCCTCACCTGGTAGCTAATGGTATGAACGTAAACAAGCTATTTAGCTATTGAAATGCAAGGCCTCACCTCCTCACATGCACTTATTCCACCAAAACAAGTTTCCCCTGACACATTTTGCAAGGCCACCATCGCTGCCTCCTGGGCTGAGCCCCACCCACAATGACTGATTGGTTTAAAGAAATGCAAACACGCCAGAGCGGGTTTTTTTGGCTATGGGAGATGAAGTTATTGCTACTGCAAAGCTAACAATTTGTACTGCCACTGCTTCATGTTAAATGCTGAAACATGGCGTGGCCTTTGTTGTGAAGCCGTCACAGGAAGAGCAGTGTATTTATCACAGAGGAGCGCTGACTGTGGGACTACATACAGGACTATACAAGTGTTTTGTAGCTTTAACAACAGTAAAAACTTACGGGATGTTCTCTATGACAGATAAGCTATAGCTCAAGCATGCACTGAGGAAAAAACACGTATTGACGAAAGAGTTCATCCACGTTGTCTTTGTTCCACAGAGCTCGGAGAAAAACATCTCCTTGTATCAGTGTGACCTGTACAACTTCTCCAGGTAAATAAACTGTTTCTTCCCCTTTAGAGACTTTAAACAACTAGAACAGATTAATGTTTAACACACACTCTACTTCTCTATTTCACAGTTCCATTGAGGGTCAGTTCGGGGCGATTTGGGACAGGGGCACTCTCGTGGCCATTAACCCGAAAGACCGAGAAAAGTAAGATGAGATTTGAAAAGGACATCTTTAATTAAAACCTCTTGAAACTATGTATAGGTAAGTGATTAGATGTTACGCAGCTTAGATAGGCTTCGTGTTGTCTCACTACTTTGTCTCTCTCACAGGTACGCTGCTCTCCTTATTTCTCTCATGGCCAAAGACTGCAGATACCTTTTGGACACTCTGTTGTACAATCCTGAATTATATGCAGGTAACTGTCTGTATTTTGAGTAAGAGCAATCATGTACCTAATCATAAAGCTTAGTCCTGTAAATTTACCCAGCCCAGTACAGCCCTGTGATACCGGCTATGGAACCGGCTATGGACCAGGGAGGCTGAGCTTGCAACTTTTAATGGGATGTTTCTTTTGCTCAGGGAACTGCTGTGATATGGAACTGCTGCAGTCTCAAGATAGTCTGACAGACAGACATCGAGCCTTGGGCCTGGACTTTCGGACTGAAAATGTACACCTCATCACTCTAAAGGCCACTTAAAAACAAAGTTTAGACAGCTTAGAAAAGCAGATCCCGGGTATTTTATTACTAACACAGGATATAGGCAATTTCTGCCTAAACCTGCTTTTCTAATGCTGAGACATCCTTTTGATGGAAATAAAGGTATATGGAAATCAAATGTTAAGAGTGTATTTTCATAAAACCTGTAAGACCAGTCATTTAGAAAGCGATAAATGACTGTCACAATAAAATACTTTTTGTAACAAAATGTCTGTGGCTTCATTGAAACCAGCTGGGTATCTGTTGTGCTTTTCTGGTAATATTAACAGTTGCAAAAAGTATGTATGTATGTTGAAAAAGCTATTTGATAAAAGTGAGAAAACAGAATTTACAACAAAGATACACAGAAAACAGATTGTAAGCTATACAATTATTATTATTGTTGTTGTTAACCGGGGTAAATAGAAAGGAGCTGGTAAGCGGACGCCATTTGAATGCGTCACGTAACAACGCGTCATGGGGCCAACTCCTTCCGCATTGGCTGTTGCCTAGATACAGAGCCCAACATTAGTGACTGGCAAGGAGGAAGGAGCGCGAGCTAACCTGTGGAAAGTTTTGTTTACAGAAATGCCGAAACATCCCGAGGAGTCGAAAAACGTAGGTTGCCGCATCGAGACAGACGAATTTCAAAAGTTTTAAAGACGTTTAAAACTTTTGAAAGTTATTAATACCATTAATAACGTTACCGATAACAATTCTACCAGAGTTTGTGCTGCTATTTTAACTTCATTAAAGGTTTAAAATGGCCGCGTATCTTATTAGTCACGTTAATGAAGGAAAAGCTACACATTTAAAAGTATGGCTGACGTGAAAAGAATACCTTTCAGGTGTGTGTACCGCCTCCAGGCCGCTGGGTGTGGAATGATGAAGCTCAAACTGTGGAGTTTGCCAGGTGAGCCTAATTAGCTGGGCTAAATTACCCTCATGGTGCACCTGCTAGCAGTCACGAGAGTCACGTCGCTGAACTGTATTGTCGTAAAAGTCTTCCGTCTTTTCTAGTTGTAGTCGAGCAGAGGAGGGTGTTTTGAGGACAAGGAGGCACGCTGATGTCCATCTCAGTGATCTTCAGCGGCGATCAGAGTGGTAGACCTGGATATGTTCATCAGTGTTCATAATTATTAAAAGGCAGGCGAAGATGTTACCGTCTGTTTGTAATTCACGCATGATGTTCTGCACATGGTCATCACTGCTGTTTCCTCAGGCTGGCTGAGATATTCACGTCGAACCGTAGAGGGCGCCAAAGCATAAGAAAGAGCCTGAGCCCTGCTCATCTGGCTGCTTACAGGTCCTCCGTGATGAAGAGGCGAGGGGACAGCATCACCACCGATGATGTTAAACGCAAGTGTCAATATGTTGATGATCTCATAACAGTAATACTGCATGACTTGAGTCAGCTGCTCCTCTCTGCCTCCTCTAAGAATATTGATAACGACTGAACAAATCATAGTTTGCTATGTGTGAATGTGCAGGAGTCAGAGATTGCTCAGATTTGCATTTGATTACTTGCTCCATTTATTGATAATAATAATAATAAACTTCTTTTGTATAGCAGCTCAAAGTGCTCAAAGAAGTCAAATGGCCCAAGTGCTTCACTTGAAAAAGACAGGAAAGAAAGGAGGAAAAAGAAAATATATATAAAATAAAACAATATTGAGGAATAAACCCCTCTCGATGATAATAATAGCAAAAATAAAGGTGAAAATAAATAAAGCCCACTGAATAGTAAAATGCTCTTAGGTA
This sequence comes from Chaetodon trifascialis, assembly GCF_039877785.1. NCBI lineage: Eukaryota > Metazoa > Chordata > Actinopteri > Chaetodontiformes > Chaetodontidae > Chaetodon > Chaetodon trifascialis. The sequence goes on from NC_092072.1 coordinate 6,478,066, forward strand.
ATGGTGGTTAGCATTTCTGATGTATTTCTGTACCTAGTGAGTGCTCGATGACCTTTGACCCCGTCCTGACAGAGCTCTCTGTTGTAGAGGTGGCCGTCGGTTTGCTGCAGGAGAATTATCAGCTTCCCATTCCGCTCTGCTTCTTGGCTGTACTGAAGTGAGGAACGAAAAGACATGATTTCATTCACACAGGGTTACATTGTTGTGCTCTGTATGATGGAGATAACTGTCTGTGTTCAGGAGTAAACAGCTCGATGAAGTCCTGACTGCCCTTCTCCTTTACCTGTCTTGTTTCTTTGAACACAAGTCTCTGGAGAATAAACGGAAGCCTTTAATGGCGTAAGTATGCGAAGAGAGTTGCTAACATTGCTGCTTTTATTGTATTGTTTTTATTTATCAGTTGCTGTCTGTGTTTCTTCCTTTATCTGCCAGTGTCAGTGTCCTCTATTTCTTATTTTTTTCCTTCTCCTAATCCCCTTTCCCCTCTTCCTATCCACACCCTCACTCCCTTTCTAACCAACCCGCCAGTGTAGACATCATCACAGAGCAGCGGATCATGGCGGAGGCTCTGGCCAAAAAGGAAATGGCTCAAAAGAAGCTGGCTGTCTGCTACTTCACCCTCATCATGGATCTGGAGATTGAACAGCACCAACACACATACCATAAGTGAGTATTTGTTCAGATTCAGAACAGGTGTTAGAGGGAGGAAGTACGATTCCTTCTCCAAGATGCATCGCTCATCATGCCTTTTCAAAATACCCGCTCGTGTCAGAGCTATTTTTTCTAACCTGTATGTGATCAGCTGTGGTCGTGGCATCTTGTACGCTGGTTGTGTGTTTGTATCTGACTTTGTGTGACTCGGTGGTCTCTCTTGAAAATGTTTCGGTCTCTTGTGTGTTTATTCAGGGGTCGCATGTCATCAAACAGTACTGAATGGCTGCTACGTGCGGTAAGTGCAATAAGAATCCTACAATGCACTAGAAATATACTAATCACCTTATTTACAAACGGCCTGATCCAATGAAAATGTTTTTAAGCTTGTCACGAATGTTAAGAACCGGTTAGTGATGCTAATCTGTCGCCTCGCCCGTCCCCTCATTTTTTAACTTGATGAATCTGACTCGTAGCTGACCTGAAATGTCTTTCCATGCAAATCCAGCGTGTTGAAACATTCAGAACTATATTGCCTCATCTGCACCGAGAAAAATTGAGCCTTCAGCTGTCAGAGTGAAGGCCAGTTCACCATCTGTGAATACAGACGGCAGCGAGCAGAACAGAACGACATTGAGTGCTGGTTGTGCCTGGTGGCCTTAATGAATTAGTTAGTGGTTGGAGATGTTGACGCAACACAGGTGCTTTGCTTTGACAGGCTCTATTCAGTATTTAGCCAGGTGGGTGGATGGGGAGGGAAATATCACGCTAACAGCAGCAGCTTATTGCCTGCTCTGTATGTGACCTTTTTTGGACAGAAATAGCTGTTGTGACCTTTTAAAAACACAGAGGAATAAGTGGCCATCCAGGTTTTTAGTCAGAAAGCTGGCATGTTGAATGTTCACTCAGTGAAAGCGTGAATAAAATACATGAATGTCTGTCAAATGAATTAAGGACAGGATTGCGTATTAGGGACCCCAGGTGACTCTGTTCACTCTCTTCTGTTTCTAGTGCCTGTACAGCTTCTTCTGCTATGTGGCCTGGGTGGCGTTTGAGAGGAAGGACCTGAGGGACATCCAAGAGGAGGTGGGCCACCTTTTGTACTCCGACACCTTCAACACGGCAGTGAGGAGCAGGACCGATGGGGACTCAGGAATGACCTTCGCTACTGTTAATGGTTCAGTGACGACGGGAGAAGCTGACCCCAAGGAGACGGGATGTAATGGCACATTCAGGCACAGGTACGGCAAAGTGAAATGAAGGTCGGGCTGAGGTGGCATGTGACACCATCACCATCACTATTTATTTATAGAGTAGAAGTTTTGCTCTTCATTTACTGCCTATTTCACTTCTTTTTGAGTTTATATCTCTATGAATGTCTGCTGCAGCGGTGGAATGACTGTAACTAATTAAATTTACTGAAATTCAAGGTGCTCTTACTCCAAACATATGATGATCTAATAGAATATGATGCATTCCTGTAGATTAAATTAGCCAACAGTATATAAAGTCGCTCGAATTAGCTCAACTTTAAACATCTGCAGCAGTAAAATGCAACATACATTAACACATCGGTAATATTAATCCACTGTGACTCTGCCATCCAATTTCATACAATATATGCTTTGCTAGCAGCTTTTCAACTGCTAAAAGCTACACTGTGTTCATCGGCTAGTTGTTAGTTGACATTTAGCGCTACACAGGTAGCATGTAGTGGGTTTTTAGAGCTTTTTTCACTGATAGCAGCTGCCTGCTGCTGATGAGAGAGGTGACACTGAACCAAAACCCCAAAGACCTGAAAGCCAAATGAAGCTAGAAAGCTCCACAGAATTGGTGAATAATTCACTGTGGGTTCATCACTTCCACTAGCGACAACTTTCATATAGAAGTAGTCATGTGATCGTTGTTAATATAAAAAAATGTTGATTTTAGCTGCTTTAATGTTATCTATTGACTAGCCGTCAATGCCAACCAGGCCCACTCTGACATATTATAGGGTAAATGACTTAATAGCTCCGGCAGTAAGTTGTCTGTGTTTGATGGATGTCACGTCAGACCTCTAACTGGAATATGATTGATGTAGACAGATTCTTAGCTTTGTCCGATCGCAGGGACTATCTGACAGCTGGTTTTATGTTGCGCTGCTCTGTCTGACACAGGATTGGCAGTTGTGTAAGCTGTCTGAGGCCCGGCGCTCTTTCCTGCTGTCAGGTTGAGACCAAACAATCAAAAGCTGGGCTTGAAGCTTGCTGTCCTCCTGAGGGTGGATGTACATGACATGATTTGGACGAGCTTCAGCACAGCTTCCAGCCGTCTCGCAGACACTGAAAAGACTGTGATAAAAGAGAAATCCATGAGATTATATATATTTTTTTGGATGTGTTCTGGAATACCACCTGGATCTTGAGAATGTGGCTACGACAGCAGCTTTCCTGATTAATTAGTTCTGCGTATTTGTTTTCCTGCATGATGCTATATATGCATGATAACAGAATTTGTGAGGAATGCCTCCTTTTCAAAATGTTTATACAGCTGTCGTCTGTGCATGTATGAACTACCATATAGACAGATCTTTAGTTTTATAACATTTGGTTTCATTAATGGTGTAAAAGACGTACAGTGAACGTTTCTCTCTGTGTCTAAGGTTGCAAACTGTCAGCAAACCTCCAGAAAAGATCTCGGGAAGTTAAGCTTCTTGATTATTTTACTGGAGTGATTACGTTTTATATTTTCTATGACATTTCAGTTAACCAGCAGACAGTAGCCTAAAGCAAAGTACACAGTTTATATCCTTTTAAAACTGCTAGTTTTTGCTAGCTAGCTGTGGGATGTAGCTTGACAGAGCATGCTAACTGCAGACTCTAAATGAACCTGTTTCCACTCATTTCTCTTAAGCAAATCAACTACATTTTTTATTTTTTATTTCTGTTTGAAGGGTTGCCAGTTCTGCTTATGATATGATAAAAGGTGCAGTCTGTGCAAATAACCTTTATATTTCGCCTTGATTCCTTGAATTCCCACTGGAAAGTTTCCACCTTGAATATTCCCAGAATTTTGCAACCTTATCTGAGTCTTTTTTACATCCGCATGCTCTTTAAGGTGTTTATATATAATACATTCATTGCATTTTTTTTTTGGCTTTTCCCGCAGAGCGTCCCAGAGGCGTCCGTCCCTCAGCAGTACAGTCAATCAGCGTTCCCCACTGATGATGTCTCTGCTGCCCTCGCCCAAAGAACGGTCACCCCATCTGTTCCTCGGCAGCCGGGCCAGGAGGCCGAGCCCGCCGCAGGCCGAGCTCTGCGACACCAAGGCCCTGACGGAGGAGCTCAACCAGCAGCTGGCCAGCGCCAGGTGGTGTAAAACATCCTTTGATATGTCACATATAACAGGAGGATGTGCTGTGTTTTGATCAAGGGTATGATGTTTTTGTTTCACTTCTGCCACCCCCCAGAATAACCTACTGCTATGTGCACGGTCATACCAGCAAATGTGACGCTGAAACACACCACTGATGAACTACTAGCTTCTCAAATGTTTATAGCTAACTCAATATCAAGTGGGTACAGTATTCACTTAGTCACCCAGCAGACACACACCCCATTTACACCTTATTTCTGGTTTGGTCCACCAGCCCCCAAGAAACATATCTGGGTTTTTATCTTACTATTACCAGCTACGTGCTGGTCAGAGTCTGATTTCTGGAGGGCTACCTGTGGTTCTGTTACATGTGGGGAGAGTCTGAAATACCACCTACTATCTATGTGAAGCTGAAAAACCAAAACCATGAAAGCTGCGTAGATCAGCAGGGTGAGGTGGGTCAGATACTGCAGCGACCTTGTTGAGTCACAAGGACTCATTTAATTCTGTGTTGATGTAACATTGTGAAGTTTTAAAGATATATATGAGTGTTTGCTAAAAATTTGTTTAACAGACTTTTAGCTGTAATGAGCTTGTTTTAATGTCTTAGAAACTGGGAACCAATATGAAAACCTGAATCCTGTTGTGATTATGAGCAGTCGTACCTGCTCTACACGACTCTATTATCAGAGTTCACATTGTATTAAAGAACGCTGTGCCTGGTTTTAACCAAGTAATGTCAGATTTAATATGTGATGAGTCTTTATCGCCATCAAACCAGATTTTTAATCAACTGAAAGGGTCTCATGATTACTGCTTACCACATATATAGAGAGACTGTGTTTATTTCATGCTTTTGTGCCAGGATAACATAGAGGGAGCGACCGAAATGAGTCCACTGACTGCCATCTTCTCTCTCCTCATTTCTTTATGAAATCAGCTTCGGGATTCTCGGCAAGCCATTGAGACAGTTCAGCCGCAGCACCCTGATGCCCTGTGGAGACCAGAAAAACAGCAGGGAGGATGATGACGACCATGAACCAGGGAGCGACGTTAACAACAACCGCGAGGATCGTCCTGGCTCGAGGTGTCAGCCCGTCCTTCATGGGACCCAGGCGGACAGTCGCCACCCACATGAACCCTAACTCAGCAGCTACCACAGAGGCAGCGGCCTCAGACACGGAATGACTGTATGTGAAAGTGTGCATTTTCATTAGCACAACACAGACATAACGTGCAAACGCATTCCTCGGTTTACGTTCTGCTCTGCTCATGTGTGGCTCATATTCAAAAGCGCCTCCCTGGACTGTCATCACACGCCATATTTGTTGGGTTTGCTTCTGAATTTAAATCAGCGTCTCATTTGCCAGCTGGTGGTGCTGTTGAATAAAATATAATGAAATCCATTACGACTTTGAAGGTCTGCACTTCCTATAGAGTCTGAAAAATATTCAGTTCACATATGAAAGTGAAGGAAGTCCTGCACATTGCATGCATAACTCCCACTGGATAATAAATCAAATTATACAGTCCTCACACAGAGGTTATTTGTCATACTGATCAATTCACCTTTTTTAAGATCATTGAAGACTTCCTGCAGACCACTGAGTCATTCTGTGTCCTTGTGCTGCCTCACAACAGGCTGACAGTAACGTGAACTGGTGCCACACACACACATACACACATTCTCACACCCTCGCTCAGCCAGGATTGGTAGCAGAAGGGGCTTTGCCTTCGCCCTAATTGGCTGCTTAATCTGGGACACCAGGAGTAGAGTTAAGCCCTCTGAGGAGGAGGAGGAGGAGGAGGAGGAGGAGGAGGCCTGGTAAGCTTGTGCATTAGGACGGGGGATGGGTCACAAGATGTATTTTAAATTACTTTCACAAATTTGAGGCGTTCTTGGTTTAGATTTACTCTGCTCCACACCCAAAGTGATTAAGTCCAGCACTCCCCTGCTCTGATCTGGCTCCTATCACTTGTTGTTTATAGACTACAGAGGATCTGAGTGTTCTGATCCAATGGGACCCCCTCTTCTGCAGCTGTCTTGTCTTCATCCCTTGATGGCTACTCTCATTTTCTCCAGTCTTCCTCCTCCAGTGCAGTGCGGCGAATACCAGGCAAGCAGTCAGATACTTGACAGAGTGAAACCTGCCTTATCAGTTAACACGTCCTGTTCTCAGGCCTGACTGAGTAATCAAAGATGTGCTACAGTGGCAGTGGAGCAGAGACTGCATCCGTAATCAATGTTCATTACAGGAAAAGACTGGCCGTAATCTTGACTACCACCTTCAAGAAATAGTTTGACAATGTGGGAATACACGTATTTGCTTTCTTGCTGAGAGTTAGCTGAGAGGATCAATACCGCTAAGAGGTGTGTGTGGTAAATATGTAGCTTGAGCCAGAAGCTGGTTTGCTTATGTTAGCATAAAGGCTTTGGCTCTGTCCAGGGATAACAAAATCCACCTATCAGCACCTCTTAAACTCACATTATATCTAGTTTATTTAATCCAGGCAAAAAAACTGACGTGTAAAGACGGCAGTTTGATGTTTACAGGGGCCTTAGTGCCAGACCAGCCTGAGCCCCTTTCCAGGCAAACAGCAGGGAAAGATCCTGCACAAAATCTCCCATAAAACCACATTTTTTTGTATGGATTTAAAAAAACAGGACATAACTTGTGCGGTGAGCTTCAGAAGTGCAAGAAGTAAGCAGATGTTTCACCTCTGGGCTGAGCCAGGCTAACTGTTTCCCCCTGTTTTCAGTCTTAATGCTAAGCTAAGCTTCTCTCAATTCATCAGTAGTTTAAAAGAAAATGCTGGATTTAATTCTTGTAAACTCTCAACAGGCCATTCTGATGAGACCTGATGTTACCACCTGGTTTTGTCCTCATGGTTTAAATGCTGTGTTTCAAAACATTAAAACAGTCAGCGGGGAGGAAGCCGGTGTCATCGATCGACCGCGCTCCCTCCCGGCTGTGAGAATCACACTTCAACAAAGCCGAACTGATGTGAACCCTCCACATAAAACATGCACGGGGATATTCTTGTTCATCAGGACGACTGATGCTGCCTCTCAGAGTCCCTGGAAGTGTGTCTTTTTGGAGATGAGAGATCCAGCAGAGGCACTAATTAGAAAAGCTTTGTAATATGAGTCACATCTCTTTGCATCTGAGTGTTAAAGGTTAATTGGTTTAACTGTGTCAAGTGTGTGATATTATGAGACTGAACCCAGCAGTTTGCAGATATTACAAGGAATATCTACATCCACAAGGCGAGTAAGAGTGTAATATTTTTTGGGATAGCACCACCAATAACGCACACGCACACACATATATCTAGAGGTCTGCAGATCTGACTTGCAGTATAAATGTGGCAAAGATGGCACCTAAGGAATTTATTTGTCAGTGCTTGTCATGAGGAGAGTTGTAGGGTTTACGGTGCACAAAGGACAGACTATTATCAGGGTGGATTAGTGGTCTCCAAAAGCATCTGAAATTGCTGTTTTCCACCGTTCTGAATGGATTTTAGCGATCTGCAAAGTTGACTGTGAGGTGGTATGTCGTGCTGGCGAGCGAAGGCTGCTGCGTGGAGAAATCACACCTCTTTAAGATTGAATGATTTCAAAATTGCCTCTCAAATCATGCATTAGTGGCACACGTGTTTCTATTGCATGTGATGTTTTTGGATTCCTATTCCTGCTGCATTAATGTGCATGTTGCATTATACCGCTGTAGATGTTTAAGGTTGAGCTCATTTTAACCACTTTATATACTGTTTGCTAGTTTGATTCAAAGCAATGCATCATATTCTATCAGATCATCACATGTTTGCAGTGTCCTGTGAGACCCTGATGTGTGTTTGACTGTACAAGCACAGTTCAGCACACTAATTCTGCAGCAACATAGAGCCATTATCACAGAGCTGAAACAAAGGTCTCATCAGGCCAGAGAAGTGAAACAGCTCCGAGTTGGATCATGGGTGGAATAAACCTGACAAAGTGAACTCTTGAGAGCCATTCGGGTCAACAAAACAGTGCAGTGCGTGCAGCCGGTGCCCTTTTTATCTGCTTCACCCTCGACCCTCAGACAGCCTTAGTCCACTGCTGGGTGGGACATTTAAGAACCAGTTAAAATGGCCAAATCAGTTACTGAAAAACACTTCAAATGCTTAACCTGCGACTCTGTAGAAACCCCGGAACAGAGATTAAAGGTGAGCAGAAGCTCTCGTTTGACTGGAGGCACAAATTTGCAGTTTAGGTTTTACAGGCAGGAAAATAAAAAGTCAGAATTATGAAACTAATCCTGCAAACACAGACCCCAATATAAAAAAGAGTTTGCATCATTGTATAATAAATGTAATATTCTGTTAATTATGGGTAGATTTCTTCATTTTTACCAGCAGGGGGAGACTTTGCCCATAAATGGCTGAGCTCAGCGTGACCCACCATAAAACTGATCCAACTGCTTTTACTGCTTATATTCCACCTCTGTGGAGCAGCGCGTGTCTAACGGGACGCTGTGCGCCTGATTCAGACGTAAAGAGCGGTGCATTGATTTCTTCACACACTGAAAACACAGCACGACTAATCAGATGTGTTCACAATGTCACCGCCGCATAATAAACACCGGGCTTGATTGTGATTTAGCGCAGTGGCCAAAATTGTGGAATCCTCATTAGGGAGCAATTAATGATCGTTATCTAGACGTGGAGATAAATGGCTCTATTAGCTGTCCGGCTTTTTTTTTTTTTTTCTCTCACGCAGTTTGTTATCCGACCTCCCCCGCAGAGAAAAAGAAAACCTAAATAAATAATAATCAGTAAATTCCTGTTTGGACTAACTGTGCGTAAACAGACAACGCATTCGGTTTCTGTTGATTGCAGTCTTTTAATTGGCTTCCTTTTTTGGCCACTTCGTCGCAAGTTCTCCCTCCGTCTCGCGGTGACATGGCCGAGCGCAGCGCACGCGCTCAGCGGAGTCGTTCGGCCGCGCTCGCGCCTCTCTCCACACTTTGTCCTCGTCATTTCAAGCGAGCGCCGGGGGAGCGAGAGGAGAGCGAGCGAGGTGTCTCGTGCGGATTTCGCTGTCACAGGGCGCGTGGAGGACTTTGCGATTAAAATCGCGCTCGTTCGCACATAGAGAGAAATATTTTGTCAGATTTACGCAGAGAGAGAGGGGGAAAAAAGGAGAGAAGAAGAAGAAGAAGAAGTGCCTGGAGAGAGGAGGGGGAGGAATAACCAAAAACGCAACACGTATCCGGTGGGATCCCACTCCTGAGAGAGAGAAGCGGCAGGAGTTGGAGCGAGGGGTGCGAGAGGGAGAAAGACGAAGAAGAAGAAGAAGAAGAAGAGGGGGAAGATTTGACATTTCGCTCCTAACAGCTCGCTTTTAATTGATAAAGAGGAATAATGAGGAACGTTTGGATAATTCTGACCCTCGGGCTGACCGTCTTCCTCACCGGGGAAACGGTAAGTTTTTGGAAACTTAAACGTTTCATCTGCGGGGGGAGAAAAGCTACTTTGGGTTCGCTGTTTTTAATTTTCGTTTGTTTGAGGAGACGCTCGGACCTTTTGCTGATTTCGCTGTAGTTTTTTGTTTTGTTTTTTTTTTTAGCGCAAACGCCTGCTTTAAAAATGATGGAGTAAACTGAGAAACATTGAATTCGCAGTTTGCCGTGAGGTGAGGCTGCTCGTTGACTCAGACAGGCCTGAGCGCAGGGACCTGGCCAGCACCGCTTCTCTTTACCATCTAGGACACTGAGATATGCACGACGGGCTCAGACAGAGGCTGCACAGGTCGGTGTGCTTATCACGCTGTTTGCCTGTAGCTTTTATTTTTTGGAAGATGGAGCAGTGCTTTAAAGGGACCTACTGTATGAGCGCATGAAGTTTATTCAGCAGGCTTGGATGTCTTTTTCAAAGCTGTGAAGTTATTGCATAACCACTTAAGATTTTGAGCGCCTCTTTAAGAGTATTTCAGCTGTTTAACAGTGATTTTCTTGTTTAGCTGTTAAGTCCTTTGACGGACGCTCACTGAAATGGATCCATTATTGAGTAAATGTCATTATTACTGGAGCCATCCTGCTCAGTGGACACGCAGATCTTTGCTTTCTTCTTCTTCGTCGGTGGCAATCACTGACTGGTTGTGGCATTTAAATGGAAAAAGCTCACCTGAGTCACATTTTAACTGGAGACGGTAGCTGTAAACCCCACACTGCTGCTCATCCCTGTTGATTCCTTGATCCATTTTCAGGTTCAGGGCAGTGTCGTGCCTCCTAACTGTGTGTGCATCACCCTGCAAATTGGCCGGGTTGTAGGAATGGCAGATTTTGGCACTTCCACGCGCAGCCCCCGTCATTATTGTCCCCTCCTGTTGTTTCTCTGTGGGTTGTGACTTGTCGCTTGGCGCAGTGCCTCCTGCTCTGTTGTCCAATTAGCTGATTCAGACAGTGTTGTTTTAATGACTCATTGTTTTGCATGAGGTCATCCTCAAGAGTTACTTTTTTTTTTCTTCGTGTTTTCTATTATCTGTTTTTACAGCAGGGCCATCTGTGCACAGCCCTGCATGCAACCCCCATTCCAAAAAAGTCGAGATGCTGTTTAACACATAAATAACAGAATGTGATAATTTGCTAATCCCTCTTGACACAGACGCAATTGGAAACAGCACAAAGACGATATATTTAGTGTTTTGCATCATCTGCTTCATTGATTTGTGCAAATATCTGCTTATTCTGAATCTGATGCAGCAACGAAAGACTGGGAAAGTTGTTTAATGCTCCAGAAACACCTGTTTGGATCAGTCCACAGGTAAACAGGCTCATTGCTAACAGGTGATTGGGTATGAAAGGCTCAGTCATTCACAAGCGAGGATGGAGCGAGGTTCACCACTTTGTGAACACATGATTGGATAAAGGATGTTACTACATGGGCTGTTCATTTGCAAATGATCGCACTCACAGCGTCCCAACTTCCTTAAACTTTGAGCATAATTTCCACCTTACTTTGGCAAAATATGAGCTAATCCATTACAAGAATATGGCAAGTTTGGTGCGCTTGACCATCAGGATCTAGATGACTTTACAGTCGTACACCCACAGACACACACACACAAACTTTAACCTGATCAATATCTGCCTCCCCTTTATCTGTGTGCCCTGAAGGCCTCACTGGAACTTGACATGTGACATCGATTCTCAATATTGGCGCTGGTGTTGACAAGTGGCAGCGATAACCTGCTTCAGGCACATCTGTCTGTGCTTTAATTACGCCGTCACATCACAGAGGTACAGTTGTACATCTCTCGCCGCCGCCACCTTTCAGAAACTGATGATTGCGTCACTGCACCAGAGGACGGAAACGCACAGCACTGTACGGTCATGTCGAATAGTTGGACAGCTCGTAATGCAACATGTGAGGTCTCTGCTCACGCTGAAGCCTCCAGCTGCAGGAAAGTGCTGTTGTAGCAGAACGTGCTGGCGAGCCGCGACCACGTCTCTCATTAGATGAGGTCAGCGCAGCGGACGTGGAGCCGTCTGCTATCTTCTGCAGCTCTCCTCCCAGACAGTGACGTTCTCCGCTCCTCCGCGTCCAAGAACTTCTGCGAGCGGGGAGGAAGAGTTTGGCCCTGAGCGCTCCTCGGCTCAGCCCGCCCCGCCGTGTTTGAGTGCACGCCACTCAGCAGATGTTGCGGTCTGTAATTTGTGTCATGTTTTGGTGGGAAGCGTGGGTGTCGTTCACCTCCCTTTACATCTGTGATTTACAGAGGGGCTCTGAGGGCCGTCTCACACTCTGACGCCGGACTCAGAAGGATCACTTGAGCAGGAGGGCTGGATTTAGTGCTCCCAAGGACGGTCGAGGAAAACTGGATTGCGGCGGAAGGGGGAGGGAGGTGGGGTGGGAGGATGGAGGAGAAGGAGGCTCAATGGAATGTCTCCTTTCAAGTTCGAGGGATTTTTGAGCCAACAAAGGGAAGATTTCACATATCTGTTTGTTTGTCCTCCTGGGCGGTTGTCATGGACTGACCCCACTCATGAGGATGATGCGGGGTGAAAGCCGCCTTAGTCTTCCCTCAAAAGGGCAAGTGAGGTCGGATCGCTGCGATAAACTACCCTCAAATAGTCAAAAAGACGAGGCGCTAAGCCTGAGAAAATGCCTGTCTCAAAGGTGAAAAGGTTAAGGCACCAAATACGAGACTTCTACTCGAAGCCTTTGATGGCTTTTCGAGGGGAGGCAGAAGGTGCAGGCTGTGTATTATTGAAGGTGTTTGAGCTTCATTTTCTGCCTTGAATGCTACTTTTTGTGTCTGCCGATTTGCTGGTGACACAATGAACAGCGCAGACACCGGAGCTGACCTTCCCTCCAACTTAAGGCCGTCTAATGCATTTTTCCAGACAAACAAAAAAAAAAAATGTGCATCTGCACACCTCATTCGCTCCCAGAAGCTGCGAGAACAAACAACCCACACCGCTGTTTCCTTTTGCGTAGACTGCTCTGAAGGCTATATGAATCCTAAAAGCATGTTAGTTTCAACTGCTCCTCATGTTTTTTAATCCCCCTGACAGCCTCTTCAAGGCTGCTGAACTGAACGCGATGCTTCACTCGTTTTGTTGCGCAGCACAAGGCTTTCAGAGGCTGAATGAGGAGTGCACGCTGCAAATTTTCCCTTGGTTCTCCAGCGATTAGAGCAATATGCTTCAACTTAAATGCAGCATTTCCAGCATGCTTCAGGATGAATAAGTAAAACGTTAATCTGCTGTTGGAAAGCAAAATATTTACGCACCCTTTTCATCCTGTGTGCAGGAGGGGGGGATGTAAAGGGAGGAGGGCAGAGAGGAACAATATGCACCGAAATGACCGATTAAAGAACGTAATGAAGGTGAAGCTGTGAGTGACGACGGAGCAGAGAAATGAAAGGATGTGGTGCCACACAGAAGCAGAGGCCAGATGCTGTGCCGCTGCCACTGCAGCTTCTCCTCCTGTATATTTAATGACGCTCTCTTATTTTTGCATTAACCTAGAATTCGTCAAACTGAAAACACAACCCGGCTCCTCAGCACGAAGCCGCCCGTGTTCAGTCGGGCTGTGAGAAAGCTGCAGCTTTTCTCTTTCTTTTTTTTTTTTTGAATTTTCCTTATAAATCCACCGCTGACACACATGGGAACGCCGAGTCTCTCGCTCTGCGGAGCAACCGACCTCCTCGCTGGTGTCCGACCCTTCGGGGGGTGCATTCACTCAGTCCCTGTCTGCCAAGCATTATGCAATCACTAATGGACTCCACAGAAGGCAGGAGGCAGGGGCTGCTGGACCACTGAAAGCACAACAGCAACCGCCCCCCCCCCCCCCCCCTTTTTTTTCCCCTGAATCCATCTGCGTCCACGCATGAACTCCTGTTTTGTCACCATGCAGGCACACACACACACATAGATAAACACACATGGTCTCTGACCTCCCCTGTGCTGTTTTTCTCTGCCCCCCCCCCCCCCCCCCCCCACATCGCTCCCCTGTTGCCACATCTCTCTGCCCGCCTGGTCAGAGATGCTGCCTGTCATTAGCACAGTGTCTTGGATTAGGCTGAGAACAGTGGCGTTATATTTCCCTCTCAGGCAGCTGCAAGGGATGAAGAGAGAGGATATATTTCTCCTTTTTTTCCTCACGCTCACCCCCTTCCTTTAAGATGGGAGTGCTCGCATTGAGTTAGCGAACATCTGCAGGACGTATGTGTTTGAAAGGAGCTGCTCGCCTCTCTTCCTCCTCCTCCTCCTCCTCTCTCTTGTTGACGAGTTGGAGGAGGCTCTTACTTTTGGCAGGGACTTGCGCATACTAGTAAAAACTCACAAATAGTCGACCTCTGTCGGCCGTGCGTGCTGGTCTGTGCAGCCGTGCCCTTTTTATGCCACTCTGGGTGTGCGTGCGAGTTTATAGCCATGTTTAAAATACACCGTCTTCCCAGCCACCAACGCGTAGGGAAAACACATCAGGGAGATGTGGCTGCAGCCAGACCAGCGACGGCAGCGCTGGTTTTTGTTGGGCCACAGGCGCATTAGCTCGCAGACTGTCAGAGGCTGCAGCAGTGGACGGCAGATGCATTTGCATGCGCCTGTGGCAGTCTGGATGAAAATATTTAGACATTGTACACCTGGAGCATTATTCTGTCTTTCTTCCTCCTTTCCCACCCTCTCCCTTCCCCCCTTTCTTCTATTTAATTAGCTTAGCAAATGGAAACTGGCAGGACTGAGGTGGAGGGGATTGTGGTTGTGACAAGGAGAAATGGGAAAACCCCAGTGTCAGGACGTCTGTTTTCTTCCTCTCTCCCTTTTTTTTACTGCCTGCTGCCCTCCAGTTTCAGCAGAGGAAGAGGGAGATGAAGGAAAAGGAGTCGGGGGAGAGTGTGAACCCTGCCTCCCTTTTGGTGTCCAGGTTTTCCCCCAGAGAGACGGGACCTGTCTGGAGCTTTGCTGCGTGAGGTGTGAAAAGTGTCTGACTTGGCAGGGGGTGAGATGACAGAGACAAACCCATGCGGGAAACGCAGGGCGGCTGATATATGACTCCTGGACTGGTCTGCTGTGGTAACAGCTTGTGAGAGTTTCAGGAAGCTGCCCACACTGTGAAAGATATGTTGTGCTTTCTGCTTTTTCTTATGTGCCTTCAAAGAGGAGCATGTTTTCAGCAAACTGTCAGCACGACTATAAGTTGCGAGAGCTGAAACTTTTTATTGGAAAATGAACAGAAATACAGCCCTGAATGCAATAAAAGACAGAAATGAAACAGAATGTGATAATGTACTAATCCTCTTTGACATGTACTCAACTGAAAACAGCCATAGACAGTATATTTACTGTTTCACCTCATCAGCTTCATTGATTTTTCTAAATATCTGCTTATTTTGAATCTAGTGCAGCAACACGTTTGTTGGTTCAGGAGCAACTAAAGACTGCGAAAGATGTGGAATGCTCCAAAAACACCTGTTTTTTAGACATCAGTCTACAGGTAAACAGGTTGATTGGTAACAGGTGATAGTATCACAATTGGGTATGAGGTTCACCACTTTGTGAACACATGATTGGATAAAGGATGTTACTTCATGAACTCAGGAAGATTTTGTTGGTAAACATGGTTTGTTTGCAAAGTTTGTTTGTGTGTTTGTTGTAGTCGGGGTTGAAAAAAGCCTCTTTACTCCTAGAAGAGAGTAGCTTTGACTTGCATACATCACTTTTAATCATAAAAACACCACTATTGGCCCTATTGACTGACCCATTCACCGGCTAATCATTTCTGCTCGCACCTTTTTTCACTGTTGTTTGGTGGAATTTATGTCTCCAGAGACGTCCCTGCAGTGTACTGTAGGCTGAAATTCTGACATTTGGCCGCTTGCCCTCTCACTTCAACTAAGAAAGAGAGGAAAATTTCCTCTAAAGCTGCATTAAGTATCATTAGCATAGCTGTGGTGGCTTCAGGTTTTGTCGGCCGTCGTGTCAAAGGATGAAGTGAAATCAAATGCTGCTGGTGAAACTGTCTTGCTCGACTTTGTTCTGAGTAGTCGGTGATCTTGGGGCCAAATGTCTTACATCTGTAAACTATCCAAAAAAAAAAAAAAAGTTAGATATTTGAAGCCATGACGTCAGCGAGGTTTTTCCATCCAACTCCCAAGATTGCAATGGAAAAACGGCACGGCACATTTAGCACATCTGTGCTCACTCATATTTACGAGCACGCTTTATCGTCTCTAAAAGGCGCCAAATTGATATCTGCGCTGGCGTTCCTCCGAGCAGAAAAACGTGCTTAGGATGTCTGGTGTTTCCATTATTTCCCCCAGTCTCGAGTCAAAACAGCACCAAATGAGCTAAAGCGTGTAAATCGTGCTTTCTATGCAGGGTGTATCACCAACCGCAAATTATACTCCACGCAGTCACTTAATTTAGAGCTGTTTTCATGAGAAACCTTTGAGACTCCGGAGGGTATTTGGGGAAGCTGATGAGCTGGAGAGGGGAATTCATTAGTGATCTCCCCACATAGCACGTAGCTCCTTCTGAATGCACGCTGGTGTGTAAACTCATCTCATTTGAGTGACAAGCAGTGACTTTAAAAGCTCCAGCCGAGCGCTCGTGAATATTCATTATGGAGAGATGCTGAGAGACAACTCAGAAAAACCAGGAAGTGGATGTGTGTCCTCGCCTGTCTCCACGTGCTTCGGCTCAGTAGGCTCCTGAATGCTTCCAGCCTTTCCTCTCAGCTCACAAGCTGTAATTTAATAATAAGCCGTCCTGAGAAAAATGTGCATCCATCTCCACTTTCCTGCAAAAACAAACATGGGAGTCTTCAGTAGTATTTTCGTGTCCTCGCTTACTGTTAGTGCTTACCTTGCTTCATTTCCTTATTTTGATTTGGAGGAACCGTGATGTCAAGACCGCAGATCCGCATCCAGATGTTCCCGTGTGCTGTTGTGGCAGACGTCCGACGTTTGAGAGCCTAAACTGTGACCGCATCATCAAACCGGTCCAGACGGTGACTCACGCTGTAAGACTCGATGAGCTAACGGTGGTGAAAATGGGAGCAGAGATATTAAAGGACGTCACGGGGCACGAAATTAAAAAGAAAATACTCGGAGCGGAGTTTCATCTGCGGCTGGGGATCAAACTGACGGCCTTTTCACAGCGAGTCTGCAGCTAATTTAGAGTGTGAAGTCTGAAAAACAGGATTTTTTTTTTCCAAAAATGACTCGCAGTAGAAAAAAGTAAAACCTGTCCTCCACCAAAGGCCAAAGTGAGGACAACATTAACAGAGTGGCAACTCTTGAGTGACCAAACTGCTCGTCACATGATCTTTCCCAAACAATGAAGTCAAAACAGCGTGTGGAACATTTCCTGGATATGAATGTACTGTATGTTCTGTTATAGTCTGCCAGTTATTTTCTCAGTCAATCCATGGATGTTTTACAGCATAAAATGTCAGAAAAGAGTGAAAAATGAATCCAAAGTGACGTCTTCTGATGTCTTTCGTGGTCAACCAACGGTCCAAAACCCCAGAAAATATTCAGTTTACTCTCATGTGAGATGAAGAAAAGCAGTTCAGAGTTGCAGCTCCAGTCGTCTTCCAGGAATGGAAATTGAGAAACGTGTTAATATGCGTGAGTTAATGGGCTAAAGCAGCTTTATTGTACCCACCTCAGAATCACATCACTTGCCTGTGCAGTTGGCATCCTTTCAACATCTTGACTGCTGCTATTAACTCTACGTCCCATGACATTCTGATATTGCGAATATTCCCCAAAAATGTGTTTCTGAAAGTAAATTTGACACACGTGATTAACTGCGCAGCCTCAGGTCAAATCGCGAGCCTTATCGTGCCGCACGCTGTCTCTCCGCCGTGGTTGTTAACATGATCACAGGCACTAATGTGGCGATTCTACCAGGCGAGTTAATCTTTACTAATGCACTCTGTTAACAGCCATCTGTGTTCTCAGCGCCGACTGTAAACCCTTTCAGCAGAGCGCCGTGCAGCGTTCAGCGCCCCAGCAGTCGCTCCTCCATTACGCCAAGGGATTGGGTTTATTATTCAGCCCAGAGAGGCTTTGGACCAGAGAAACCGTGTCAGATGGAATCCATTTTGATTTTAAATGCAAATACCGCTGACACGCTCATTGCCGGCGCTCTCCTTTCGGGCGCGACCACACAGCCCTCTTGATGGCTGGAAAATTTCAGGGAGGGGTCTGTAGACAAACAGAGGCTGCCAGTCAGAATGTGTCATGTCCACAGTCAGGTACATGCTTGACCCGTCGACCCCTCTGCCAGAAGTCTATTTTTGCATGCTTGGCTGTGCTGCAGGCTTCGCTGTGCTCTGGGCTTGGAAATTTGAAACTGAGTATTCCCAAAGTTTTCAACACATTATTAGTGTCAACTTAAAAACATACAGAAATTTAAGACGTAAACCAGCCTTCATGCCGTCTTTTCTCTTTGTATTTCTCTATCTTCGTCTATCGCCCGCCCGCTCTCACCCTTTCTCTCCCCGTCTTCCCTCCAGCCCTCCAAAAATAAGCCCTCTTGACAGTCACATCAGCCAAGGTCACAGCTTCACTTATAATCCCCATCGTTTCCATGCTATGCTTAAACCGGTTTTCATGGTGTAATGGAAGCGGGCCGGCAGGGTGCAGAGCTTGATTACTTTGATGATGATAATTTGTTTAATCAAGCGATTGGGTGGCTGAGTGGGATGGCTGCATGACCGCCGCTCTCCAGACTCGGCAGGATATCCTCTCTGTCTGGGCCGACGGCAGACAGCAGAGCCTCATGGCTGTTCAACGCGGCCTCTGCGGGGTTTTCGGATGCATCACGTAGACTTTCGTCGTGGATGTATAGAGAATGAGGGATCTTCACCAGCTTTAAGCCGCTTTCAGCCTCATAACATTTTGGTTAACTTAAGTGATTTTCTCCTATATTCAGTAGTGCTTCTCAGTTAACCCTTGAAATGCTGCTAACCTTGCTAACAGGACTTACGTCTACGTGTTTAGACATAAACGTTCAGGTACTCTTCCACTATGCAGAGGAACAGAGACATCTACGGAGGTCACGGCTACATAAACGTCGCTGGTTTTTAGCTGAGACCCGATTGGACCTCTGGTTGCAGGAAACCCGCTGGTAATAGCTTTTTTCAGGCTTCTGATTGGCCCCCATGGATTTAGGGCTAGGGCTGTCCCGCCCTGTTGGGTTGTACTCTTGAGGGCGCTTCAGCTACGTTTTTGTGCTTCATCACAGACCGTATAAAACATGGATGTAGTCTGAAGCTCGGTGACAGCGGACGGCAAACTCCAAAAGCGGGCGAAGTGGTGGAGCGTGGGTGGAGCAGAGGTGGGGCAAATGAAGCCTGGCTGCTGAAACCTGTCACTCAAAGCAGTCATGCCCATAGTAATGCATGACTTAAAGCCATAATTCAAATTAAACGAGTGAGTTATATGAAAATTCATCCCGTTGCAGTTGGCATGAACGAGGAAATTGGCTACAGAGACCAAAACATTTTTTGTACAAGGCTGTAAAGTTGAGTAGGGGGGTCTCTGGGGACTGACTCGCTTTTGGAGCCAGCTGTGTGGGCATTCGAGGAACTGCAGTTTTTGGCAGTTCAGCGTAGGCTTCATTTTTTTTTAGCTCGGAAGTTTTTTAAAACACGGGAGATTATTGCGACTGAAGGGCTGAAATTTTTTGTACTTTTTGCTTGAAGAAGTAAGGAAGTAAGTAAGTTTTCTGTGTTTCTGTGAGCTTTGGTGAAGTCTCTATGACAGTCAAAGTTAAAGAGGAATTCTGCTGATTTTCAGTGATCAGTTGAGATTTGCTCAGCCTGTGAAAATAGTGATGTTTGCTGTGGCTCTGGATGAGCTTTGTCACATCTGAGAAGACCTCTCGGCTTGGGCTGCGTTACAAACCTGGGCCACGGAGAGAGAGAGAAGCGGCTGTTCGCAGGCAGGAAAAGTCCAACAAAACAATGCTGCTCAGTCGCATTGTGTGAAGAAACCCCAGAACATCTCGGCCTCAGCTGTTTCGACTTCCCTGTCTGTAATCTTTGTCCTATGGGCCCCAGCGTTATGGAAAAATAAATTGCTGGAATACGTTTTTAACTAAAGGTCTGAATGTGCTGATTGCTGCTTTTGCCATATGATGACAGCGATGCACAAATTGCTGATTGTTCTCTCTCTGACTGCGGTTACTTCGGCTCTCCCCCTGCTTTACAGGCTCATTTTTTACAGTGACGCTGTGGCATCCCGCTTTTACAGTGCGCATCTGATGAACTCCGCTGACCTCGCCACATCTGTGCGCGGAAGACCGAGCCGCCTACACATTCGCTGCATCCACACACGGATGCCTTTTTGAAGATGATCGCTCTTTGCTGCGGCCTCCGCTTTCCTTAAGTGTGGTTGCACTTCACGGTGTGCGACATGGTGACCACAAGAAGCTCTATGACAGATTTTATCAGTGCAAGAGCAGCTGGAAACATCTGGTGGGTTTTTGATAGTGGCTCCTCTTTAGTGCGGGATGTACCACCATAACCTCTGGCCCCCAGCATTCACAGCATATCTGTTTTTACTTAAAGCTTTTATGTGCACATACCATCGATTAGAGCTTCAACTCTTATTGTTTTCAAAGGTTGCGGCGAAAAGCTGTCTCTTAACTTGCCTTTTGATCTTCTTACAACCACTCGTGATGCCTCTCCTGAGACCCGGGCAAAGAGGTGGTAAAGTAAAACCTGGAGCGCAGGGTGGAGCGCCAGTCGGCCAGCATCTTGTGTTGTTTCTGGACCTTTCAGGAAAGCCAGACTGCAGTCTTCAGAAACCACACATTCTTGCAGAATTACAGCACAGGGAAAGAATTGGGAAAGGCCATGTAGTGAGGAAGGGAGCAGAGGTTTGGCAAACACTTTAAAAGCCATTTTTAGCTGCAGGAGTTTTGTTAGTGATCTCTGTCCTGCATCCAAATGACGTGAAAGATCGGGCTCTTGCTAATTGTGTGTTCTCTCAGTTGAAAGTGTGTTTTATGCCTCGACAAACTGGCACTCTTTCAAAGTCTCAGCTTATTCTTCCACAAAGTCATTAAAGATTGAAAACGCAGCCTAGCTGTGGTTGCAGTGCTGGGCCTATTTTGGTTGCCAGAATTCAATTATTTACATAGGATGGAACATGAATAAGAATTTCACCCCAGCGTTTTCAATATGAGCCAGAGCCTATCACACGGTTCCTTTTTTAAAAAGAAAGTCACAGAAAATATCAGCAGGAAACCAAGACGGGATGGTTTTGCTGCAGCATCCCGGACGCACACCCCATCCTAAAAAGTGTGATCTTATGTTAATTTAACAGAAAAAGCAGGAAAAGCTCAGAAGAGTCTTTCAAAGTTGGAGTGCAACACGTAGCGCACCCTGGAGGATGTCGTCCACGACGATGGGAGCTGTTCGCTCGTATTTCTCGAGCTTACTTGTGGGCTCTCTGTTGTCTGCTTGATAAGAGAAGAATGCATCTAGCGTCAAGCAGCTGGCCTGCATATGTAGGATATGGAAGCATTTTTCTTTTTGTTGTGGAGCAATTTGTTTCAACAAGCACAGGAACTGAGCGGATGAAGCTGCGGTGTTCCTGTCACTCATCACTCACACACAGAGACACACAGATGTACGTTACAATGGCTTCCTCTTTGTTTGCCTGATTAGCGTTTGATCCCCGAGGCGGGCTGTATTCTCCAAACAAAATCACATCTGTTGTTTCACACTGGTGGAACGGCCGGTTTTTGAACTGAAGGAAGTTCCACAGTTGGGCCTCGATCGCTGCAGGATGTGCAGTCGAGCCTTTTGTTCGCCAACCCCGGAGTACACTGCAATCATTGGAGTTAGGTGAATCACTGTTTAGTCTGTGAAAGAGTCCAACATGATTTCTTTAGATTGAATGTTTTCAGATCAAAAGTCTAAAAGTCTTTCGTTCAAATGCCTTCTTGACACGGTCGACATTTGTGCACATATCCAAGTGTTGGATAATGTGTGAAGTTGCTGTGTTTTCTCCTTCTGACCAGAAATGTGGGCTTTTCTTTTGTGTGTCTCTACCTCAGCGTTGCAAACTGGTAGCCAGTTGCTTTGTTTACAGTGCACAGAGCTGACTGTAAGAAGGCCGTGCCATGCAAAACACACAAACAACCCCAACCAAGACTCTATATTATTCTAAATAGGCCATAAACGTATCCAAGAAATGCTTCTAAAACCACAATAAGATCGACACGTTCCACGTCGGAGTACGGGCTAAATCAGGGTATCCAAACATATGCAGCTTCCCACTGTAGCTGGCACTGACGCCATTAAACGGACAGACCTCGTGTCGCAGTCAGATTTACTTTGGACTACAGCGGGCTAATCTTCAGCATCTGCCAGCTCAACCTCAGGTGACTCTCAGACACTGTTAATCCACACAGGTAACCGTGTCACAGTCCACTCTGTGCCTGAAATCTGAAGCAGGGCTTCAGGATGCACTCACAGTTACACCAGTGTGACCACACAAGCAGAGCCTTAGTGCCTGAATTGTTATTTTAGGTTGAAGTTTTGGTTTTGATGGAGGCATAAGATTAAAAAACCTGTGTGCTTGTGGACCCTACGCTGAGTCTGGCAGGCAGCTCCGCTCCTGCACCCGTAATTAGGAGGTGTCATTAATGTGCAATTACATGAGTCACGCTTAGCCCACATTGAATCTAGTCACCGTTCATGCTGGAGCCCACCGAGAGCTGCCCTTTGAATTGGTCGTGATGTTCGACTTGCCCCTCTCTGGAGGAATATCTTGCCGTAGAAATGCTTAATCAGCTATCAGAGGCTACATTTCTAAAGGATAGAACAGTTAAAGATTTAGCTATTTAGCACACTGTTTATATTCAGAGCATCAAAGCCTGCTTTTAACCCCTCTGCACTGGCAGTTTTGACAAAGAATAAATTAATCTTCTCTAATCCGTTATCTGTGCTGTTAACTTGAAAACACACTCAATTTACACCCCCCCCCCCCCCCACGCTAAATAATAGCAATTTAACAGAGCGCCTTTTAAATTTCGCTGATAATGTGCCACTAATTTAGTCGTCAGTTGCTGATATCACATTTTGGCTCTGAATAAAGGAGGATTACGCCGTCTTTAGATAGATGTCCCCCCCCCCCCCGGGCTTATCTTAGCATGACACTAATAATGACCTGCACATCTACATCTGCAACAGTCATCCCGCATAATCATGTGACATGGTGGCCCAGACTGGATTAGAGGCAGAAGATAAAACCCCGTTCAAACATAACAATGCACTGAGCGCAGGAGTTGATTTGATTTGATTAAAGCAATAATACCCGTATTGTTGTCACCCGTGCCTGGAGTTGATCTATGACCTCATTTTCGATGGGGTCTGTTATGCAGAGAGCCGGAGCCCTGACATCGTGTCTGGGCCGGCCTCTGTTCCTCTTGCTTCTGACACTCAGTGCGATCTCTCATTCAGCTTTTCCGCCATCGCTCTTCCTTCATGATGAATTACCAGCGTGGGAACACAGATTCCTGCATCGTCTTAGCTCTGTTTTTACCTGGTTCCATAGCACACTCAACACTGTCTTCTAACGGCCTCTTCCGTACTCTTCACTGCGTAACCCCCGATACCTATGAGACGAGGCTTATGGGAAATGTGTACATTTAAAAACAGCTTTGTATCCGACCATCCTTAGCTTGACCTACTGAGGTTATCATGGGACAAACAGCTGAGTAAAGATGTTCTGGTGTCCCTTTGGCTCTCTATTTGTTTTATTGTGATGGCAGTATAACAGGAAAGATCTCATTTCATCTAGAATTAAAACGCAGCCAGACACACTGGCTAGCTGACTATTAATACACCCTGTGCACGCTGCGCTGAGGGTGACCACGCTCCGGACTCTCGCCGACGCCTGCCAGCTCTCGCACATCGAGCCCTCAGACTCGACTTCACCTGCCGTTTCTCAAACTCTGAAAAGTTTACTTCTGAGTTTTATTATTTTGTGGAGGCAAGTCGAGACATGCACTGTTTCATCTGACAAGCAGCGAGCTGTCAGAAGTCTGCTGCTTTGTGAGTGAGGGTGAGATGGAGAGCAGACAAACATGAGAGAAAGAAGCAGAGAAATGACAACAAAATTGCTTGTTAAAACATGAGAAAATGTATACTGTACAGAAACAGCCAAACTAGTCAAGGCTCACAGTATTGGCAGGATTTAATTATGAATATGTTTCACTGAATAGATATAGTGAAGCTTTTAACATTAAATTACACAATCTGTTCATTTTCTTGTTGAGTTTTCAGGCTTTTTTATCTTATTTAATTGGGATCCTTCCTTTTAGTCGCATAATGTGCAGACGCACGCTCTCTGAAGAGCCACACAGCGCTGCTCTGTGAACAACCCTCTCCGCACACGTGCTATTTAACACGTTTTCTTCATTAACCTTTGCCGCATCTGGACAGACCTCGCTCAAATATGGCTGCAGGCTGACTGGCAGACCTGAGGCGTCCGCGAGCGCCATGCCAACAACACACTTACGCCACCAAACACCCAAACACGCTCACCCCTGGTGGGGATTAGCCCTGGATAATGGGATCAGAGATCACCACCTGCCGCTCCTCTCCCGATGCCTCTTTATTCCTTCTGTTTATCAGTTCCTTAAACTGTCCCCTGTGTCTTCCATGTCTTCTCTCTGACAGTCATAATATGTGTGACCTCTGTCTTCTCTCACCATCTCTGCTTCCCTCCTGTCTTTAAATAGCGAACACATTATCCCCGCTAGAAGCGATAACAGGTTCGCTCGACTGAGAGCAGAATTTATCCTTGACCTTGGCTTTTTTTTTTTTTTTTTAAACATCCTGGTTCTTATTTATTTTTCTGCAATTTCCCAATCCTCCTCTTTCTTTCTTCCTTCCTTCCTCCTCCATCACTCCCATCATGCCATCACGGGTTCCTCCCCTCACACTGGAGTCCTGTGGCCCGCCGACTCCCTTGAGGCCAAATCCTCTTAAGGAAAAGGCTTGGATGGGAATTCAATCGCTGCACCACAAGGATTGAACCAGATCAGCCAACAAAGCGGCAAAATCGCTCTCCTCCCTCCTCCTCCTCCTCCTCCTCGCATGCCTCTGCCCCATCTGCTTCCCTCTCTCTCCCCTCTGGCTTTCATCTCAGGTGATAAAGGCCTATTTGTTAGAGCTGGCAGCATTGCGAGACTGGCGTCCTGGATGGAGGAATGTAGCACGTCATCATTTTTTTGTTCCGCATGCCGATAAGTGCATAAATGACCGTATGTATTAACAGGCATGAGAAAAAAGGCTTATTTTTTCACTCTCTCAGTTGAAGGTTTATAATCTAGCGGCTGATTCGTGTCATCTAAAATGCATTAGGTGCACGGATTTAAAAAAAAGAAGACTGCAGCTGGAAACAGGCAACTAATTTAAAGTTTTTGGTTAAATAATCGGGATGACTTTAAACGAGTCTGAGTTTGTCTTTCAAATTTTCCTTCATGGTGGCCCCAATGCACTGTAACCCCGAGAATCCACCGGGCGCGTCCGCGTCCTCCACGCCACTGCGAACCCCACCGGGCGTGTTTCAGGTGCAGAGCGTCTCGTCTGCTTTTCTTTTCTTTAGTTTTAACACTCTGGTTGGGTGATTTAGATATTATATGAATTGGTTGGCTTGTAGTTAGCGAAAGGCTAACAGCAACATATGCAATCATATCTGAATCTTTAAATGCATCATCCTCATCCTCACCACTGTCAGGTACTCATAGTAGCAGATAGTTGTGTTTTCTTCCTCTCTTAGTTTTCTAAATGTCTTCATTGCTTGTGTTTTTCTTCTGTGTGCGTGTGTTTTTCTTATGTTGTAGTGCATTGAGCTTTAGGGGCCACCGTACCTCCTCCTCCTCCTCCTCCTCCTCCTCCTCCAATCCATCCTTTTATCTGTTGCATTTTATGTGGTGAGGAAGACGTGGGGCAAACTTTGACCCCTGCTAGCCTCGAGAACGCTTTCATGTTGTGGTGTTAATGATCTGGCAATGAAGAGCTCGGGGTTGGCAGCAGATTGGTCGGAGACACACCTATAGCTGACACACCGAGAGACGCTACGATGGGGAAAAGAGCTGGACTGCATTAAAACTGCTTACGCAGTTCATGCGTAATGCAAACACATGCACACACACTCTCTCGTGCATGTACAATGCAGCATGTGAACACAGACATATGCGTGCACAGATGCTAAACACACAATCACACACACACACACACACACACACACACACATACACACACCCACACACACACACGCCTTGCCCTGGGGGGTTTTATAACACCAGCGAAACACACAAGCTTTCAAAAGGCAGCGTTGATGGAAACCATGCCTTCCCATTGACAAAGTGACAGAGAAAACCAGGCTGTGTGAGGTGTGCGAGACAAGTTTTGTGACACAGAGCGCTAGCGGGCTGTGCGGCTAGCAGCAGACGCTAACAACAGAAACTGAGCTTTATGCCAGGTTATCTTTGCTATTTAAAGTTGTGTGCATGTTAAGTTTCCTGACAAGTGATTGACTAATTGGCCTCTCTTGTGTGGAAGGACTTCTTTTTAATTTACACTCTCGTTTGACTGAGCTGAAAGTGAATTGACCCTGCACCCTGACTGTTAGAAGACAAGTTGATTAGCTTAGCTCTTAGTCTGGAGCACATGATCGGTGATTAATGACATTCACCCCTTCTTGGGCCAGAAACTCTGTGCATGCCATTGTTTCAAAGATTAAGGCCACTGAGTTTAAAACACTTAGCAGTCCCCCTGTATGTTAGACATTATGTGCATGCCGGAGTCGGAGGACAGAGCGTCTGAAGCACCTCAGCGAAGTCTTTTCCATCAGGTTGAACTCAACAGACCTTTGCGGTGTTCAGCATGTAGTTTACATGACCGCCATTTGGCAACACTCGAACAACTGCTCAGTTCAGGAACAAAGAGTCTAGGTGCAAAGCATGCACAGCCATCATGGAACAAATGCACACGCATACACAAAGCCTAATTATAGTGATAGGGTTCAAACAAAACACATTCCTGCAGTGTGTGTGTGCTTTGTTGACAAAGTGCAGTCAGCAGTGCAGAACACGCGGCTCCGACTGACCCCACAGGCCTCTCAGGTGATTATGATACTTATATATTATATATAGTGTGTGTGTCTAATGTATGCTATAGGGAGACTGCCTCTCTCTCACACACACACACACTCGTATATCTACTATATTTGCACGTGGACACAAATATTCATTTCAATTGACTCATCCAGCAGCAGCAGCAGCACCTGTGTTAGTGCAGGAGTGGTTGATATTGCATGCCTGCCAAGCCTTGAAAGACGCCATTGATCCCTTTCCAGAGCACTGACTGACACACTGACAACCTGATGGTGGGATTGTACGCGTGCGTGCGTGCGTGCGTGCGTGCGTGCGTGCGTGCGTGCGTGCGTGCGTGCGTGCGTGCGTGCGTGCGTGTGTGTGTGCGTGCACGCTAAGAACGAGTTGATGCACAGGTCAAAACAACACATTCTGCTCTGTGTGTTCATGAATATGTGGCAGCTCATGTGTTAACATGTACAGTACATGTGTATATATATGTATATATATGAGGTGTGTGTGTGTTTACATAGCCAAGGCACACCACTGAAAATGTGTGTTTGCCTGTGGCACAGGTGTATATGTGCACAGCAGAGGTTTATATAACAAACAGCGTGCTAGATCTCAGCTGGGAGCCCCGTGAAGCTTTTGAAGTCTTTACTGTTGTTGAATAACGGCGCCATTATTTATGTAGGAATGTGTTTTCTAATGCAAATAAAATATAATTCCAATCACCTGCTGATGCATGTGATATAAAAGCATCCAAAACACTGAAACTAGAGATGTTCCACATAAACAGCAGTAGTTAACGCTGCCGGCTTTTAGAGCTGAACGCTCTAGAAACGAAGAGGAAGTGGTCAGATATCGAGGTCAAATGCTGAGAAATACGGAGAGGTATGTGCACAAGCAAAGCACCGTGACACCGGTGTGGGTCAGAGGACACGAACATCTATGAGTGGAGACTTCCACATCAGCGAGAGACACGGATCGCGGCGACTGAAGCGTTATTTACTTTACACACATTTCACTGGCTTTCTATCACTCTCATGCAGCGCGTCCGTAAAAAGAAATCACTGCTTAGGCCTGGATATTTGTTCTGAAGGATGCTGTGAAATTTGATCTCGACTGAAAGTACTCCCACAGCGTGTTGAAGCGTTTGTACGCATGGGTCAAATTACTGCAGATGTACAGACATTTACTTATCCACTTTGTTTGTATCCCACTGTTTGCAGCAGAAAAGGCTTTTATGTATTACAAACAGCACGCGTACTGTAAGTGAGGCTCCTGGCACGTCTGCATCCAAACATTTACTGTACGCGTTACTGAAAGATATTCAATTTACAATGATATGTAAGAGAGAAAAGCAACACATTTTAGGAGAAGGATCCAGCAAATTTGTGGCATTTGCTTAATTAATGTCTCAAATTCCTCTCAATTATTAAAATAGTTGGCGCTTCATTATCTGTCCGTCGACTAATTGGCTCCTCGCTTCTGCATTAAATCTAACTCATTATTCCAACATGCTTGATTTTAGCCTCCATAAATAATAGCAGAAAGATTTTCCATCCAGCCCGTCCTCTTGGCAGGCTGGTCCAAGGACAGGCGATAAAGAGGGACCTGTTTTCTCTCCTGCGCTCCCTTACAGATGGTCTTGGCACCCTCTCTAAGTGTCCCTCCTTCCCAGCTTTTAAACCATGAGAGTCTGTCCGGCTGTCTGTTGGCCGCTGACAGCAGCTGAACACAGCAGCGCTTCAGCTCCGGGCCACATGCTCCTCAACCAAACCCTGTGTGTTTGCATCGAGGGAGCAGGTCGGCCTGTTGGCGCGCGGCGGTAGATAATAGTCGCACATGCGTTTAAATAGAGATGAATGTAAATGAGCACATTCCTGCACACTGAGTATTACACAGCAGGCCTGAAAGATGAGAACTGTTGTACAGGGATGTTATACAAGCTCTATATTTTCCTCTCTCTAATATGCACAGCAGCTCCTTTGGGAATACCCGCTAAGTTTGCAGCATAACCATTAATTTCCTGCTCTTGCATAGACGAAAAGCGAGGGTCTCATATAGCGTGCACCTGAGGGCTAAGCGTGAGGCGAAGTGAGTATTAATGCGATGCAGGTGAAGCGCTGAAAAGCTGCTTTTTAGGGGGCAAGAGAGAAACGAAAAGGCTGCACCCGTGGAGGGCCAGATGCCCGATTAGTTTCATGTTATATTAAGAGCGAGTGAATGGAGGAGGGTCACTGAGACCTTTTTGGAGAGAATAAGCTTTTGTCACAATGCTAATGTTCACCGCAGGTAAGTGGGCACTGCAGGCTCAGTCATTTTCAGCCATGACTTGGTGGGATGAGAGAGGAAGGAACAGAGGGCCTCTTTAGTCCCGCTCTGTGTTGCCATGAGAGCCAGAGGCGGCGGTTAATTAAAGGAAGAACGTGGCGATGCGATGTGAAAATTGTATCTCAGACCGTGTTTGTGTGTTTCTGTTTGTGTCAGCTTTACCTGAGGCTCCCGCTCTTGTTGTTCTTCATCCTTCGGTCTGCGAGCTGCCAATGAAGACTGACGGTCATACGAGCGCAGGTTCCCCCATCGCGAAGATGCGATATGTCAGCGCAGTGCTCACGTCTTGTTTCTGCTGCCCTCAAGTGGCCAAAAAGCAAAAATAATGCCATAAACGCATAGTTTAAACATCTGCAAAGATAACTCATTTGTTTAAATTAGAGAATTAGGACATTTATGGTTCAAGCAGTGATTGGTCAGCTTGGGACCAGGGCGGGATCTTCCACCAGAGGGTTAAACCGTTTGCACTCTCATTTATCAGCTCTTGTTAAACAAGCGCCGTCTTTTATTCATACAGCTGCTCACATTTGTGCACACCCGGCTCGGCTCCGTTTTGAGTCCCCGCGAGAGGTTTGAGCCTCTGATATGTGGTGTTCATGATATGGGCCGTGCTATCACTTCCAGCTAAATGGAGAAACTCCAGATTGTCCTCATGCTGCGCCTTAGTGCTTTCGGGTTATTTGAGTCTTTGAGATACCGAGTATGAAACCTGTTTTATATAACACACTTAAATCTCTCTTACTGCGTTTGCTCCTCTCGTCTCGACGCCGCTCAGCTTTTCTCTTAAGCTTCATATTTCTCTCCTGTCTGGGGGGAAGAAAGCTGTTGTGCTGCAGCAAATCTTTCTCCTCAGCACCAGAGATGACTGGAAGGTGAAGCCCATTTCCCAGTGTCTCGAGTTTCACAGCTGACAAAGAATCTAAGCTTTCCCGTGCGTATCAGAAGCCGTTTAACGGAGCTGAGGAATTTCCCCAATTCCCAACCGGTGGACGGGCGAGCAGGGAGGGTGTGATTCGTCAAAGGGAGCAGCAGAGCTCAGAGCTGGGCCTGGGAATCTGCACAGCTCCTTCTTGTGCAGAAGGCAGAAAGAAAGCCAGTTACGGTCCATGAAGCTGGATACCACAGCTCTGAGGTATTCTCTAAATAGGGCCATGTTGAAGCCACATGAGCTCCACATTGTTCCCTCTTTATGAGGTCTGGCAGCACTGAGGGAGAAATTTCACAGTGAGAAGGTTTACATTAACTTTACGTTAAATCTGATCGGGGCCTCTGGAGAGCCATGTGACAGGATCAGACAGCCTTTAATTAGCGCGGTGAAATATTTAGCGGTCTGAGATGAAGTAAATCAGCTGTAATGTGTTGCAGCGGGTGAGAAAATCCATATTCTTCCACTGACGCACCCGCGGCGATGCATATATGAACGTTAGCTTCTGCTTCGCTGGCCGGGTCGGATGGGAGCGAGACGGCCAGCATTGTTCGCTCCTCGCCCGTCAGTGGTCTGTCTACATGTGTGTGTTATTCTTGGAAACCATGAAATTGACTTTCTTCCTGTTGGGAAGCAATACTGCAAGGGAGGAAATCATAGCCACTCCATGTTGTGTCTTACTGGTCTGTGGGAAGGAAAAAACATGTGGTGCTGGTTCAAAAGCAGCACGCTATCGTAGGCAGGGTTAGGATTCTAGCCATGTGCACTGTTTACATGGGATGAGTTGGAGTAATATACAGCTAGAGGTGACTCAGTAAACCCCTCTTAAGCTCTCTGTTTTTCCTTGTGTTAGCAGTGCGGGCGTAGCTAAAAACAGACTGTGGATGGGTCTTTAGTTCCTAGCCTGTCCATCAACCAAAAATCCCCCCAACAGCCGCCAGTTTCAGCTCTTGATGCGCTCTCTGGGGCCAGAATATGTTGAAGTTGTGCAGCGTAGAGACAGCTGATCTGTCATATATTTCAGAAAGTCGGTGCATTTCCTCAGCAGTGAGAGGCTTCAGCCGACGCGTCCTCTGAGCAGCAAAGGTCTGCTTGTCCTGCAGTCTTAGACCGTTTACTTAAATCTTTACGGGGACATAAAGTGGTGCTAATGCGCCCATAAAAGGCTGGTCTCATCCTTTTAATAATGGTGTTCAGGGCAGTGTCAGAGGAACGAAAGGGTAACTCAGCTTTTCACCTGCATTCTCACGCCCAGGTGAAAGTCAGACATCGAGAGGTTTTGAGAAAATTTCACAATGCTAACATGCTAGCTTGCCAGCTGTGAGTACAAACAGCAGCCATGCTTGTTGTTTACATTCATCGTGTTAACGTCAGGTGTTTTCTTGCATGTTAATGAGGCATGACGTAGTTAGTTAGCAATGACAGCAATGCTCTCTCATGGACATTGTGTTCGTGAGATTTTGGGGGAGTGGGATTGGAGGTAGGCCTGAAGGAGGAAATGAGATTTTTCAGTTAAATCCTTTCAAAATCAAGCTCAATCATCTCCAATGATACCAACCCCAGCTTTAATTCAGCTGACTATGAGAAACAGGTGAAAGCAATCAAGGTAATTTAACCCTGTAATGTAAAATTACAGCTTCCCAGCATGCAACCTGAGCGTGCACCATCTGCTCAGTGCAAAACAGTAGGGAGCCCAAGTAACTGAGTAGCTGGTGGAGACATTCAAACATCTAGCAAGTCAAGAGCCCCACATGTTTGGGCTTGCATGAGACAGGACGTAAAAGTGGATTCCTGTCGATGGTGTCTGGAAACATTATAGACAAAATAAGTTAACAGGTTTTTCTGACCACAGCTAACTTTCTGACTTCTCCTTGTCTGTAGTTCTCAGTCCATTAATCCGCACTCGAGATGCAAACCTTTTAAAACCGTTCAAGAATATATGCTTTTATTTTTAAAAGGAAGCTTTCCTCAAACCGTACTCGGGTTTCCAGCATCGCTCAAACGGGAGTAAACAGTGCTTTTGTTGGCGACTGTTTTCAGCTGCGGATAAATACACATAAATACACATTTGGTGCTTGTGAGTATTTTCGGCGGCAGGATGGTGTATGTGGGTTTGACTGAAAATAAACTACAGAGCCCGTGTTTATTGTAATGAAGGAACTCGTCAGCCCGCGTTCCACTGTGGCTCACTCTTGTGTCTGTAATAGCTTCTGGTCAACAATGGCGCTCTTTGGTACAGAAGATTAAGCTTTATCAGGCTTCGGCCACACAGTCACTTGTTAGTAAGATCAAGTCAAGGCAGTTTTTTTGGTCTTTTTGTGGGATTTACCAGCAAAAACGTGAATACATAATGTCACTCAGCTTGTCTTTTGATTGTGCACCTCTCTGATAGTGGTGCACCTTCAGCTTTCCTTGAAGGGCCTTAAGTAGCACACAGCAGAGTGTGACACCCCTGGAAGCTTGAGCTGGAAACCCCTCCTGCTCCTGCCAACCCGCTTATGGAGGGGCCTGAGCCCTGTGGAATGTGGCGTATGCCTTTCTGTGTCAGACGGCCGTTTGTTTTGGAATAGGAGACGATATGAATCTGAGCCGAACGCACCCACATGCTCAGCTTGCGCTCAGGTTGTTGACGGGGGAGGGGGGGGGGCTTTCACCTACCAAGGCAACGTGATCTAATCCTTTTAGGAGCGGGGAGAAAATGAAAAGAGTCGCAGAGGGGGTGGGATGCAGTGTTCAGCCTCTGTGTATCAGACATTGTGTAATTAATATAAAGCTGTCTCGCCTCGTTAGAGATCTGCAAGCTATTTGGAGACTTACATGTAAGATATGAAGGATATTGTACCATATAGCTCAAATGCACTATTTGAACTCTCTTCATCGTGCTATCTCTTGCTAACTGTCTCCAGCTATTAAGCCAAAAGCGGAAACTCGTGTGGTTAAGCGAGGAAACGACATCCAGAGCGGCAGACAGTAAATGTCAACTCCATCCTATCGGCCTCTCTTTATCTCGGTCGCACTCTTTCGTATTTCCTCTCTTTGCTTTCTGTCTGTGTCACTCTCCCACCCACACACACACACACACACACACACACACACACACACACACACACACACATGCACACAGTGACTGTTACCCACCACAACTCAGCTGGAGTGGCTCCAGGCCGTAAGGGCTCAGAGAGAGTTTGATTTGTGTTGACTTCCTGCAGGAACTCCCCCTCTCCTCAGCCCGCGGCTCAAAGACTATCAATTAGTTCCTTATTATGATCCCTGGGAGGGCAATAAAAGTTAGAGTGGGTTCAAAGAGCACAAAGACAGACAGACACACACACACTAACCTTTTCTGGCCTGTTAGAGTTACAGTTTGGACATCCTCTGCGACAGTCCCGTAGGTGGCTGTTACTTCCTCCTCTTTCTATTTACATTTTCCAAACAATGCTCGCCTCCGTGACCTTTTTTCCGTCTGTCTTGCGGCCAGTTTGTTGGGTTACCAGCAGGTGTTGGTGGGACAGACTTAATGTGTGGGTGTCGCCAACTCCTTCTGTCCTCTTTCTTTCTGTCCCCAATAACAACACCGTCACAGATCCGGCTGTTATCCGTAATTCTTCCACGAAGGCAGCAGCTGACTGCGCTGTTCATGGCCGATGCCGCATGAATTCAGGGAAGCCAATTTTTCGCCCCGTATAGCCATCAAACTCTCCCAGGTTCTTCTCCTCCTGTCACTCCTCTCCTACTGTCCACCCCTCCGAGCATCAGGGAGGCTGTCGCTCCCTTCCTGTCCTCCTCCTCCTCCCAGTCACAGCAGAGTTTCAAAGTGGGAAGAAGTTTCTTTTTTTGCCACTTAAAATCCCATTTCAAGGTTTTCTCCAAATGATATGCTTGACATAAAAACACGAGAGTCTGCAGGATAATTATTTCAACTTTGTTCTAGAGGAAATGAGTTTTTTGTCAGGTTGGTTTGGTAGATCGCTCTAAATGTCATACTAATGAGCCTCAGCCAGTGTGCAGCTATGGTTAAGAAGCCAGACAGAGGTGCGAAATGACAGCTGCAGAGATATCAGAACACTGTCAGAGCAGCTGAGAACAAAATGCCAGACCTGAGTCACAAGATTAATCTAACATTAACCAAGAGTCAGACATTTAATCCATTTAAACAGCCGAATGTACTCGCAGGTGTCTTTACTTTCAGCCTCACTTTCACCTTGTTGACTGGATGTTTCTTCTTCTGCCCTCATTATGAGTGTAGGCGCTAGCTATGCAGCGAGCTTAACACATTTACAGTATAATTAGACAGCACTTTGAAGATTTTGCCAAAAGGATTTGGAAAACTGAAAATAAAAGAGTAAAATACAGTGAGTACAGTGAGCCCAGCAGTTTTTTTTAACAGCTAGCGTGATGGCTAACTCGGTTAGCATTAAACCCAAAGCAGAAAAAGTGAATTAGCAAATCTCAAATAAACAATTACAAAACAAGTATCATAATAAGAGTTCATGAGGGTAATGTTCTCACAAGGTTATTGGTAAAAAATGTATGTAATAAGATCAATTAGACTGAACTCGGCTGAAACCAACTTGCTGGCGGCAGAATATTTCTCATGCTGAACATTTCTCATGTTGAAGTTGAACTGTGTTTGACTTCTTTCTTACGTTTTTAGGTACACGGTCTTACATCTTTCTTATCAAAGGATATTTTCCTCATCACCTTGAAACGTGCAAATGAAACTCTTGAAGCATTGTCGCAAAAGGTGAACTACTGCATTAGAAAATAACTCTCAAACAATGAGAAGTTAACTCCAACTCCCATGTGCATTTTGACAAGAAACATCCAATCACAGAGCTCACAATTCTGTCACACGTGCTGCTAAATTATGCTGTCTAGAAAACCAGTTATACTATCTGCAATTTTGGATGAATTCAGCAGCTGTTATTCTCAATCGCGCTGGCAGCAGAGGCTTGTGGGTATGGTACTGGGTCATAACAGACTGATAGAAATGGATCTCAATTGGCTGGAATAATTGAAACTGCTGAGGAGCATGACGTTATTAAAAACAAAAAGTTAAATGTTCACAGTGGGGACAAACAGATTCAGAATCAGCAGCTCAGCCCGCTCTATCTCCACATTTCTTCTTCTTATCCCTCCAGATGGAGCAGGAAGACCTCCTCTAACGCCCCTCTCAGCCCATATCCCCTCTTCTCCTCTGCTGTTTTTAAGTGTCTTGTCTGTTTTGCAGTGATAAAGTCCAGGTCACAGAGGAGGCGGTGGGAGGACGGAGGGCTTGGGCTTGTGGAGGGAGCGGGGTTTGTCGACAGCCGAGTGAAGCGGGGCAGAGCACAGTCGCTGCCTGCTTAGCTGTGTTGCCGTATTGACCTTGCGTATGGATCTGTGGCAGGCCAAGTAGAACAGATAAAGTGAAAGCCAGCAGGCCGATCTGCCACCTTTACTTTGTTAATTAGGGATTAACAAGCTCTGTCTATGTCTCCCCCTCACTCTCTCACCCCCCCCCCCCCCCCCCCACATATTATTGAGTTCTCTCATAGGCACAGATATTTGTTTGCCTTGTTGTGATAATGAGAACTGATTTCTTTCAGGGGACAGACAATACACTCCACAGAGTAAAGCTATGGCTGCATGCACACGAAGAACCGTAATGTTATGAAAGTTATTACACCTGAACAGAGAAAGAGGCAAAGGAAGCAAATGAAGGACTGTAGTAAACTGGGCTGCACTCAACAATAGTTTTGTTAATTAGCAATTATTAATTTAACATAGCTAATAGCTTGATAGCTGGTCCAAAACCCACAGATATTCATTTGACAGTGATAGAAAACAGAGAACAGCTGCACATTTAGTTGGACATTTTGGGAAATACAGGCTTTTAGGCTATGATCTGGATGTGGTTAGCATAGCTTAGCATTAGCATAAAGAATGGGAGCAGGGGCCGAAGAAATAGTCCAGCACGTGAACACAACTTGTAATTATTGCACTTCAGTTGCTGTATGGATTGAACAAATAGGTAAGACTTTACTTTAAGTCACACTTTTTAGCATTCATAAGCACGATGGAAGTGTTCCATAATTGGTTTCTAACTCACTATAATGTTCATGTACAGTAACACTTTCAGACTTAATGCTAAGCTAACCTGCTGCTGGCTGTAGCTTCACATTTAGCGAACAAATATGAGAGTGGTATCGATCTTCTCATCCAACTCTCAGCAAGAAACAAATAAGCGTATTTCCTGTCAAATGTCAATCCTTTAAATGTTTCATTTCAATGGAGACAGTTAGCTTAGCTCAGCATAAAGGCCCGGAGCAGGGGCAGAGAAAAAGGAGGACTGCCCGTTGTTTCGACTGCCCATTGTTCTGAAACCCTGTTAGTCTGAAAATGTCCCATTGGGCCAAAAGCCCATTTGTCAGACAGCCTGTTATCCTGAAAAGGAAAGCCCGCTGCTCCATAGGCCAGTTGTTCTGAAAATACACACTGTCAGTGGGTTTTTTTGCCCTAAATATCTAATTAATAAACACAACATTGACCAAATAAATGTATGCTAGTTACATCAGTTAAGTTTTCTAAGTTGGTGATACCAAAGTGTTTATTTCTGAAGCAACAGGCCTTTGGAGCAATGGGTTTTAATTTTTGGGCTTTCGGAAATATCGGCTTTCAGTCCAATGGGACTTTTGGACTACTGGAATAATTGGCCGTCAGAACAATGGCACGGCACGAGGCAAAGTCTGCACACACCCCTGTGTACAAACTGTAATTTGTCATTTTCACACCGTTTCTATACGGGTTACACCAGCTGTTTTGCCCGGTCTGAATCCTCATGCTAAGCTAAGCTAACTGTCTCCTGTCTCCACCTTCATACTTGACACAAAGCATTGACCTGTCCCTTTAAGAAACTCGACCTAGAAAACATTTAAATGAGTCAATGGAAAAATCAATTGTGAAAATTGTTGAATTACTGTTATTTCGATGTATTGATTTGTTTCACCTCCCCCCCCCCCCCCATGTTATGATGTGTGTATTCATCTCACGCCTTTCAGATGTGAGAGCTGGATAACGGTTTGTGTGTGTGTGTCTGTGTTGGCACATATGTGTGTCCCATGGGTGCTTTCATGGACACGGAGATGTTCAAGTGTGTGTGTGTGTGTGTGTGTGTGTGTGTGTGTGTGTGTGTGTGTGTGTGTGCGTGTGTGTGTGTGTGTGTGTGTGTGCGCGCGCGCACGCATTCCTTTGAGGAACACTGCTTCCCCTGGTCTGACTTGGAGTTGAGCTAATATTTGTCGTGTTAGAAGTGAGAGCGGTGTGTCAACAGTAGGAAGTCAGCAGCCCAGCGTCAGTTCAGATGGCTCCATTTTCCTCCCATATGCATCCCCTCCATCCATCTCTCACAGAACAGAGGCAGAGATGCAAATATTACACAGACATACAGACCCAGTGCCTTTCAGGCCCCGCTGGGCATGGACATGGTGATTTTGACAGGCTTTTAGCAGAGCATCCTCCAGGCTACGGGATTGTCTGCAGCAGTGGGTTATATCCCCCCTCCTTCCCACTCTCCTCTCCCTCTTTCCGTCCATCCCCGCTCTCCTCTGTCACATATGTTTGTCCAGTACCGGTCTGCAGCTCCTCGTGTCTTCTCCGGGTCTACAGGTCAAAGCAGACGCAGTGACGGGGAGACACAGACAGACGGACAGAGACAGCGTGGAAGCTGCTTTCCTGCCGGCTTATGAGTTCATTAGCAGGCAGAGATGCCAGTAACGGCAGCTCTTATCACAGCTAATAGAGGGCATACATCGCTAGCTACTAGCTCATTATGGCAGCTCACCCTCCTTCTCGCTCCCTTTCACTTGCTCTCTCCATCCCTCTATCTCTTTCCCTTTCACTGCCTCTAAGCTTGGTCTCAGACTATGTCGGATCTGCTCGTTAAGGTGTCCAAATGACGCTGTCTTTGTGTGTCTGCGCGTCGTTGAGTGTGACTGAGCATAGGAAGGGTTTACCAGTTATTCACCCTAATGATGAGAAGAGTCACATTCCAACAAGGCCACGCCAAAGCCGACTGTGACGAGTAAAGATTTAAGTGAAGACGCGGGAACCCAAAGCTTTGGTGTCAGAAGTATGTTTTGATGATGTAGAGGGTCAAATTTATTATCAGGAAAACCAATTAGTTAAATCAATGCAGATTTAACCGTTCACACCCCTTCCTTTCCAAGAGTGTAGAGGAATCTATGGTGTCAGAGTCAGTGTTTGGTTTGTCCGTTCTGGGCTTCTGTAGAAACATGGTGGTGCAACATGGTGGGCTCCAGAGGACCCGCTCCCTCTGTAGATTCGAAGAGCTCATTGTAAGGTAACGAAAACACAATGATTGTTATATTCAGGTGATTATACACTAATGAGGACATACTTATGACTATTATTTCTGCAAATAAACCCCCCCTAAATCTTACACACTGGTCCTTTAACTCCAAATAAAGTAAGCAGCAAAACCATTGTACTGAACTGAGCAGGGGTTTGTTTTATTTCTTTCTTCCGAGTGTGTTATTTCTTCTTTCAAATATCGCTTTAAGGTTCAAAAGATCTCTGATGTGGCCGCTAAAGAGGCCATTCAGATGGAAATAAAGCTGCATCAGTGTAGATCCATGAGTTCAGATACCAAAACACTGCACAGCTCTTCTTTAATACTCTGAAACAGGATTTTACACCTGTGTCAACGAGCCGACACGACCAAAATTTCTCTGTTTTCATATGTACGTGTGTGTGTGATCTTTCGCGTTCTTGTTCTTTCTGTGTTGCTGCGCAGCGAGGCGACATGTGTCCTTTGTGTGCGTATGCTGTACTGCACACAGGCTGTTACTCAGGAGATGTCGCGCCTCCTCCTCCCTCTGCTACAATGCTCCAAGGCCTCCTCTTTCTGAAGCTTTTTTTTTAGCCCTCTGCAAAGCGTGTGGCTTCAGCTCGAAGAATGACACTTGTCGAAGCCGCACTAGTGGAAAGTTCAGCCTCATTTGTGAAGAGCGGCTGAGTGTGAAACTCCCCAAAAAACTCATTCTGTACTTGACACTGGTTGTCATAGTGAAGCATTGTGAGCGTCTACATCTCTGCAGTGTGTTTTTCAGATGATTTAACACCGAGACAAACACCAGGGGAAATCAAACAAGCGCCAAAGATCAGTTATGAACAATAACTGATTATTGATTTACATGTGAGCAGATGGTGATGTGATTCTGACATACTACATGCAACAGTGGTGGGCGTACTGTCAATACAGCAACTCGATCAGCCTTCAGAAAGCGCCGCTACAATTATTAAATTACATTGATTGCTGGCTGCTGTAAAAAAAAGGATTCAATACTAAATCTTCATTTTCACACATTCCCAGATTTGGTGAATTAGGACAAAGGCTGGGAGGAAAAAAGAGCCCTGTTTTGGTTTCTAAAGAGGGATGAGTCAGTGGACTTTTGCTGTATAATAGACTGTTCTGCGTCATCGGAAACCCTCTAACATTTCTGGTTAAAATGAAATAAGCTGCTTAATTAGATATTTCCAACTTGATCCATTTTGCAAGCTCTTCCTGCCTCGAATCTGTTCCACAAGTAACGCAGCAGGGTTTTTTCAAATAATTGCTCCTGAGACTAGAGCAGCCATCTCTGTAGAGGAGCGGCCTTATAAACGTTGGAACTCGTGCAAAAGGCTGCATCCGGTGCGTCTGATTGGTTGTCGGTGTCCAGTCTGCTTTAGCTGTCAGAGGATTGATGTCTGGTTCAGCTCAGGCTCCGTGATAAGGGCGGAAAGCAGGGACCACCTGTAAATGTCACTGGATTGATAAAGAGAGAAAAGTTTATCAGGGCTGCCGTGTTTGCGTACACACACGTGTGTGTATGTGCGTGTGTTGGTGATACAGAAAGCCAGCTTTATCAAGTGTCTGTTGCCTACACATGCTCGCAAGTTCGTGTGTGTCTGTGTGAGTCAGATAAAGTCAGTGAAGTTTATTGACTTCAAAAAAACCATTTCCTCCTCTCGGATCTGCTCTGATTGTGTGTTGCAGTGTTGTACAGTTGGACCTCTGTGATCCATAAGCACTTAGTTCAAACTGTGGAAACATGGAGATTACAGAGGAGTCAGTGTCCCCGCAGGTCAGAAGGGAACAGGTCCTACTTGTGTGCTCGTCTGAAAGGAAGCGTAACGCTCTGTTGGATTTGGCCTTGTTGTCACTTTCAAATGAAAAGTTTGACATTTTGGGAAATGGGCTTGTTTGCTTTCATGCAAAGTTAAGTTTGTTAAATGTGTCTGTGGTAAATAGAAGGAGCCGGTTAGCTTAACGGCTTAGCACCAACACTGAAAGCAGGTGGAAGCAGCTAGCCTGACTCTTTGGCTAATTAAAACAGCAAACCTGTTGTTTTTACGCTCACAAATACGGTTATTTAATGAGCTCCTGAGGTGCTGGTATGTGGATTTTGTCACGTTTACAAAAGAGCCTGGCTAGCTGTTTCCAGCCTTTGTGCTAAGCTAAGCTAACCACCTGCTACATGGTGTTTTTCCTGTTTAATACCAGTTTTCCACCTCGCTGCCCAGTAAATAAAAGGGGTTTTCTTGCAGAAAGTGTTTAAAATTACATTTTTGGCAAACTAACTTAGGTGAACACTTTGTTTTTCTTAATCGTCTGATGATTGTAAACTGAGTATTTTGGGGTTTTGAACTTAAGCTAAGACATTTCAAGATTAGCATAGCATTTTTCACTCTTTGCTAACATTCTATACATCAAATAATGAATTAATCAAGACATAATCATCACATGATGTTGCAGCCATTATATTCTATCTTAAGTTCTTCTTGGTTAAAGGGAGAAACAATAAAACCATCATTACCCTTCTGCTTGTTCATCATTATTCATCCATTTATTCAATGAGCAAGTCAGATGAAAGAGTTCGTTACAGTAATGCTTCATCTAAGAAATCTATGTTAAATAGGCCTAAAGGGAGTTAAAGCTTCACTTTTTGTGCATTCCCTCAGACGTTTCCATGCATGTCCGTGGGGTGTCATGTTCTGTGCTCAATTGCTCACTCATGTCTGTGTATGTATAATCAATGAATCAATGAAAGCTTGCATACATTTGTAAAACATGTCTACTCATGCATGCGTGTGTGTGTGGCCTCTATCTCATTAGTGCCCTTTGTCACCAGCTGATCTGTGGCTTTTCTTCCTTTTGGTTCATTGTGCTCACGTCGCCAACGCATAAAGACCTGTGGACCGCATGGGCCGATGAATTGGTTTGCAGGCTGTTGCGCCAGAGGGGTGGGGGTGTGGGGGGGGGTTGTGTTTGGAGGAGAAGAAGGCAAGAAAGGTTAAGATAAAGTTGCTTTGAACAAATTCTCTCTTTGATCAGGAGGCTCAGCGGTGAAAGGCCTTTTCTTCGAAAAGTCAGAGCCAGTTGAGAGAGGAGAGATGGAGATACGTATTGTTCTGATTCATCTGCCTCTTCTTTTTTCCTCTTTCTCGCTGTTGTAAGCTTTGTGTACTCCCGGCTTCTTTGTTATGGAGAGCGCCAGGCCTCTCTTTCCAGACTCCACACAAACACACATATGCATATACAATGACTTGAAAGCACTGCTGAACACACTCACATCAGAATACTGGGTGTAATTGGAAACGCTGAGATGCAGCAAGGATGTAGCTGGGAAAAAAGGGCATTTTCTCTGATCTCTGTTCTGGCTTTAAGCACTAAAATGATTTGCTGGTTCACCAATTAATTGATCAGATAGTTAGTTAGTTCATTGAAGTCATTCATCAAGCAAAACCAAGCTGCTTTTTATGTGTGTTTATCTCTATAAATTGAATATATTTGGTTGCTGGTCTGACTAAACAAGCAGAAGCTTTGACATAAAACATGATAAAATATAGAAAGCGCTGACTGTTCGATAATGAAAACAGTCGTAGCTGCTACAAACCCTGTCCAAACAAAAAATGCTAAAAACAGGCGTTAATGAAGAGCAGAGATCATTTCTCTCTCCTGGCTCTCTCACAGCATGCCTATTCTTTGCCGTTAACAAAAACACTTATTTCCTGCCAAGCCAATTGATTATTTGCTCCAATCCCACTTCATTCACCCTCGGGTTTATCAGCGCAACATCCTCGGAGCAGACCTGGAACTGTAACAACTGGCTTAATGGGTGCAATAGACACAAACACACGGGGATGATATATTGTGGGGTCGCTCTTTTGTACTCGTTTTTTCTAAAGCAGGACTATCAGTATAGAAGCTGACCACAGATCGGTGAATAGGGGGCTGAATGGATGTTACCATGGATTCGTTTATAGCTATTCCAGTCACACACTCAACACATGAATACTCATGTGTACCGTGCACACGCCTGCATAGCAGCTGTAATATTGGAGCAAACAGCATGTGCACATCCGCCTCTGCAAGCCGCTTCGAGTGAAAACTCCATTTTCTCATCTTATTTCTCGTTAAAATACCGACTCGCAGAGCATGTGAGGAGGCGCTTTCTAAACAAACAGCCTCTGTTAAACTGTGCTCTTTTCAGCCAATCACTCCATTAAGCCGGAACACAAACATTCCCACCACTCAGGCTCGTCGTCGAGGCAACGGTGCGCTGGGAGGGGCTACACGTTCTGATTGGACAGTCACCTGTGCGTGTGTGCTTCATTTAAGTCAGAAAAGCAGGACTGTAACAGTGGGGCTTCAGTCTAGACTGAAATACCTCAACAATTATTGGATGCATTGTGAAATGATGTACTGACAGTCACGATCCCCAGAGGATTGATCATAATGGCGCCAATCAATATAGCGCCACCATGAGGTTGGCATTATGACCTGCAAAACTAATTCCCATCAGCCTCACCTGTACTTTGGCTTATCGCTAATTAGCAAAAGTTATCATGCTAGCAAGCTAAACTAACATGGTAAACATTATACCTGCTAAACATCAGCATGGTAGCATCGTCATTGCACGTTGGCGTGCCAAAGTTCTCGTTCTCTTCTTCTGTGGTGGTTGTAAAACAGAGGGTGATCTGTTGATACTGCCCATCTCTCAGGCACACACTCAGCTCAACATTTGTGCCAGCACTGCGCACTTATACGTACTTTATAGCAGGTTGAATATTGTTTTGTAGACCGTCTTGACAGCGCTGTTTCGGAAAGGCAAATTTGCAAAGATTTGTGCTATTTAAAATGCACCAGTGCTATGAGCTTTGAATTGCCACCCAAGAGGATTTTATGTTTGCCAATGAGAGAAATAATCACCAAGTGAAGTGTCGGTCTCAAAGCAAAGAGGTTGAGATTAATGATTTAAATGCTGGAATAAATCTCAGCCACTAGACTGAGTCATATCTAGCTGTCCTCCACATTCAGTCTTTGTGGAAACGCCGAATGTGCGGAAACAGTCAAAGGTCTTAAATTGTTGCCGTGGTGCAGAATGAAAACTTTCACATGGATTTGTGGAAACAGATATGTGTAATAAAACCGACGTTAATCCTCGACCCCTTGCTATCTTGTTTTGCAGATAGCACAAGCAGCCAAGCCTTCCTCTCAGGCTGATGACTTGTACCTGGATGACACAGGCTCGGGAGGCTACTACCCTGAAGACGATGATGACTTTAACTCAGGGTCTGGCTCAGGTAAGACATATTTCCACACACACACACACACACACACACACTTACAGATTTGGGTAAAGACACACACACGCGCTTGCATGCTCATCAGGCTATTACCCAGAGGTCTGATGACTTTCATTTTCAAGTCTGCTGCAGGTAAGTTTTATGAATGCTAAGTTTTTCCAAAGTTGTGCCATCACTTCCTCCCTCCTCTCCCTCTCCTTCCTCCTCCTCCTCTCTTTGTCTATTCTCGCTTCCTTTCTCTTTCTCTCACTTGATTTCAATTGAGATTGCCTTGTCAGCCAGTCTGCCGTGGGCAAGTGTGCAAATTTTTTACATGTCTTTTTTTATTAGCTCCTCTGCTCTACTTGCTTTAAGCACCTTTACAACGCTCACTCCTTTGTCAAAAGTAACTCTTCTTTCTGAGAGTTTTATCACTGCAGTGAGAGAAGGTCACACCAGGTGAAAGGAGACGGGACTGTGATCAATAGCCCTTCCAATACTGTATATATACCCTATTACTCTGCTCTGCCACCCTGTATTCTATAGGATCAGACTGTAAATAATACATAACAATTAAATCCATCGAGTGGGAAGTTAACTAAGACAAACTGTACAACAGGCATGCCCATATTGTACACATATGCGCATTGTCCCAAGACGTGCTGTGCCAGATTTACCAAGCAAACATTTTACACGCTGCCCTTCAGTGGAGACATTATTTACCTGTCACCCTCTTCCTCCCAGGGGGAGGTGAAGAAGTGATGGAGGAAACAGTGACTGTCAGTATGGTTTATATCGAGCCCAATGCAGCAGAACCCACCCAGGACTCCACCAAAGACTTCACCCCAAGAGTGGAGACAGCCACGGTCAGAGAAAAGGCCCGGGACAGCACACCCAGGAAACCACTCAGAACAGAGGTAAGAAGCATCCCTGATACACGATTTTTCAAGCTGATGTCAGTTTTAATAACAGTTTTAATAAGGTCTGGTAATAATTTCTTGACATGTAAGCTGATACATATCTGCAATGAGCTGATATCGCTGGTTGAGCTTTAATAAGAAGTAAGTTTGGACAAAAGTGAGCAGGACAAGGGATGACAGACAGTTTCGACTGTTTGAAGTCATAGTTTGACATTTTTGGAAATACACCAATTCCCCTTCTTTAGATGAGAAATTAAATGAGAAGATCAACACTTAGCGGCCTCGTAAATATGAAGCTGGATCCAGGAGATAGCTTAGCTTAGCTAAGCTTAGCATAAAAGCTGAAAACAGCGGGAAAACTGCTAGCCTGGCTCTGTCTAAAGGTAATAAAAGTGTGCAGACTTGCGGGGCAACCAGCAGAGACTCCAGGAAGTCCGGCCAAGATGTAATGTGTTTATTAGTGAGCTTTAAATATGCTGGTGACTTCTTTACATTTGGACAGAGCCAGGCTAGCTGTTTCAGCCTGCTTCCACTCTTTGTGCTAAGCTAAGCTAAAAGTC
Organism: Chaetodon trifascialis; assembly: GCF_039877785.1. Classification (NCBI taxonomy): domain Eukaryota; kingdom Metazoa; phylum Chordata; class Actinopteri; order Chaetodontiformes; family Chaetodontidae; genus Chaetodon; species Chaetodon trifascialis. Next base: position 6,523,046 of record NC_092072.1, read on the forward strand.
TCTTGGCTATTGTTATATATCAAGCTGCAAGATATCCCCTAACTCTTGGCAAGAAAGTGGATAAGTATATCTTAAATCTTGAACTATTCCCTCCAGTAGACATTCTGTATTTGACGTCTTGTGTGACAATGCACTGATGTAGTTTGGTGCTCTGAGCATCTTAAGAGTCCATGATCACAATTTTAAAGACTATTTAAGGACTAAAAGTATATGTCTCTATTAATCCCATCCACAAGTATTTGCTACGTTTCTTCCAGTCTAAAATGCTCGCCATGCGCTTTAATGTAACCAGGGATATTGTGACACGTGACTTAAAGTCATTGATAATCATGGTGGCTCATTTGTTACTGCTGCCTCAGTATTTCTTTATCTGACCCAGCATGTCATCAAATCTCCTGTAATACCAGGAGCCGCGAGGGTGTTTTCAGGATAAAGATCAAGTGCTCACGTCAGTTCTCAGTGTTTTTTCGCTCCATTGCAAATTATGGAGGATTACATTTCTGTTGGACGTAATCACATATTCTGGAACCATCCTGGATCTCACTTCTGTGTTGCGCTCTTACTGTACTGTACTGGATACTACATCTGTTTGGGATTAGTCGTCAAGGTCTCAACCCCCTAAGCCAAGCCTACCTGGCCCCATCCCATTTTTTCCCTCTTGCCTCTGTCACTACTCCCTTAGCCAAATGCACTGGCTCAGTTCCATTTTGGTCCTTTGCACCCCTCTCTAGTGTTACTGGAAAAAGCATGGGATACATAGGCCCGGATCCATTCCAGATACTTTGCTTCTTTTCCAAGACTCCCACAAAAACCATGGGGTCACTGGCTCTGTTTTCACTGCCTACTTTTCTTTAGTCTTGCACTAATCTTTTTGGGAAATCTGGATTTGTTCCATTTTCTTCTCTGGCTTGCCTCTACAGGGTTCACTGGCCAGGTTCCATTTTGATCAATGTTCTTGTCCTTTGACTACACCTTCTTGCTAAGTGTTCCTTAAAGGAGCAGCTAAACATTTCTGGAAATAAACATCTTTGCTCTTTTGCCAGGAGTTAGATTAGGAGATTGACATCCTTCAAGTGTCTGCACGTTGAATATAAAGCTAGAGTGAGCACCTTGTTAGCTTAGCTTAGCATAAAGACTGGAAACAGCTAGATTACCAAATCCACTTACTACCACCTCTGAAGCTCACCAATGAACACAGTATGTCTCTGTTGTTTATTTCTTGTTTGTTGTGGGATAATTTCTTGGCCGGGTGCAGTGACTCACTCGAGTTGCTTTATAACCTCAAAGTGATGAGATTTCAGGGAATAACTGCGCCGCGGCCAAGAAACAGTCCTGCATATAACCACATGTAAAACCATAAATTGGCATTTATACACATCAGTTTTTGCATAGTCTAACAAATATGATATAGGGGCTCCCCATGTGGTAAAGGCAGAGTCCTGACCACAGCGGCCCGGGTCCCTTTGCTGCATGTGATCCCTCCTCTTTCCCGTCTCTCTGCAGCTGCACTGGAAGACACAATATGAAAGTCAGCTGTCAATAAAGCAATCTCTCTCTTGCCTCTTCCCCCTACCGTCTTTCTTCTGGTCCTGCAGGCACCAGTACCAGTTACAGAGGACATACAGAGGAACCAGATGACTAGTACGACTAGTGCCCCCAGCTCACCCCAGGAGGCCATTGAGGTCCGCACTGAAAACCTCTTCCAGAGGACAGAGGTGTTGGCAGGTACGTGTCATAATAAGCTGCAACAAATCACATAAATACACAGAGAGACACACACATGTGTGCTAATAATTTGACTCTCTTGTTTCTATATTTGGGCTTTGGTTGGGTGGTGCAGCAGCTTTTGTTTTCTGCAAAGCTGGCTGCAGATATGATGAAGACTATCTTGAAAGAATAATCGCTGTCTTGTTGAGAGTTCGATGACAGGATTGATATCACTGTGTCTGCATGCTACACGTGAAGCTACAGCCAGTGAGCTGCGACTGTAAACGGGGGAAACAGCTAGCCTTTATGCTAAGCTAACCACCTCTGAGCTTTAGCTTCAAAGTCATTGTACTGAGAGTGGTATCAAGTCTTCTTATCTAACTCTCAACAACAGAGGGTATTTTCCAAAATGTGGACGCATTCCTTTCATATTCCAGCCCATAATAATACTTTCCTTGTTTGTTGTGTTTACTTAGTTTGCTGTCTAATGTTTCTCAGATTCATATACGTTACAACACGTCGGCATATTTCTGGTAAATAACTAAGTCTTGGAAATCTCTGAAATTTTTTCCCTAATGTCTCCCACCTGATCCACTTCTCACAATAATTACTTTTAATAAACTCCATCTGCGTCCCTCTTTGGGACCTTGTAGAGTTCACAGCATTGTGGGTGTTTCAAGTGTGTGCGTTGCTCGCTCTGAATACATGAAAGAGGGTGGAAAGGAAATTATCGGACTCTAAATCACTGAGCTCTCTGGTGCGGTCTCTCTTTCCCTGCGTGTCTGAGGCAAGCATTGATTGGCACCTCACTTTGTTGTGATACCCATCTGGTGTTGGAAATATGCAGAAATAACATCAACGAGGACAAATCAGGACAGCTTCAGTTAGACGAGAAGCTCAGATCTCTCTCCTATTGATAGCCTCATTTCATCTTCTGCAGACGGTTCTTGTATTGTGATGGAAAAACGAGTGTTGCCTGTAAAAGGCCTTTTTAGAAAAGGTAAACATACATTCTATACCTGGGTCACGTCCGCTCATCTCTCCACTTTGTTCTCTTTACCCTTCTAGATTATAACCATTGCTCTTCATCTCCCGGATGACTTCAATAAAAATAATTGCCCATAATCTAATTTTCATTTATTCACTCTGCACTGCGTCTTGGAGCCCGGCAGCAGGGCGTGTGCCATGATCTTTACCCATGGGGCCATGAGACCAGTCAACATGTGGAAGCCTAAAGTGGAGCAGAGGGGAGATTGTAGCGCCAGCAGAGACCTTAAACAGATTAGGAAGCTATAAAGAACCTCATGCAGGCATAATTGGGAGGGAGAGTGGAATAAGCCCATGTGGCGAGTTAGGAGCATTAGTTCTGAGAGTCAGGGTCAAAGCTGGAGGGGGGGCGTTTGTGAATACCCTGGTGGATTTTCCCTTGATGCTGGTTCACAATGCAGGTTTTATTTTAAGGATAAAAGAGTCAAAAACAACAAATCAAACAATTAATAATAACAGTACTAATACTGCAGTTTATTTCATGGCACTCGAGGTCACCTTACATCATATGATTCAACTCAGCGTTTTATTTTTTGCTCCTCTGCCGTCCACCAGATGTGCTGCGCTGACCCTCCAGTCTCTGCCGACACACCCTAATTTACCAAACTCAGGCTCATTATCACACGATACTGGGAAATCACTCAAGTTAATTTGCGAACAGATGGTGGCTTGAGTCATGAGAAACCATGTGAAATATCAAAGATTCACGCAGAAAATGACAAATGACATTCAGCAAGCGCTGCAGTGTGCAAAGTCGCTTGAGGCCAAATGTTTACAGAGTGTGGAATAAAGGGGCGTTTCATTAATCTTCCTCATGAAGATCTGTTTGCTTGTCCTGGTTAAAAACTGTATAACTGTAAAATCTGAGGACATGCATGTAATTATTATCCATTATTGTAACTGGGATGTCGGATTTCAAAGGCGTGCTTCACAGCCAAGGTAGATCTAATTTTTTGTGAAGTGTAGTATTTTTTTATTTGAGCCATCATTATTTAGGTTATTTTGGCCTTTTAATTCAGAAAATGTCATATTTTTTCAGTATAAGAGACCAAAAATACTGTTTCAGAGAAGACTTCTCACATCTAACATCACAGTGTCAACTCTATCTACAGTCCCAAACTACAAAAATGCTGCTTTTTTAGTATCATCCAACCACAAGAACTCACCAATTTAAATGCCGACAGCGACAATATTTAAGTCTTGCCATGAGATTCATCAGCCAGATCGGGAACAGAGAAGGGGTTTAGCTCAAGCCCTGACTGGCAGAGTGGCTGCTGTTCGTTTGTCCCCATTGGATTTATTCGCCCGACTGTTAAGCGATGGAACCAATACCATCAGCTTCTCCCTCTTAAGCCCCAGTTAGCGGCCACTGATTGGAATCCAGACCATGTCGAATCAGCCAAGCTTGGAACGGCACGGCTCAGTGTACCAATCAAGAATTGGAGCCTTAATATCCACTAAATGGAACACTAACTTTTAAGCAGGACACGCGTTAGAAGGAGGGAAATGAACCACGGGAAGTGACTGACTTGAGGCAAATTGAAGGCTTTCCCATTGATGTGAAGTTAACTGCACTGGTTTCTACATTCATCTGCGACGGTTGCCGCTTGATAGAGCTGCTAAAATTAGCCGTGACTGCACAAGCTGTAAGACACAATTCATGTTGGACTGACAAGCCCTTTGTTTAGGACAGATTTACTGATTTGACTCTCCGAGCACTGACGGTTACCTTCCCTTTCGTCCCTCTCAGCTGTTATTGCAGGTGGCGTGATCGGCTTCCTGTTCGCCATCTTCCTCATCCTCCTCCTGGTCTACCGCATGAGGAAGAAGGACGAGGGCAGCTATGACCTGGGAGAGAGGAAACCCTCCGGCGCAGCCTATCAGAAGGCGCCAACCAAGGAGTTTTATGCATAAAAGCCGGCCCCTCCCGTCATCAGAACGACAAATCGCGGGTGACTGTGAAAGGCGCAGTCCGTTGACAACAGCAAACCTGTTCAAACACAACAAGAAACAAGTTGATTAAGGAAAAATAGCATAAAGGAAAGCTTTTGCATAGAGTATTGTAATTAAGACCTTTTCTCTCTTCTTTTTTTTTTTTTTTTTTTAAATGAAAACCAAGCATTTCTCATTTTATGGCAAATCTCAGTGTATTTAAACATTTTGTGTATTATTTGAAAAGGCTGAAAAAAAAAAAAAAACAGGATCTGTAAAGGCGAGGAAACTAATCGCACCTGTCTTCTGTCAGAGGAGCTGTTTTAAGTCGCTGACTACTTTTAACTGTAGCAGTATGTTATTTGTAAAGAAAAAAAAATTTAAAAGTGGAAATAATTGAATATAATTATTCTGTATCAATCCTGCTTTCATTTTTTTCTTTTTATTTTGTCCTAGCATGTCTGATGTTGATCTCTAAAGGTGTATTACATTAATTTATCTTTTCTCTGATGTTAAAAAAAAATGCCTTTGTAGTTTTGATGAAGCTCTTTGGTCTTCATATTAACGCTGTTAACGGTCAATGTAAATGTTCTCCCTTCAGGTTACAATGTTTATTATTTGCTCTCACACCAGTTTTTTTTTTTTTTTTTTAGTCAAACGTGAGCGTTTTCATCATGTCTTGTTTATTTGGTTGTTCTCAGTGTAGCCTTTCTCTCTCTCTCTCTCTCTCTCTCTCTCTCTGTTCGACGGCATTTTATTTTCATACCAGGTCTTCAAAAGAGTAAAAATAAGTGTGTCAGGGCTTGATAAAAAAAATCACCTCGCTTCTGTTCTATGTCTCGCTGAACTTCTTCTCTATTTAAATGCATTCTCGTTCACATTGCACAATCACTGCTTCTGCTTCCCACTGCTGTCGTGCAGCTTTGCGTGTATGTAGAGTGTTTTGGGAATGAAGTTTCTTCTCCGTGGCTTCTGGTGTTTTTGGCCCGTAGCCACCTCCCTCGATGAGTCCCTTGAGTTTACTGATGGCACCCAAACTCTGCTAGCCTTCCTCCCTCACATCGCCTCCCCCTCTCTCTGTTTACCCTAACCTCCCTCACTCCCACCTTGTTTCAAATCGTACTGGAGCACATCCAGTCGAGTTGCCAACCGACCCCCCTCCCCGCTCACTCTCTCTTTCAGCTGTATGGAGCCACCCGGGTAGCCTGGCGCTATTGTCCGTGTCCCAGTGTTGATGCTTTAGGCCTGAAGATCTGCTCGCTGAAGGCCTGCACACAAACACACCAGGCCGGGGTTGATAAATAGGGCTGCACAGAAAATTTAAGCCTCCAGTGTGATGTCTATTGGGCTATTCATGTTTTTTTTTTCTTTTTTTAAAGTGGTCGGCGCAGGTGTTTCAAAAGAGCTTCTGTCGAGAGATGAGGTTGTTTACCAGGTTTAAAACCTACACAAGATGTTTGCTCTGATGCCATTTTGCATCCTTAATCGAGCTTAACCGAATAAAAGGCCACAAAACAGCTGTTACAAAATAGCCACCAAGCTGTTTCAAATGAACCCACTGGTTACAGTCACATGACAACAACAACAACAACAACAGCAGCTACTGTACCCTCCATTTATAAAACATCAACTTGCTCTGAGGAGACACGCGTTTTGTCTGGCAGGCTTGTGAAGTTGCCTTTTTCAGCTGTGCAGTAATGTGAAGTAGATACAGTAGATGATGCTGTCACATGGTCTGAACTCCGAACGTCACCCACATGCCGCTCTTCATCCCTCTACCTCTTCATCCCTCGTGTTCCCCTCCCATCCTCCTCTCCCTGGCTCTGCTGTCCGTTCTCGTCATAGGACTTAAGGTACTGAACTATACTGAAAAACCCAAAGACTCACAGTATTTCTACTCCCGACATCCTCTCAGATCGACCCCCTCCATCATGGCCACATCATGTTGTTTCCCCTTTCTCTTTTTCTTCACCCTTTTAGTTTCTCTCTCTCTCTATTAGAGACCTGACCTTTGAGTCCAATTGCTTATTAGTATATGAAAAGATATATAAATATATATAAATGTATATTCACAAATGTTTTAAACCTTCAAAGTGCCTACCATTTGGAAATGTACTTGCTCAAGGTGAGCATGTGGCAGGTGTGTACACAAAGGACGGGTGTAAACGACTTGACTGGCATTCTGTGAGCATGGATGACTGTAATGGTAACTTTTTTTTAGTCTTACAAAAGCTGACAGTATTGTACCTATAAGTTGAAACAACACTACTGAATAAACATTGTGGCCTAATATCCAACTGCATCTGCCATCTTGTTTTAAAGGCGCTTTTTCCTGAACTTTTTAACCAGTGCAAGATTTTGGTGAATCGACACTGAATCACGCAGAGCTGGACGCATCTAAAGCACCTCTGTTGTTATTCTGCAGTTACCAGTTGTTGAAAACTGCCAGTGTGACTTCAGGGATTTGGAAATTAAATAAATCAGTTTATACAATGGATTAAGTCATTAATCAAGCAAAAATGCCAAACATTAATTTGTTGCGGCCTCTCAAATATGAGGCTTTGCTGCTTTTGTCTGTCTTACACGACTGTAAACTGAATTATCTTTGAATTGTGAACTGCTGGTGAAGCATGATCAGCCCTTTTCACCATTTTCTCCCACATTAAAGCAACTCCTAAATGATCAACTGATCATCAGATTAATCTGAATTGAAAACAGCTGGCATAAGCAACATTTGCACTCAGTCGTTTTACACTCTAATGTGGTTCAGAGTAGATTTCCCCTCCAGGCATGTCTGTGTTAAATACGATTATTGTAATTTTGTGGTTATTAGTTCCTTGAAACAGTTGCACATTTTGGGAAACAGTCTTATTTGCTGTCTTGCTGAGAGATGAGGCCATCAGTATTGCTCTCTATGCGTCAGGTACGGTTTAAGACAGAATTAGCACATTTAGCATAAAGACTAGAAACTAGCTAACTGTTTATTTGTGAGATTTAAAGGTGCTAGTAGGCAGCATTTTTTCAAAAGTTTGGCCAGACTAGCTGTTTCCCTCTTTCCAGTCTCCATGTGAGGCAAACGCTAAGCTAAACTAATAGACTCCTACAGACAGAGTGCTATCAATCTGAACATCCAAGCTAACTCTTGGCTATAAAGCAAATATATTTCCAAAAATGTCTAGAACATCATATATTTATCACATTCTGTATCAGTCACATTGTTCTGTTGTAGTTCAGAGCTTTTACTTTATATATTTCAGTTTTTTTAAATACTTTTGAGAAAAGTTTCCTGGGACTTGTTTGCTTGTGCTGCGTTTTGAGCTAACAGTTTAGAGCACGCACCCTCCTCTGTGGTTCATTAACTTTTACTTTCTTAGCTTTTCTGCTTGTACACAAGTTAGATAAACAAGACGCAACATGTTAATTAAACTTTAGAGATACTAGTAGGCAGATTTTTTAAAACTTTGGACATCTGGCTATTTTCCCCTGCTTTCTGTCTGTATGCTAAGCTAAGCTAATTGCATCTTGCTCCAGCTCCATATGAACAGACATGAGAACAGTTCTTTTCTAAATCTCTACAAGAAATGTTGAACTATTCCTTTAAAATGTTTGAAAACACAGTCTCACATTAGTGTTACTATCATTTTTTCTTTATAGATTTCAGGGTTTTTTAAGAGAAAAGTTTCCTGGGACTTGTTAGCTTGTGCTGCATTTTGTGCTAACAGTTTAGAGCAGGCACCTTCCTCTGTGGTTCATTAACTTATTTTCTTTTAGCTGTGCAAGCATCAGACAAACAAGATACATGTTATTTAAGCTTTAGAAATACTGGTAGGCAGATTTCTTTAAACTTTGGACATCTGGCTGTTTTCCCCTGCTTCCAATCTGTATGCTAAGCTAAGCTAGGCTCCAGCTCCATGTTGAGAGACATGAGAGTGGTTCTCTTTCAAAGCTCTGCAAGAAATGTTGAACTATAATAATACTTGGAAATACAGTCTCATATTAGTATTACCATCAGTCGTGCTGTTCTGTTGTCCTTACTGAGAGTTTGTGGCTTTAAGTTCATCTGCTTTCCATTTTATTATAAATACATTAAAGCAAAGGCTTCTCCTGGGATCTATTACCAAGTGTTCTTGTCTAAAAAGTCAAGAGCAGACGCCTTGCTTTACGGCTCATTAACTACTTTAAAAACATCTCTAACAAAGCGCTCATTTGGCTAATTATTCATAGGTAAGCCTTTCTTACTATGGTTACCCTAAAGGCAAAAATACCCCACAGCAAAGCTGTCCTCAGAAAGGGGGTATCTGTGTCTATAAATAGAACACAGAGCATTGAAAATGTAGGGCTGCCTTTAAAACTCTGCCACACATTCGCTCTCTTAACATTACTTAGTCGAAGGGGATTATAAATGTGCAGATGAGTAATCTTTATGTGGTAATGTGCTCCACCATATCATTTTAGTGCCCTAATCTCACCCTGTTACAGAGGGAGATTAGAGTAACGGTGGGGATTAATCTCGCACAGGATTGCACATCTTGAGTGGTGCCATGAGTGGAATGAGAAGCCGGTGAGCCTGACATGAAGCTCTGACACGCTCTCAAAGGGCCAAGGTTATTCTCATTAAGTGGTTTATTTATTCGGTGTTATCGCATAAAACACATCAGGGCTAATGTAATGGAGTCAGTCTGTTGATCTCTCTTAAGAGCTGCAGCGATATTCGTTAAGAAAAGGTAACATGCGCAGGATGTCTGCTCTTTCTTGACATTTGATCCATGCGGACTCATGATTTTACAGGCTGCTTCATCACAATGGCTTTATTCATACTCAGGAAAACCCCAAAAGACCTTCATGTGTGCATAATCCACCTTGTGATGTTCTCTTTGAAGAGGAGAAAGGAGAGGAGCTGAACATGCATGCATCAGTGCATACTCCAAAAGTGTGTGTGTGTCTGCATGAGTGTGTTTGCGTGCCAAACCGGCTTCGTCCATGTGCGTGCGTCTCGTTTCCTCTTGTATCTAACCTGAGGGGAGGCGGATCATTGGGGTCAGGATAAAGCCACCTCTGGTTCTCGATATGTTGTTTTAAGTGAAAACTCCTCTTTCTACTCTTTCCTAAGGAATCGGGTCACTATGTTCTAATATGGTATGTGATATTTGCCCAGAGGCAGTTTGTACAAGACATCCCACCAGGATAGGGCTCATTCAGGGAGGTGGTGCAGCAGGGGACCAATAGGAGAAGGCATTTATGTTGAAGCTGATGCAGAAACCAACATTTCCCAATCTGTCTGTTCCAATCTGTGCAGCACGTGTTTGCCCTTTAGTCTCCAGTTTGTCTCAAAGTGCAACCAGGACTTATGTGCTGTTTGCGTTGTGTTTAGGTTAATGTGAGGGGCCGGCGTGTGTGTGTCGGGAGGGAGAACGTGAATGTAAACCACGCTTAGACAAAGATAAAGGTGCATGGCTTCCAGGCTGTTTCTTTCTTTCACTCTTTTGCTCATTTTCTATCTTTCCCTTTGTCTCTTTCTTCTCTCTCTGCCTTTGTAGCTGCAGAGCTAATTCAATAAAGCCGCCAGCCATCAACTGGTAGTCAGCGCTAAACCATGCAGAAACGTCAAGGAAATGGCGTCCAAGGTAAACAGGCTGTCAGGCCTCATAAGAGCTCATGGCTGGAGACTGAGCCTGGGCCCGACGAGGGTGGACATGTAGCACCTCGCTGACCCAAACACAGGGTACAGCAGCGTACAAGCAGACACTGCACTGCATCGGGCCGGCGCATGAGCCCCAACCTCGCAAATACAACTGTGATAATTATACTACGATGAAGCTCAAGTAGTAGTCCAAACGCCACCCTCAAGTCTATATCCTTGGCAGGCATTGGTCAGTCTCATCTCTACCAGCTGCAGCCACCTCTGCACAGCATTTTACAGCAAACAAAGAAACGGCTCTGACTCCTACTGCAATAACACAAGGTATCTATAGGAATCAAAGAGACACCAGGCTGAGAGCACAGGAGCAGGGTAACATTAAAATGACAGATGTTTGATTCCTGTATGAGGCTCAGCAAGCTGTATGTATCTGGGTCTCATGGTGGAGAGGAACAGTTTCAACACACTTCAGAATAAGGTGCAAGACTCAGTAAAAGTGCTGCTTTTCAACACCATACATCAACAAAGCATTTTTATTTTGACTTTATTCTCACTCTGAAGCCCTGATAAAGAAAAGAATAAAGAAATACTGCTAAAAGGCAAGACATCAAAAATTGAAGTCAACTTAAAAAGAGGGCGACAGCTATGCTAGCAGTGGTGCTCTGAGCTAAATGCTCACAATGACAATGCTAACGTGCTAATGTTAAACAGATGTAATGCTCACCATGTTCACCATGTTAATTTACTGTGTTAGCATGCTAACATTTGTTATTTAGCACTAAAGTCCAGCTGAGGCTGATGGGAGTGGGATTAGTTTTTCTCATAAAGTATTTGACATTTTTTACTTGATGCTGGCTCTAGAGGAAAAGTCAGGGGATCATCAAAGTCTGTAGGATTCAGCCTCTGGGGAACTTGAATGTCTGTGCACAATTTCATGGACATGTGTGTGAAAAAACAGTGAACTGACCGAGCCCTGCTGGAGCTAATTAGATTATGTCACTGTTTTCTTGCGTAATTGCCATCACATGTAAATGTTAAGGAGTTTGATGTTGTAGTTTTATTATTATCTGACACCTTTTATCTCTGCCAGGTGCTGAAAAACCTGTTTTATTGACTGCTGACTCCTCACTCCTCTCAGCCAGCCGGTCTGCACTCCACTAAGTGCACTTTTCTAGTTTTATATGTACAACCCTCATTCTGAAAAAGTGTGGACGCTGTGTAAAACGTGAATAAAAAGAGAATGCAATCATTTGCAATCAGACTGTTAATAGACAGTTTTCGTGTTCCTGAGCCCGTGCAGTAATGCTGGATTTAAAGTCAGACTGGTCAAAGGGAACAGAGGAGCTAACAGCATGGACAGTTTGTCTTCCACCAGTCTCTGAGCTGCTGTAATTGACCCCTGTGAGGGCGGTGAGCTCAGCTGTGCTTCTTAGGATCAGAGGTTTTAGTACTCAAAGATGCTTAGAAGGTAAATCATGTCTAAATGTTGTGAAGAAACTGCTACAATGTCTTGAATTTGTACCAATTTTGTGTGGGCTTAATCTCCCTCCACTTTAAATCGTTCCACTTTTTAAAAGCTCTGAGTCATGTATAAAAAAAAAAGGTAATTCGGGTCTTGAGGTTTTAAAGCTTAATGATGCTTTTTACATTAGGCAGGGACGCATGAACTAATTATGCAACAATTTTGCTTAGTTGGGATGATCCACCGGGGAATTAGAACAATTTTAATTCCACAGCTGAAAGTATAAACAGAGCTGGTCCAGGTTAGGAGAGCGAACGCCTGGTTATTATTGCGCGCTGGTTGTTGAGTTTGTTTCAAACATTAAGCCATAAAGTCATCGCGGCTCCATAAAGAATAATACATTTGGGATGGAAGAAAAATGTTTGGACTACTGCTAACACATCCTGATGATGAGAAAAGAGACTTTCTGGCACTCTGCTAGCAAGTACAGAAGCGAACATGATGTAGAAATCAATCACATGCTTTTGTTTAGGAAAATATACAGTATATGCGGTGATGACCTCGACAACAATAAAGGCTTTTATACACAGATGGGACAACAACAGATCCTTCTCTCTCAGAGGAACATACATCTTAATCTTCTTCAATAAGCACATGTTTCAAAGAGCAGAATTATGTCTTGATTCAGTTTCATCCAATTTTGGGTCCACTTTGATGGAGATCAGCGTAATTTAACAGGCTAGATAAAGGACTGAAGGAACAAGACAGTATTGTAAGCCTTCGTGCCCTCTTTTCATGCAGTATTCAAGTATTTTGAGCTCATTCGGCACAATAAAAACTGATTTAACCAGTGTCGCTCTCTGCTTCTGCGCTGATTTATTTTAATAACAGCACATTTTGTTGAGTCAAGACACTGATCAGCCCTTTGATTCAGTAATGAGATTATAAAGATTCATTACGGAGGTAAACCTTATAGTTACTGTGTGCACACAAAGCATATTGTGAGCACATAAGAGTATGTTTCACCCCAGAGGATGACCACTCCCTCCTCAAACAAAGCAGGCGTATCATTTTCAACAATGTTTGGAGAACATTACGAACATCTGAGCCAATACAATCTAAACATTCTGCTCCCAAACCTCCAGCTGTCCCACTTTTCTGACATGATTTAGGCTTACTGGCATGAGTCAGAGGTGTAAGTATCCAGGCTACGTCGTTGAGCTCCCAACAAACACTCAGCTCTTGTACCATTTACCACAAACTTGCACAACATACAAATGAGGACAAGCTAAATCTCTAATCATGTGTGCACGTGTCCTCAAAAAGACATTGCACATCCCGGTGAACAAGACTAGGAGCCCACAGCTCATGCTCGCAGCTCTGCGGTGGAGGACAGCGGTGCTTTGACCTGAATGCTAATGGCAGCGTGTGACCACGCTCGCAGTAACAAAGCTAACATGTTGACGTTTAGCAGGTATAATGTTTATTGTGTTGACCATCTTAGTTTAGCATGCTAACATTTGCTAATTAGGACAAAACACAAGCAGCTGAGGCTGATGAGGATGGCGTAAGTGTTGCAGGTATTTGGTCATAAACCAAAGTACTGGGCAAAGTACATTTTTGTACATTTTGGCATGAGGCCAAAGTTACTGCAGTTCATCCAGAGGGGGAGCGTGAGTACCAGATTTCACAGCAATCCATTCAAAAGCTGTCCAGACATTTCACTCAAAACCACAAACATCAACTTCAGGGTGGAAAATCCAGGTCATCACCAAGCCATTAAGACACATCTACACCCTGAATGTCTGTACACGTTTGTGCCAGTAGATACAGTAGATATAATTGTTGGTTTCTTTGTAGATAAAAGAGCTTGGTCTGTACCAGCTCTATATGGAAAGTGTCCTGAGACAACTTCTGTTGTGATTTGGCGCTATACAAATAAAATTGAATTGAATTGAAATTGAATTGAATACTGATACATGCAAAAAGGTTGCAGAAAGGGGATGAGTAGGATTCATCCTCTGGTGATCAGGAAATTCCAAGACAAACCATCCAACAGTTAAAAAGGTCAGTTTCCTGCTGACGCTATACAGAAAAAAAAAAAAAAATCAGGGGATCGTCAAAACCAGCAGGCTTCATTCTCTGGGGACCATGACTGTCAGCACTAAATTGCACTTCAATTTAATGTATTCTGAGATATTCAGACCTGTCAACCCTCCCATTTTCCCAGAATTCTCCCATATTTTACCCTACTCTCTTGCTGTCCTCACGTTTAAACGTTTTCCCATAAATCTCATGTAATTTTAACCTTTCGAAGAAAAAAAAGGGTTTAGCTGTAATGTTCATGGAAGGTCTAACTGCTAATTTAATGTGTGCTGATTCTGACCGCCTCATCATCACTTATTTTAGGAACGAGTTAACCCAATCCTTGGCCTAGTGGTGATTTTAGGATTCACTGTGTGGACCGCTGTCGAAATGTAAGGAGCATGTGGACATTGTTAAGGGTGGTGGCACCTCCCAGGGTGGGGCGCAGGAAAATCTTCCTTATTTTCAAACCCCAGTGTTGACAGGTGGATGGATATTTAAGAAAGAAAGAAAGAAAGAAAGAAAGAAAGAAAGAAAGAAAGAAAGAAAGAAAGAAAGACATTTAACACAACATGCGAAGTTAGGGAGGGGAAACTGCACACGTCATGCAAGTGAAATTATTTCTCCGCCTTTAACCCATCCTGGTCAGTCCTTCCTCCACAGCAGACCAGGAGCGGTGGGCTGCCAGCCGACCGGCGCCCGGGGACCAGTTCCTTTTGTCGTCACCATTGGTCAGGTGGTGATCTTCTTGCATGTTTAGTGGGGGTATTTTTATGGAGGATACCCCAGGTGAGCACGGGGAGAACATGCAAGAAATGCACAGAAAGGCCCTTTTTCCTCGAGCAGCAGGCACTGATGGCATGGTGGAGGACACGCCACCAGCGCCCACAGCGGGATTCGAACCGGGACATTCTTGCTGTCAGCTGACAGTGTTACCACCTGTGCCACCGTGCCACCTAATGGAATTTCACCATGGACTAAAGTGGCGGACCAACCAGCAGACCAACACTGCCATCGTAGAGTCACGCTCTCAGCAACCACCAGAAACAAAAGGGGATAGCTATAAAACAGGCGGGATAATGCATGTTAGAAAAGTCTGACTGGAACAATTTAGAAATGGCTAATATAACCTTCCACACGCACGACAAACTCAATTTAGAGTAACGACAAGCTGCTCACTTTGCCACTTAATCACTGAGTTTCTTGATTAAACGCTGTCTGACAATGAATGCCAATGTGCCACCTTGCTTCCTCTTGATAGGATTTGGAAATCATTTCATTCCCCGAGCACCCTCGTATGAACACACACACACACACACACACGCACACACACACACACACACACACACACACACACACACACACACACACACACTTCCCATTGCTAGACGTCTCATCTTCCCCGGCTACAGTCTGCAACATGATATTATCATCATTTCATTTAAATGTATCCCGCTCATAGGAGGCCCATTGAGGGAAAATGGACGTTTTGTGTTTGATTAGAGTGCCCGTTATGGGAACCTTTACAACCATTATATACTAATTAGATCTGAAGCTACAGGGAGAAAAAGTCATATGGATTTGTGCTCAGAGGCCATGGGAACGCTCAGCTTTCTGGGGCTGGAATACTTATTTTGGTGATGGTTTGAATTATGGTTTTCAGCAGCGTTAGAGCCCTGTAACATAGACTGCTGCTACATTCATGCACTTTTCAATACACTTAGTATTCTGCGTAAGGTTAGGGTGAGGATTTCAGACACATCTATACTGTTTCCATGAAGATCAAGGCCAAGGAGGAAAAGCTGAGTTTTGATGTTGAGAAATGTATGATTACCTTATAATAAAACACATATACATCTCAGTGAGAAGGTCACTACATCCTGATCCCATCTTTTTTATGGTTTGATTATACATTCATGGCGGAAAGACGATACTTTTCAGCCACTGAACTCCAGCAGACCTTTTCAAAGACCTGGCTTCGCACTGCTGCCTTTGTTCTCATAATCATCGCGCCGCTATATGATGAAAGCCTCATATCTCCAAATAAATCATCTTTCCAGGATGTTAAGACCAGGGGGCAGGGAAGGGGATGTGTCTTTGAAGTCAAATCTGGATGGAGAAAAGCGGGGGATGATGTACACTAGTGGAGCTGCCAGACTAAATATTTGTTAATGCTTAAATATGTTAATCACTTATTTGCACTGATGTGGAGAAACTGTCCTGACGACAGCAGTCGGTGGCAGCTGGGCTGCAGAGAAGTCCCGTCACATTAATCTGCCGGTGATGGATGCGGTGATGCGTGTCAGACACCGCAAGCCACTTCTGTGAGGCAGGGATGTTTTTGGTGAAGACAGACTGGACAGATCATTAACCGCCAGGGCTCCCCTCCGACTGTTAATGATCTGTCCAGTCCTCCCTGTGGTTAACAGCTGCAAACAACCTGTGGAGCTGCCGGGCCTCAGAGACGCTGTGCTCACTGAAGATCTTCCCTGTATCAGGCATTCAAAATCGCATCTGACGCTATGTTCAGGCACCACCTGACGAATGGCGGCTGGATCCTGGTGTCAGCCAGTCATTCAGTCTGTGGAGGTGGAGCGGTTTGCTTCTCTGGTCCCACATTAGCCAGCACTGGAAGCCACTCTTGGTAGTCACTTGCTAACACTTGCAAACCTCTTTTATTAGCCGTGCTAGCATAGTTCTGGAGATGGCAATCCATCTACACACTCGGCCTACATTCTGTCAATGCCAGTGTTTATCCACATAAAATGATGGCTGTGATATTAACTCATATGTAGACTAACTAACATTGACGAGAAGTTGCAGCCATACTTGATAAACAGAGAACATGGCAATAAAACAACTGCTGTGAACTACTGACGAGCTGTTTGCAGCCCCGAGCTATTATGTTTTAATTGAAATTGTTACCTGAAGAAGCTCTAATGATTACGTCAATATTATATGTTGACGGCAGCTTTGATGCCAAAAGTGCTGTAATTCTGATTAGTGGAGCTGACAACCGCCGCAATTGTATACCCAGAATGCTACTGATGTGACAGCCTGAGCAAACATTCAAGTAGTGATGCAAAAATTGGCTCCTGGCAATTCAGCTATATCATCCTCTCATTAGATTTTGTCTCCGCTTTTATATTTCTCTGTCACTTCTTCCATCATGGCTACTGATGCATTTTCATCAGTCACGACAGCCAGGGTCTCTGCCTGCAAAGGAAGCTTGTTTTTCTGTCATTCTGCCTGACAGATGTCCACGCCTGCATGCCCAATCAGAGTAAAATGACACTTTCTTTTCTTCTTCGATTCACTATCTGGAGACTGGAGTGGGTTTTCTCAGGGGAACGCTCTATATGTGTAATCTTCATCCTGCTAATGATCAGCTGCTCCGTGAATTTGTCCTCAGCATGGCACATATTTCATCGTGACGCTGATTAGACCTGATGCGATCCGCGCACGTCTCCGAGCTGCGATCAAACAAGTCGGCAGCATCAAACGCATATTATCATTCCAGATTGGTCATGTGCGCAAAATCGAATTAAAAAATTATGACGGAGTCAGAATTCCAATGATGGGTATTAACATGATCGAAGTTTTACATCAAATGCTTTGACAAATTTTACAATCTTCATGTCCTGAGTCTGACTTTTCGGGAACGCTGCGTTTTCATGTGACAGCTGATAAGTTATGTGACACATCACCTGCCACGGCGGGCTCCAAACGCTGTGAAGCACTCGCCTCTGTTTCTATTCTGATTCTTCACTCAAGCCTGTGCACACCTTTTCATCCGTCTCTGCCTCAACCATTCAAGCCAAAAAGAAGAAGGGCATGACAACGCCGCTGATTGAGCTTGAGAAACAACAAAAGGAGACAGATTCTAAGAAAAGACATCGCCCATTCCACTCAACAGACGTGGCTTTCTGTTGCCTGCACGGCTGATCTTTCTCCCTTTGTGTCCCTTTGTCTCCTCCTCGCTCTTCTTCTCTTTCACTCGCTCCTCTACCTGCTGTGTTTAATGGCTGAGTGGAGGCAGGGAAGAAAGAGGGAGTGAGTGAGACAGACAGTGAAGAAAAGAGGGATGAGGAGGATGAGGATGGAGGGGAGGGAGGGCTCCCGTCTCCAGGCAAGGCTTTAATGAAGAGCCTTTGAAGTTTGCTGTGATTGAGCAGCGCCCATATCCTCTTCAAAAAGGGACCGGCACCTCTCCGAAGACACGCCGTCGTTTCCTCTCCCCTCTCCATCTCTCCTTCTTCATTTCCTTCTTTTTGTCACCCGGCACCTCCTCTTTCTCCCCTCTGACTCCTTGTACCACGTCCCCTTTCGCCGACCCCCTTCACCTCCTGTCCTCCTCTGTGATCAGGACATGGATCGTGTCTCTACTTAACTAACCGTGGTGGTCCCATCCCGTTAGCTTCAGGACTTTGAAGCCTGTGACTGAAGGATGGGGGGGAGTAGGGGAGGTATGGAAAGAAGAAATGATTGTGTGTGTGTGTGTGTGTGTGTGTGTGTGTGTGTGTGTGTGTATGTATGTACACACATTCAGAAACACACATGCATGCCCCCAGCGTTTGGGCAGAGATAGTGATTCCCCTCCCAAGCCTCCCCTGGCACTGATACCGCTCTGTTATCTCAACAAAGTGGCTCCGTGGGCGATTTCGCCGCCGTCCACCCATCAATCCAACCCTCCCACGCGTTCTCCTCTTCCTCCTCCTCCTGCAGGTCATCTTCTTCTCTTGCTTTCTCCTTTGCAGTGGCTCTCCATTTACCCCTCCCCCAGCTAATTGATCTATACTCCACTGTGGTGGGCTCCTGCCATACACAATCTATGACTCCTGCCTGAAGCCATCTATTAAGGCCATGTGTTATCAAAAGGAATACTGTGCTGCACATGGTTTGCATTTGAACTGAGGGGAAGGAACTTAAGACTGCAATGCTTTCTGTGTGATGTAAACTATCATTATGTGATGTGTATAGCAGCCATTTAAAGGACCAGAGTACAGGTTTGGTATGTTTCACGCCAGGATGATGGTCACCGTGATGATGGTCACCGTGTCAGATATAACATAAACTCATGTCGTGTCTTGGTTGAGTGACTGGCAAGACTACATGTATGTAGTTTGAATAGTTTATATATCCAAAAATCGAAGCATTAAAGCATTATTGATGTACTGATATGTAAACACATGGGCCTTTAATGGTGTAGTTGGTTGAGGCGGAGCTAATTTTAACTACTTTATATGCTGTTGAGTTGTTTTAATCTATCATAAAGCATCAGATTCTATAAACACATCATGTTTTATATTTAAAATATTCATCTGAGAAGTAACCAGCAGATACAGCTGTTAAGTAAACTGTGCTGAAGGACAGTTTATGAGTAAATGTACTTAGTTACATTTCCCCACCTGAATCACTGAAGCTAAAACTGTACAGAGCCCCTTTAAAGTCAAATGTACTTCACACCAAAATGTCATAACTAACCTTAAGTTACGTACGATTAGTTTAAAATGTGACTTTATTTATGCCGCACCGGCGCTGGACTTGAACTCCTGTGCTGCTGTGTTTGCTGGGGCCGAGGCTGGCATGCGTGAATTTAACTCTGGATTTCATGGAGCGGACAGGAGGCCGGGGACGGTCAGTCAGCCACTGGCAAGCTTAGTCTGTGTGATTACAGCCCCCTTCTCATCCAGGCCCTGTTTTTGCGGCGTGGCCAGCGAGAGATTAATGGGTTGAAAGAAAACATTAGCGCAGCGCTACGGTTCACACTCACCTCTCTGCCTCTGCCTGCTTGAGCGTGCCGCCCTCGCACTTTTCTCCCCTCTCTTACTCTATCTGCCTTTCAACTGGAGCCCAGAAAGCCTGCCTGCACTTGTCTTTTAGTGTGAAGGAGATCTCTGAAGGACGTCTTAATCACAAACTCTCCAGGTCTTGCTACTTAATATGAAGCTAATTCAGCTGTTCGACATGGGATTTTACACTCACGTACCTGCCAACAGTAAATTGCAAAGAAGTGAATACATAAATAAGCAGACTGCTGTTTAACACTGTGGTACAAAACGCACATCAGTTTACATTAACATTCATCAAGTGGATCTATATGCATTTGCTTCTGAGTTAATGTGTGTGTTATTGTATGCCCGTGTGTATAAGTGAGTATGAGTATGCATGCTAAAAGGTCTCTCTGAGGAGGTTTTGCTGCACTGAATGCACAGCACTGCCTTCATCTGCCAGCTGATTGAGCCCCTCATCTTTCCTGAGAAAGCCCCAGAATCAGTCCACTCTCTTCCGTCATCGCCTCCTCCCTCAGCCTATCTGCAGCCTCAGCTCTGGAGGCGTGCTGCACAGACTTGTCGCTATGCACAAACCTCCAAAACATTTAGAATTAGATTAATTCGAAGCGCTGAGTGGGTGCCCTTATAATAATGTGATAATTTATAGGCAAAAACAGGGTAGCTAATGTTACACCATTTCCACCATTATCCGACTCGTCTCTTCTCGACCGCAGACCGTTAACAAGCCATTTATTCCAGCATTTTTCGGCCAATTTCTTGCATTTTTCAGCATTAAGAACAACAACTTTTGGTGCTTGATAAAAGCTCCTCGTAGTTTCTTGGTTTCATCAATCTGAGCAACCGTACACGACGCAAAACATCAGCATTTTGAGCGTGTGTTGTTAGCGTGCTTCCTATGCAGAAAATAACTTCCAGCCATCCATCTGCAGTTTACGCCACAACAAAAGACTGATGAGACGTCTTATGGAAACAACCTATTCCGACAGAATGACATAACTCAGAGACAGATTCATGTAAAAATCAAGAAGGGAAGTTCTTAATCTTTAAGGAAGGCTGTGGCTTCAGCTCTCATTTGCTAACTGATGTCCTTTTCTATGGGATACCTCGCTGACAGGAATATCCACAGCGCATCTGGCCAGAACACTGTCGCCCCTTGTCTGTTGTCTTTTCTGTCAAACATGTCAAATAAGTGCAGAGAACATAGACATTTACACTTTTCATGTATATATAATGCTCAGTCTCCCCATCATTCATCCTACCTCCCTGGACGGCAGCGCTGGAAGCAACCAAGAGCTTAAGAGCAACACTCAGAAACATAAAGTAGAATTTATCTTTCATTGTTTAGGTAGCCTGCCAGGTCCTTTATTTCAGCACTGCTCTCTGCATCTTCATGGCTGAAGTAAGCCTGCAGAGCGACCCATTGATTCAATGCAAGAGTGAACTCCACAAACTCGTTATAGATCTTCTCTTTGCACATACTGAAAACGTAAACTGGGACATCATACTATATAATATTAGCGATATTAGCATCAACTGGGGCTGGATGGCCTTGATGCCACAGCCTGTGGCAGGCTGGGAAAAAATGCAGCTCACATCCTGGACACGAGGCTGACTGAATGGTGCTTTTCTTTCATCAGAGATGAATATCACCAGGTTATCCCATGAGATTCCTCTTTTCTGTCATAATCAGACAAATGCATCTGCTGTAAACAGGCAGCGCACTCAATTCGACTGAGCTGTAATGTATCATGTATAAATACACTCTCATCAAAGCTGTTGCCTGCCTCTCGTAAAGACTTCCTGCACTGCAGACCAGCAAATGCAGACTTACACTGGACTCACACAGTACCCTGTGCAGCGGGTACATGTATGGGTTTGTCAATCAAGTCCTGGTCAGGTCCTGTTCTATTACCTCCTTGAAATAAGGTGAGAAATGGAAATAAATGGAAACTGTTCGGTCCAATTCTGCTTAAATTTGCAGGTACAGATCTTTCAGGTGGTTCTGCCCTGACATTTAGACAATAGCTAACGCTAACTTAGCTGCTCCATCTGCCTGCATAGAGAGCAGCTGAGCTCAGGCCCCTTGAATCGGATTAGGGGTTGCCAGGTTGTGGTTGCAGGTGTGTGTGAAGCTCGTGTTTCATAGATCTGGCAAATCAGGTGACACCATACCAACACCTGTGCTTTCTATGCATGGCCATTTTTCATAATAAAGGGACATGGAAATTATGGAACAAATCAAACCAATGAAAAATATGTTTGGTTTCTGCAGAAAAAAATACAGCAATTGATTTGTTAATAGAAAAAGATTACCCCACTGTGAGGTGTCTTGATTTGTGCAACTGGTGCCTCAAATGTCTCAGATCATGAGACAGCAGTCAGTAACGGCCTAAACTGCCAAAACACCTGCTGAAGCCGAAGATTTTCATAATTTCTTTTTCTCTTCCCTCTCTTCTCCATCAGCTGCTCATCCAGACAGTTGTCTGAGGTTTTCAGTCCTGCCGTGCTGCCTCACGCCTGGAGAACAACTTTGATTGTTAACCCATAAATCATTCACTGAGTCACATTTTCAGGCTGCGGCCATATTAAATGATGTACTTATCAAGTGAGCTGCTCAGCACGTGTCCATATTCGGCATGGTATGAATGTGTCTAACGATGAGATTTGAACTTTGGGTGCTTTAAAATGCTTTGAAATATTCATTTTACTGCTTCGGCTTTGTGGATTTCTAATTCTTTAGGAGGTGCCGGCCGTTAAAATAACGGATTTGAATGATAATATTACGTATTAAATATTTAACTCGAGCTGGATTTTCAGTCAATCTTAAACTTAAGTTTCTTTTCTGTAATTATCAAAAAGAAGATGCTAAAATTATGTGTATTTTTCCACATCGACAGGAGAAGATTGTTATTCCGTGTTGTGGGCAAGCAGCAGCATATGGGGCTGAAAACTGAAGCTAACATGAAGTGCCAAACTGCAGTTCCACAAACAGCCACATGAGGCTGACTCCAAAAGGGAGTGCATCCCCATAGACCTCTATAGTAAAATACCCAACTTTACAGCAGGAATAAACACGTTTGCAGCCTCGATTTTGGTCCAATTTGGATGACTTTCTATAAAACTCACTCATTCAAATTATACTAAGGCTTCAAGTTATGCTTAATTATAGGCATGGCCATTATGAGCGCCAGCTAGCTGCTAGGTTTCAGCAACCAGGCTTCATTCTGCCACCTCAGCTACATCAACGCTCCACCTCTTTGCCCATTTTTGTATTAGCCATGTGTGGTCGTGGGTAATGTACAAAGGTACCCAACCAAAGTTTTTCAAAAGTCTCTGCTGTGAGACAGTTTGGTCCTCGCAACTGGACCAGTGAAAAAGAGCTAACGCTAGCTAGACTTATCTTCTTCGCACAATGGTCTGAACATGATGCTAAATGAGAAGGAGCTGCCAATGACTTGCTACAACAGGAATCAATGCTAATGTTGGTGAGCTATGCTAACTACATTAGTTTGCACTGCTTACATAACCAACAGTATTTGGCCTTGTTGAAAAAACAGGGGAAATGCCTCATATAGTCAGTTAGCAGACCAAACTACAGCAAATCCTGCTCTTGCTTCTGCTTTTACAGTTTTGACCTTCCATGATCTCGACAGGAAGCTTCACGGGAGAAATCTACAAAGGAGACGCGACTTGGGAAACACCATTTCTCCGCAGCGGCACACAAAGGGCCAAGTGATTGAGCCGTTCTGTGTTTGGCTTCCCAGCCTGGAGCCGGTATGTGGGCGCTAATGTACCTGTCACCAGAACTACAGACCACACTGAAGTTAGACGTCAAAGAGATGACTTTCAGCACAAACAACACAATTACCTGCCTCACACACATGCACTCACTGCTGACATGTGTGGACCTGTGAGACAAAATGAAGCCTTTTTCGGTGAATGGATGCCTGCGTGAGGAAAAGAAAGGATTCCTAACAGCTGGAGAGGAGGGATTCCCTGCTTCAACCTTCACATAGACTGTGAAAAAGGCAGATGTTACATTTGAGGCAGGGAAAACCATTTTTTGTTTGTCTCCATGTCAAAGGCTTTATGTCGCAATGAGAGATTGATGATTAGTGTACGAGGGAAGGTCAACGAACCTCTCCTGTCCAAACAGAGGCCTGTCTGCCTCCCGATTTGACAGAACTGTGTCACATTTCCTGATGCAGATTGATCTTAGACGATTAGGTTTTTACGTTTCCCAGAGCATTACTTAAGCCAGCACATGCAAGCCGTTAAGAGCTGCTTAACACTCAGCCTTCATGGTGCTCAAGAGGCCGCTGAATACGCATCAAAGTGACGCCTCGCTGTCTATTAAAAGTACATTCATTGCAAAGCGTAAATGCTGCAAACGACACAAAGAAATGTTTTAGAAACTGGAGAAAAACTTGCAGTTAACTTTCAGCTTGCTGCCCTTTATGATTCATGTTACCGGGCGGAAGTAAGCTGATGACATTATCTTTTTTCCCTTGATATATTATTTTCCTGTTTTCTCACTCAAACATCATCATTTCTTGTACATCAAACTTAACAGAGAATTTAAATGCGTCAAACATTGGTGACACATCATTTTCGTGTTCTGCAGGGACTTCCTGGACAGCAGCTCCTCGTCATATTGCGATCACATCCAGCGTCTTAAAATCTGATGCTTTTGGGAAACAGCTGAGCTCAATAAGCTCCGCAAGATGGATCAGCTTGGACGTAATGCGCGATGTGGAAAGGAGGCCTTATATCAAAGATAAAGAGAAAAAAAATGACATTTTAAAGCAAAGGTAGGAGCTGAGCAACGTCATCTGAGGACCCACACACATGCACACACACAGCTGCTGACGCACACTCACAAGCACTGCTGTTTTCCTGTTTTGACTTATTGCTTTGCGATGCACTTTTCACCTCCAAAACATCATGAAAAATAAATACATCCACCTCTCGCGCGAGACAGACACCGCTGATAATCCGGAGCGCCGGAGTCGCCCCCCCCCACACACACACACTTCCTCCTCTTGTTGGAGTATATTACTCTTTTTTCGCAACAATTACTCTGACGAGCAGCAGTTGTTGTACGCGGTGACACATTTCATAAAGAAGAGGAATGAGAGTTGAATGTGCTCCTGGCTCCTCTATTGCTAGTTATTCAGATCTGTCGTGGAGTTCACACGCTTTTTAATGGCACTGTTCTGTGTTTTCAGGTACGGAGCGCTCCTCTATTTATGATAATGCATTTCTGAGCTCCCCGGTTCTCTTATTACCCGAAGCTAGTGGTAACGACTGACTGTAAATCACATTTGTAGTGTGGGAAAGAGTGGGTGTTCGAATGTGAGTAATGTTTTATTCCTCTACTTCCGTGAAGATATGAATACATTTTTTCTTTCATTTCACAGGAACATCAGATAATCTCCTAACGCTCTGCTTTGTCTCTTCGCCTCCATTCCTCCTCTCTCGGCTGTAAAATCAAGGCAGAATAACCAGGTCTAACACTCATCACTTGGATTTATATTAGGGTGCCAAGATATTCAAAAAAGCAATAGAGACCTCTCACCTCTGATGCCGGCCTCTTATTGGTAGGAGCAGTGGAGGAGCCGCAGCGCAGTTCAGGATATAAAAGACAGGAAAATACAGGATTGTTCTCCGAGATGTTAAATCACAGCATTAGAGTCATACGTTTATATTTCTTCCAACTCATAATGTCTGAGGAAAGCCACCATGATGTGCACAGGTGGGCTTATTACAGGCCTGACAGAGCGTTCGATTTATTGATTACCGTCTTGATTTTGAAACAAATATGACAAAAAAAGCTTTTAAAATATGACGACCTACCTTAGCTTTAAGTGTAATGGGAAAGGGGTCATGAAAGATTATCACCTGGCTGCAGTTTGGCATCTTTCAGCTCATAATTTTTGTTTTCGGCACGAGCGGTAACACTGTCGCTTCACAGCTAGAAGGTCCCAGTTCGAATCCCGCTGTGGGCGCTGGTGGCGTGCCTGTTGCTCGAGGAAAAAGGGGCCTTTCTGTGTGGAGTTTGCATGTTCCCCTCCATAAAATATACCCCCACTAAACACATGCAAGAAGATCACCACCTGACCAATGGTGACGAAGGAGAGTTGGGTCCCCGGGCGCCGCTGTCGGCTGGCAGCCCACCGCTCCTGGTCTGCCGCGGAGGAAGGACGGACCAAGGATGGGTTAAATGCGGAGAAGATAATTTCAGGGAAGCATGGCGTCTGCATGTGGTGTGCTACTCACTGTGTGTTGTGACAATAAAAAGCACGTTTCTTTCTTTCTTTTCTTTCTTTCATTTACTGTTTTGGCTCACCCTCGTGACATTGTTTTTGGCTGCAGAAGGCTGCTGTTAGCAGCCAAAAAGCTCTGAAAACACACCATACAGCACCGAGCTTCAGACAGCGTTAGCGACCAGCATGTGAACGTACAGCAGAGGAGCTAAAGAGGAAGATATTTCCCTCGGGAGGACAAAACAGAGCTAAAAGACGAGTGAATATTTGACTTCAATTTGCCAAAAACCAAGTCAGAGACGTCACAAAGGTTGTTGCTGCAGCAACACGCAGGAGAGTTCACGTCCACAGTGAATCACGCACAGTCACTTCACACAATGGCTGCTCTGAGCTCCACCTCCCTGTTTATGCTCTCAAATGTTATGTTTGGGCCGAGTCGCAGATTACAGTTTGTTTTTAGTCGAGAATTGCTAAAGTGGTTGTGTTTGGACCTTGACTCCACCCTGAGCCATAGCATCAAATCAACCCCCCGCACCCCCTCTGCCCTCACACCCATCTAACTATACCCTTCTTAGAGAAAATTGCATTTCTTGCAAAGGCACTTAGAGAAAACCACTCCCTTGTAAAGTTCTAGCGGTTGCATGCAACTGCTTATAAAAACAGACAGTGGCCTATTAGCACCAAATTAGGCTTTAACACAGTGTTATGAAACGGGACGCAGCGCAGACGGTTAGTTTGGTGAGCTGAAGTTTAAAGGCAGGTAAATGATGGTCATAGAACACGGCCATGTTTAAACTGAAATTTGTTCCCTTTATTTCTTCTCTTCACCTTCGCCTCTCCTCTCCGTCACCGCAACTCTGCTTTTTGATGAATGATATTTAGCTTTCATGTTGGTGTAAATCTGAGTCCACAGGAAAAACTCGTCTCACCAAGTCATTTTTGTCCACTGTTTGAGAAAAACAGCTTGTTTTTAGAGTTCAGCGATGGCCTTTCTCTCTCTTTTTCCGGTTAATATCTCCCATTTCTTTTCAATTTCAATAAAAAGGTGTCACAGGTAATAATGAAAGTGATGAGTCATAGTTAGCTCATGCCCTCAATCAGCACGTTTTTTTAAGGGATTTTTGAATCTGTAAAACATTTCTCAGATATTTTGGTGAAGATAAGTTGATTTTTGTTACTAAATTGTAAAATATACAGTTTTTTTTTTTCACTTTTTCAAAAAGAAAATAACTTTAAAGTTAAAATCCTGAAAATTTCAGTCCTTTGGAAGCTCCAGATTTCTATCAATGAGATAAAATTACAAACTGCACGCTGCATCATGTCCTGTTAATAACTTGTGTGTGCATGTGAAGGCAATTTGAATCCATGGCGGGAATGGCGGACTCCGCCAGTAACAATGAAAACTGCTATATAGACAGGTAATTACCAAATGTAAACACAATGACTGGTTATTACTGGAAAAATGGCATAAATAACATCAAAACTGGGTTTTATGTTTCCAAATCTCAAGATTTATAGTAACTTTAATCAGCCAACAACTGAAAAGCACTATTTCATGAGTCTTTTTTCGCAGTGCAGTTTTTGGTTAAGTAAAAACAGAAGATATCTTTATATTTCTTACCCTTCTCCCGGTACTGGAAAAAAATCTGTCACAACTACTTTGATCTCTAAACAAACATAACCTTCAACCTCTTTCCAAAGAAACCCCTGGTGTTCGAACACCAGAACCAATGCACTTTAACCTTCAATCCAGTATTAATGTACCAACAAACAAGCAGGATCAAAGCTCACTGCATGTTGGTTTCTTACAACAAAACAAAAAGTAGACCAGCATATTTATCAGTCTGTATAATTTGACTTAAGATGTTATTGTACTGCTTGTTTGATAGATGGACCTGCTCTCTATTTGTTCTCATCCAGACTACTTTGTGCATTTCAACCAACCGGCCCACCGCTGAGAGTCAGGCCTCGTATATACACAAATAGATGAGGAGCGTGGTTCTATTGTTACCAGAATGGGGTAAACTGTCCAAGGAACAGAAAGGCTCCTTTGTTTCTCCTCTAGACAAGAGACGTGGGTGCGCCATCACTTGAAACACTCCTTGTCTGGGCTGCACACCCAACAGACCCTAATAAAGCTCTCAGGTTTTGTATTACAGCCAATCAACATACCATGAGGACGTGCTTCAGACACACTCGTGTGGAGCAGAGGATTCACGATGAGTCTGGGTTTCTGTATCTAGTCTAAAAGGGAGATTCCACTCAAATTAATCCTCTTTCATCTCTGCGTCATCGCTTCGTGTGTGCAGAGCGAGATGACCGTCTCAGGGAAAGCGAGAGTGTATACATGCAAAGCACCTCTTATGGTTAACTCCATAGCTGCATTTACTGGAAGAGAAGTGAGGTAATGTGTTGCTGTAGAGGAGGCGTCACGCTGAGCATCAGTTTATTTGATCTATCTGCGCACTTTCACATAAAGCACAGCTGAGTTTTCACATCGGGCCAAGAGGGAAGACTTCAAGTGTGTAATTGAGAATCGCTGGTATTCATGACTGTGTGCAAGGATGGGACGCGCATTAATCAAGATAAGCATACAGCACAAACACACACACACTCGCATGCTGCTTTACAAAGACACGCATAGATCTCTGTGGACAGCATTTTTTAATCACAGCTGTGTGACAGGCAGGGCGAGGGCACCAGATTTGTGACATTTGTTATGTCACACAGAGGCGCTTTCTAATGAGGACGGATGTGATGGCGCTTTGGATCGAATTGGAATCTACAAGACTAATGAAGTCTGACATCAGCAAAATCAAACCGATGAGATTATTTTTCTCTGCAGGTAACAGCACAAGGTGTCCTAAAATTCCTTTCCCCTCCCAAAAGACACTACATCCAATGGATTTCTGGGTGTTTTTGGTGTATTTCGTACCTGACAAGTTGAAAAATCTTGCAGCTGCATTTGAACCTGGAACACGAAACACTGCACAGTATCTAAATGACTGTACTCTGACTGTTGAAGGTGCAGTTTCAGGTACTCAGAATAAAAAGGGCAAATGCCTCACAGTTTCTAAAAACTACCTAACAGGAAGCACATCACAGTGAAGGAGCTGGCTAGACTCGCGCCCACGCTTTCTTGAACGCAGCGAGTTCACACCGCGTCTCTGGGGACTCTCAACAGTCATTTCCAAAGTGGCTTAATGCAACTTTAAGTAGAAGTAGATGAGGTGGGTTGAGGGAAAGTGGGTACACCGAGAAACATTAACTTCTTCATACACATCCCAAAATAACCCCTGGAATGCACTACACGTCTCAAATTGCAGATATATTACATGGTAATGTAGGCGCACCTGGGAGTGGAGTTTTCCTCTAATACTTCATTCTCATACAAATAGCAGCCAGGACCCACAGCTCATTTTGACAGCTCATCAAAAACATTCATAGAGTTGGTTTGGAGTCGTAGTTTCAGCTTACTGTTATTGGCTATGAACTTGTCATAGATGCTAATATGAATATGAACATGCTAGTCTTATTCCAAAAAAGCTGGGACGCTCATCAATCATTTTCAGTCAATCTGTGTTTACAGATGGAGTGTGAACGCCGCTCCATCCTCGCTTGTGGATGACTGAGCGTTTCCAGGACGCCCCTTTCATACCCAATCATGATACCATCACCTGTCAGGTCAGCAAACTGACACAGTCAGCCTCGGTAAAGTCAGTTTCGCCCTTATATCGGTCTGAAGTGCTAACATTAGCCAACATAAGCTACTGGTCATACCAGACCAAGTAAGACTGTAGCAGCCAAACTGCTGAGTGTATTTCAGTGAGCAGGGCGGCATTTTATTGCTTATCAATTCAATTTTGAATCTGATTGAGAAAAATTATGTTATTACCGTTTTCAAAACACAGTTAGTGACGCTTTAATCCCACCAATCAAAACAACAACCTCAACTTGCTCCAGTGGAAACACAGTGGTTGTACAAGGCAGCCAGTATTAAATGATGAAGCAGGGCATTGCTAAGAAGGAGCATGTGTACTCAGACATTTTAACTGGATAAATACAGGTTCGAGGCACTTTTTCCCCCCGTCAGCATGCTGCACATCCAGTCCAGCATTTACCACAAATGTGGCTGACTCATTCAAGACTTGTTTTAAGGTCTGCGTCTGCCAGAAACAGCTTTGTTTTTACTGCTTCATCTGAGAGGCCCAGCACGTGAATTCCTCGTGCTTTAAAATATTTCTAGAAAAGATCATTAAAAACCTGATTTTAAAAGTTTCTCTTGTAAAGTTGAAATGTGCACGGTAGACTTCCAATCCAAACAAACAGAGAAGAGGCCTGTGTAGCAACTGTGCTGATTTACTTCTGCTGCTTGCCATAGAAATGACATGTGGACAACAACAGTGACGGTGCTGACGCCGCTTTGCCTCACAAGTTTCTGTCAAAGGTTTTTTTTAGACGAAGGCGTCATCTGGACTTCTGGAGAAGCAAAGCCTCGTGGTTGCTCAGCGGGTTAAGGAGCAAACCGTGTTTCTGCGATGTTAAATTCATTAAAAAATAAAGTGAAAAAGGCAGCTGCTGGAGCCAAGAATAAATCGGATCCCAAGAGGGTAGCTCTTACCATGCTGCTGTCAGAAAGAAGTGATGGGCGGGCGGTCACAAAGTCAGGACTAACCAGCTCTAATGAGTAAAAAGACACAAAACCCAGAGCTATAATGTCTTGTGACTTCCAGTTACACATCATAAAAACATTTCTGACTGCATCTCTTTACAACAACCAAACATTTAAGAATAGTTTATTGCATGCCTGTGATCTATTTTCTGTTTATTGGAAGGTTGGTGCTGATTACGCCCTCCTTTGAAGGAAATAAATGTATTAATGCGGAGGCAGAAACGACGAGAACACGGCTGATTCCTTGCTTATTAAAACAGCGAGTCAGAGACACGCTGAAGGATTGAAAGGAACATGTCGTCTCCCAGTCCTTACACGACGATGGAGACACATGTAGCACGCACACACATACACATATGATCTGCAGATGAACAATAAAAACACAAAGATTCACACACACAGGCGCACAACCTCTCGTAACCCCGTGCCTAGCTCATTTCCACCCACACATGCACAGCTATACAGCAGCGGGCGTGATTAGAGCAGGATGTGTGTGTGTGTGTGTGCGGCTGAGCCCAGCTGTGGTGAGCCAGCCAGTGGATGTGGTATATCAGTCTCCTGGCCCGCTAAATGAAAACTAAATGAAAGGCTCTCAGATGGTGTGAGCGTTGCGTAAGCGAGGCACCGGGCAAGGTCCCGGGATAAGCTGATTACGTGGCAGACTCATATTCATTTCAACATCCCTTACAGAGCCGAGCGGCGCGGCTTAGCAAGACCCCGTTCCTCTCTGCTCCAGCACCCAATCTGCTCCTCTCTTTGTTCCACATCTTCCTCCCTTTCTTCTCTTCTTCACTGCTAGTGTGTGTGGTCAGTGTGCATCTACGTGTATGTGTGCTGCAAGTAATCTCACACATGACCGCTGGAGCTAAAAGCAACTGCTGAAGCTGCTCTGGAAAGCTGCTGCAACAAGGCTGAAAAACATGTGTGCATACATGTTCACGCATAGACACACACACACACACACACACACACACGCACACACACACTTCACATGGCTCGGCCTGATGTGATGCACACAGCGAGGCTCGGCAGCTGTGAAGGTGAAAGCGATGGGACAGATGGGGGTGTTATCCGATTGTTAGCGTATGTCCCGTGTGTCGCCTCGCATATGCATGCGTGGTTGGTTCAACAGTAGCCGCGCTGTCAGGAGGTCAGAGCCGGCATCAAAGGAGGAGGAGTGGGCGCAGTCTGGGAAAGTGTCAGAGCTGAAGGCGAGCTGGTAATAACTGTTTTTGTCCATGTGAGGAGGGAGGAGGAAGAGGGGCTGATGGGAGATCGAGGCTGCGCCTGGAAACGATCTTTAACAGGTGGCAGCACTTCATCTGTCCTTTCCTCTCATTATGGGATATGCCCGTGTCATGCATGTCATGTGTATCCCTGTGTGTGTGTAACAGAGGGTCTGTTATTGGACAGCTAATCCTCCGCCGAGGCCGCAGCCTGAAAGCGGAACAACTGTGCTCTCCATGTGACGGGCTCGCGGGCCCAGGGAAACACCAGCGCTTCCTGGTTTGCATTTAAATCACAGCGTTCAGGAACAATGTGTCCATTTTAAACACAAACCGTCCTCTGGAGCAGACGGTCTCACTGCATGGATCGCCGGTTAGTATGTGCACTCAGAAGCACAATCAATGACAAACTGTTTGTCGCCATGCGATGTGTTCATTTCATTCTGCTGGAGCCGGTTGATATTTAACAACAACACTCTCTTTGTGCCATAAGGCCGCCTCATTTCTCTCAATCCCCTTGGCAGCACTTCATATCTATAATAGAGGAGATACACTATCATGCCTACGGTACAACATTCAGCAAACCTCAATTTATTTCAAGTATTTCCTCCAGTTTTATCAGTAGGCTACGGTATAGTGAGCAGGATGCTCATAACACCACAGTTCCTCCACAGCTGTACCCACGCTGCATCCTGTGCAGAGTGAATGATTTCAGAGCAGAAAAGAACTCCATCGTGTCGCAGATTAAGACAATAAACGCAACAGAAACACGAAGCAACAACAATCGACATAACACAGTGAGGATAAACACAACGGCAACACACCAGCGTACGTGCAGCAGCTCATAGAACGTCATGCAGTCTGCAGGCGTTCATCATTGTACTGATTATATATGTTACAAAGCATAGACGCACCTTGTTTACCCACAATAATAAAGATCAGTTGAGATGGAGCATTACAAGACAAAGTAGCAATAATATACTTAACTACGTGGAGGTCCTGGATGTTTTCCAGCCACACGGGAAAAATTTGTTTGTTTTTAAAGTTACTGTTGGAGCCAATCAGCTCAGAGGGCAGCTGCTCACAAGCAAGGTGACACAGTGTTCGACACCACGGATTGGTCGAAACCTAAAGAGGACTGTCAGGACACCAGTGAAGTTTTATTCTATCATCTACACCATCCGATTCTCCACACGTCGTCACCTCACTGCAGAATGATTTCCCAGTGGGTGCTGCAGAATCAGCACCTATCGCACAAAGGATCCCTCATATCTTTTTGTTTACCGCAGGTAAGGCATGTAGTGAGGCATGAACTCGACCTGCTGTCAAACCTGCATTTGTTTTTAATGGAAAACTCTGGTTTGTTTCTATTTGGGTGCTAATTTTGTCGATTGTAACCTTTTGCTCACCAAAGTAACTGCTGAGATCTGCAAACAACGGCATGTCAGCAGCTCAGACGGATCATCCGAACTAGTTTAAAACTAAAGTGACAATAATAATCCTTCACTGCACAAGACTTCCTGTGTCTTTCAGCATCTCACTGCAACTGGTACTAACAGATACAGTAAAAGCAGTGGAAGTGCAATACACAGAGTAATCTAAAATAATCTACTTCCTGTTAAAACACACAACATTCCCATTCAGAGATGTAAAGATTTATTAGCAGCTCTTTAAGAAACACGGAAATATATCACTGGTAGTGTTAGCATCTACCTTTCAAAATAAAAGCCTCAGTTTAATCTACATAAGAGCTTAAAGGATTTTTAAAACGTCTGCTCAAAAGTCCATGAAACATTACAACATGCACACAAAAATTTCAAGGACAAATTTGAAGGACGTGCAAACTGTGATGATATTTACAACATTTAATTTGCATTGTACACTTTTTCTTGCATTTTATCTCCCCAAAACGACCGGGGCATTTCAAATACTTGGTAATTATTACCAATATTAAGTATGTTAATCAAAACCAGATGTATGAAACTGTCATTTCCTTTTTTAATTTAATAGATCATCTGTTGTTCCTGTTTTCTGCTGCTGCTTCTGTCATTTATTCACTTTTTTCAATGTACATTCTGATTTTGGTGGCTGGAAAATATTTTTCCGCTTCCTCTTTTCAATGCGCCTTTCTCTGTGACTGACACTGTGTGTGTTTTGTTTGTTACCTGCCAGCTAGCCTATTATCAGAGCAGTGGCAGCAGTGTCACAGTAACTGCCCTTTATCCACACATACAGATCCACATTCCCGCCAACCCCTGTCTATTACTGCTGCCCTGGTCCAGTCCTGCGCCATCTGTGTCCATAGCAACTGGACAAAATAAGTTACTTATTATAGGACCGGGGCTCAGCTGGCAGGTGGTTTTCAATGAGATTTGTCATATCCTCTTCCAAACCGGTTGACAGCACACGAGGTACAGGAAGTCAGGGTTTGAGGCTGTCGGTTTTGGGGAGTGAAACTCTTTTGTTCCGCATGTGAATTGTGTGATTTCCTGCGAGGATGCTTAAATGTTTCAGTGGTGGCGATCTGTTTATTCATGTGCTGGCGAGCGGCCCCAAAATCAGAGAAACACGATGACAGCAGGCTTTCAAACAGTGTCGTTTTCCACAAGCTGGTGTCAGAAAATCAAACCAAGGAGACACAAAAAATAAGCAAACGTGGACGCTGTTAAGGCGAATTCAACTGGAGCATGTTCCTTTAAACAGACGCCATGTGTCCAGGCCCCGGCGCGCGGCGCTGCAGCATGCTGGCCCGAACCAAAGCAACTCCAACTCATCAAGAGCGTTGGCGGGAAAAAGAAGCTGCAGCTGAAAGCGCTTCTGCTTTCTTAAAACGTCTAAAGGAAGAGTTCGACCTTTTTCTGCTTATTTGCTTTCTTGGTGAGGATTAAATGCGAGGGTTGATACCGCTCTCATGCCCGAGCGTTCAGTAATGCTGCAGCTGCTGGAAGGAGATGATTAGCTTAGCTTAGCAAGTCTGGAGGCAGGGGAAGCAGCTGGCCCTCTCCACAGTTCGAAAACACACTAAGTGACACGCAGGATCTCATTTGGAAAACCCGTACACAGGCAAATATGTAAAAACGACAAGTTGTGGATTTACAGAGTTAGATGCTATATTTTTGTCTGATGCTAATTTGCTAATCTGCTCCTCTCGCTCTGCAGAGTGGCGTCTCTGCAAGAAAGGTGAATAATCTCACTTCCTAAATTGGCCAGCTAACGCTTATTAAAACAAGGGTGACAAAGTGCTTTACACATAAAACATAATAGCATCACCAGCATGTTTGAATAAACACTCAAGCGTGAGGAATGAAACCTAAAAGCAGCGGATTATTGCTTACTTTGCACGTCTGCGTGCTTTGTTCTCACCGTGTCCACTGACTGACACTTCAAATGGCTCCACAGGCGCAGAGGGAGCGAGGGCAGGAGGAGGGATGTCGGCTGGGAGCAGCTGCGGGTGAAGATTGAGTGATAGCGTTGCACATCGACAAATTCCTCCCCTATCCCCCTCTGTCCTCCGAAGCACATCTGCACGGAGGCCAGCGAGCTGGGACCTCAACAATGGAGGACATTCAGTGGCTCAGATAAACTGTTCTCCCGCTCCCACAGCGTACCACCATCGCCGCTGTTATCTCAACAGACTCCCTCACCTCCGAGTACATTTTCTCCTCCTGCCTCCTCTGTCCTCCAGATCTCACCACCACCTCTGTATCGCCTCAGCTGTTCCCCCTCAACCCCTGATAAAGACTGCCTGCTCTCCCCTTCACCGCAGGCAGCCCTGTTATCACCCTGCTGTTAACCTGAGCCATGAGGGCATTTCCAGATGTGACACGAAGCAGCAGCAGCAACTTTCTCTTCAACACTGCTATTTATTTATTTATTTTTTGAAAATGTCTCTCATTCTTAGATGACTATACATAATTCATGTGTTTATATTAATGATTTTCTGTCTGTTTTGTTATGATGACTTAAAAGACAAGTTCCTGTAAAAGGCTAATTCAGCCGTGCATCTTTCTGCATGTGTCTTCTAAAAGCCTTCTAATGGCCTGTTAGGTATTTCCACAGGAACAAATC
Organism: Chaetodon trifascialis; assembly: GCF_039877785.1. NCBI lineage: Eukaryota > Metazoa > Chordata > Actinopteri > Chaetodontiformes > Chaetodontidae > Chaetodon > Chaetodon trifascialis. Next base: position 6,558,944 of record NC_092072.1, read on the forward strand.
TGACTTTCTTTGTAGGAAATATGTGATCTCTGCTGTTTGAACCTTTGTAAACTGACTTCTAGGCTTTATTTTAGCATCTTAATGGTGTTTGAATACCTGTTGGAGTTTGCAAATGTTTGCTAGTTGGCCCCTTTTCACCATTTCTTTACCCAAAAGAGGAAAAAAATAGAAATAATCAGTACCGAGCATCTTTTAGCTTTTTGTTTTAGTTTTTCGGGTCCGCAGCTCGTCTGTTTTGGTTCACTCGCACCTCTTTCATTGTGTTACAGACAGACAATATTAGCGACTAGCGGCTAAAAAGGCAGATATTTCCCTCAAGAGCTGGTAGAGACCAAAAACAGAGCTAAAAGAAGAGTGATTATTGGACAGAAACACAACTCCAAATGAATCATAATGTGACTCCATGTTTGCTGGATGTGAAAATCGTCAACATTTGCTAACATGTTAGCCATGTCAACTTCACGTCACTGAGACCAGGCACATGTTTTATACAGTCTCTGCACACATCCTGACAAACACAAAGCCTCTAAAGCGCAAAGTCCAATTAACAGAGATGGAAATTAAATGAATCCATCACTATTAAATATTTGTTCTCATACCTGTTTAGCCCATGTAGGGTCAAGGGGAGCAGGAGCCTATCCTGGCTCACACTGAGCTGGGGCTAACACAAATACGGGAAACCTATTCACACTTAGACCTACAGACAGAGTCTCTGATTCATCACAAAAAAATAAACAAACCTTTCCAGCATCTCCTGTATTTTGTAATGTCATTAGTTAAGTGAAACGGAGCGATCAGTTCATCTAGATGAGCAGCTCGGGCACCAACAATAACATACAGCACTTTCTTCTTCTTCTTCTTCTTCTTCGCCGTGCACACACTGACTGCATCGCTGAATGCTGATGGATGCTGCATATGGACTGTCACACAGCAACAAGCTTCAGGACACTACGAGTCTGTCTGCCGTTCCGTCACAGCACTTGAAAACAGCCAATCAGGGCGGCTGCGGCTTCATTAGCAGAATGCTGGATTACATGTATCAGCGTCAAAACCGTAATAAGACGAATCCGTCCCATAACGAGCTCATTAATCCAGCACCCCACCCCATCTCCCCTCTCTGTGTTTGCATCTATATGATATGACTGTCAGACCGCCCACCGCCAACTGGAAATTAGTATTCAATTATGGGATGTTTCGTACAGATCACAAACTCCCGTCACTGCATTTTCCCTCAAAGTTGCATTTGTATTAACACAACACGGAAACAGACGTAATCCATCCAATGATCCTGCCAATAAATCAATAATCAGTCAATCCTGAAGGGCGACACGCAGGGGTTCACACAGTGGGGAGGTTCAGATGTATGTAAATTTATTATTTAGATTATTCATCACTTATCATTTATCACTTACACTCATTATTAATTGATTATAATCAAACAACTAATCCAGGTTTATCTTTTTTCTGCTGACACACTCTGCAGAGAGGTGCAGCTACCATGGAAGCAACGCCAGAAATCTTCCTTCATCCGGCATGTGTTGTGTTAAAAATAAAACTAATGAGTTTGTTATTGCACTACAGATTGTGACAGCAGAAAAAAAAAAAAAACCTTTAAAGTGGTTTTTACCAGCATGGCAAAGTAGGACAGGCTTTTAATCAAATGATGGCATAATTACAATCGCAAATATGAATGATTCGAGCGCAGACCACGGGGACAAAAACGGCACACAGCTAATATATCTCTCCTTCTTTCCCCTCTTTTCCTGCATCTATTTGTGTGCATATGCTGCACAGAGTGGGCGTACTGTGACAAAAAAAACAGATTGTTTACCTTCCTTATCACCAGGCACATCATTAACAGAGTGACGGCACATATACAGGTGTGGAAATTAGGCAGATATAGATATAGACGTACAGTACAACAACTGAACACGTTCACATAAAAAAATAAAAGCTGCTGATGTGTTTACCGTGATGAGTTCAATAGACGTCTCAATAAAGCGTCACACCGATTAATGGAATCAGCAGCTATTAGTGCACAAGCCTCTATGTGACACTCACAGAATGAGGAGGTATTTCATCATAATTCCTAACAACACAGTTATTTTCTGGAGGTAAACAGAGCTGCTTTTTCAGCCACTTCACTCATCGACTGCAGAAAGCATGGGAACCACGCAATTACTCCATTAGGTCGAACTGGCAAACAAAAACCATGCCCTTGAACACGGGGATGGGGAATGATGCGTCCTATTAGGAGTGCTGTCAGGCCTATTATGCTGCTCCCCTCACAAGCTCAGGGTTACGCCGCAAATTAAAACCTGATTTACAGCATGAAATACATGTTTTGTCCTTTATTAAGATAGAAATAAACATCATCCTTCTGTGTCACACACGAGGAATAATGATGTGGAGTTTGTTTGGAACAAACTTACGAGCCAGCGTGATTGAATTAAATGCTAAATGGTTAATGAGAAAACAATGAATCGCTCACATTATGACGGCATGACCAGTAATCATCGATGCATGAGCATACAGTTAAAGCATGTGATTGAATCAGCTGTGTGTAGGAACAATATGTGCAAACAAACTGGCTGTTTTGTCAAGTCATTTTCAGCTTTTCATGGATAAGTTAAATGGTAATCTTCTGTCCTCAGCCCGCTGACACGTGTCTCCACCCATTGTTTGTAATGGCTTTGCATGTTTTTTCTGCGGTGCTTTGCAGGTTTGCTTGAACTCAAAAGTTCTGATGTTGGTTGAAACTTTTTGCTTTTTTTTTATGCTGGAGATGAAGAGAGGCTGTCTAAATCCTCCCAAGACCTCCCTGTCACAACAGATCAGTAACAGTCCTCTCCACAGATGTCATCAAAAGTACCACTGCATGCGCAACAAAATACTAAAGAAAAGCTGTGATGCAGGTTAGAGTTTGTACAAGCGGGCTATTCTGCTGCCAAACAGAGTGCTAAAAATATAATGACGAGACTGAAGGAGTCTGCAGACGTGCCAGCAGTTCTGAGTCTGCACTCACTTAGCTACATGCTAACGTCAGCATGCTAACATGCTAAAATGCAGATGCTGAACAGGCACAATGTTTACCATGTTCATCATTTTAGTTTAGCATGTAGCACGCTAACATTGCTAATTCTCACTGAACCCAAACTACTGCTGAGGCTGATGGGAATGCCTTTTATGAGGTTTGATTAACAACAAAAGAAATTATGATAAAAAGTCAGGGAATAACCAACGTTACTGTAATTCATCCAGAGATAGACACGACTAGTCTAGAAACAAACTGGAAGTACATCCACTTGCAGTTAAGACTTTTCAGTTTTTAGCGCAACTGTCAACCTGATGATGGCGCTGGAGGAAAGGTCAGATGATCACCAAAGCCACTGTGATTCATCCTCTGGGCACCATGAATATCTGCACAAAACACTAATCCATCCAATACTTGTTGAGATATTTCAGTCAGAGTTGAGGACTGACCGTCCAACTGCCATAAACAGCGCCACACTGCTAGCATGACTAACAATCAAGCTGAAATCAGGCTCAGCAACAGCAGATATTAAAAACCATAATCATCTCATCAATCCTGAGAGTTTCCAAAAATAAAAACGCATTAGCTTCCACAGCTAAATCTGTACAATCACGAAACCCATCGGCTATCAATTGACGACGATTTAACCTCTGGGGGCGACGACCAATTATTCGACGGTTCCGGTCCAGCCAGCGGATATCTGCGTAAAGGATATCTCTGCCAGTTCTTCCTCTGCTGTTCATTGGTCACTGTTTACAGTCAAATTAGCAACCTGAGCTGCGAGAATGGAAGAGAGTGGCTAATCCCTTTAAACAGATATCTGTGTATGAATGCACATCAATTTAAAAATAGCTAATAAAAAGATAAATGCTCGTCAGTCGATAGCTAAAGGGTTCTGAGATGCAACCGAAGCCTGCTCAAACGTGATTGGTCGGACTGCAAATGGAAACCAGAATGCGGCCAATAATAAAGGATCTCGTCCTTTGCCTGCAGCTCCTGCATTCCTCTGTTTATGGAGATCAGAATATTTACATATGAGCTGAATTCAGAGGAGAAAATCTGTATGTAGTGTGAGTATGCAAAAATGGAGTGCTTGTTAAAGTGTGTTATATCTTATGCCTTCAAATCAAAGCCAGACCTTTACGGCCCTGCTGTGTAAGAGCTGCTTCACCCTGGATATTCCTAGCAGGGGTCGTCGTGTAATGACAGCACCTTTCTTATACGCATAGATCTAACACTTCCCCACCTCTTCCTCTCTTTAATCCTTTCATCCTCTCTCCTCTCCTCTTCTCATCTGACTCTGATCTTCCTTGCTTATCTCATTCGGGGGGGGGGGGTCTCTGAGAGATGGGGCCCTTTTGTAGAAAGAACAGATCTGAAGATAAAAGGCGAGTTTAAAATGCCGGCGACTGAGCCGAGGCGCTGTCAAATAAATTGGGACGACACCTCGCTGGTCCCGTCAGACGCTACCTGCTTCGTTTTGATTCCTGGATCAGATGAGCGAGCAACCGCTAACGAAGGCGCGACGCTCGTCTCCCCGCAGTCCTCACAAAGACCGATGGTTTAACTCTCTCGCTCTCCGGCGTCGTCCATCTGTGTTTTTTCTCTCAACCTCTTGCCTTTAATCAGCTCTCGGTGTGCTTATTTAGAGTAAGTGATTGCCTCTAATGTGCTCTGGCAGTGAGAGGCCAGAGCCCAGGCCCTCTTTGAAAACCATAGATCTTCTCCCACCACTATCGCTAGGTGTGAGTGATGATCTCCATATGCTCAGGCTTACCCCTATTCCCACCAGTAAGGCTCTGTGTATTAGTCATGCCTGCATGCTATTATCACCAAGTGTCAAGAGCACACCTGGTGTGTGCGTGGATGTGTGCGCATGTCCGAATACAAACATGCTTACGTACAGTGCGTCTGCGAGGGCCAGGGGGTTCGATTATGTGTGTGTGCTCTGCTGCTGCGATGCGACTCGCGCTGGCGCCTCACCACATCACTGCCTCCCCTTCTCAGTCGTGTTAGCTTTTCGCCACAGCTGCTCACTGGCTGTTTATGCTGACCTTGTCTGCACCTCTCAGCCCACCTGCCCATCCCACCACACGCAGAAATGGCATCTCTCTAAATGTCACAGCACCACAGATACACGTATGTAGTGGATGCGCCACACACACACACACACACACACACACACACACACACACACACACACACACACACACACACACAGCGACTCAGCTGCTGGTTCATTAGGTACAACGTGTTAACACAAAGTCTAATTCAACAGCCTGCAATGAGCCTCACCTGCACGAACGTTACCGTGTTCAGCTTTTGGTTCGGAGAGGTGTTGATTCAACCTCACGGCCACTGACCTGCGTCACACTGTGAGGCGTTTCTAGTATTTTGTCCACCCCATTTAAATCAGAGGGTAGACTTCATAAAGGCAGGATTTATTGTGAGTGTATTAGATTTTAGCAAGCTGTACCTAATAAAATGGGACCTTTGCGTGCTGTAAGACAGAACCGATGGATACACACACACGACTTTGAGTCCTTGAAAGCGACACTTCCTGTTGTAGAAGGTAAACAGTCGCCATCTTGGATAAAAATCCTCAGACACTACTGAAAACACTCCGCTGCACAGCACAGTGCATTGTTCTATTACGTATGAGCATCACTGATGAGCATGTCCCAGAAGCATGTCAGACTTAATGAAAGGGATTTCTGCCATGACTCTCCTATTAAAACACACTTCTTGTTAAATTCAACATTTCTCCTTTTCAAAGGGCTTATGTAACAGGTAACGTGTCCTCACTTGTGCTGTGGAACACTGGTTTTAATTGGTTGATATTAAACATGCTCCCCTCCTAAAAACAATGCTGATAATATGTGACACTTTATTGTAAGGGAGGAAAAAAAAGGCTCATTCATTGACTTGCTTGAGCACAGGATGCTGGCGGGGAGTCAACATCTTGCTCAATGACACTTCAGAAAGGCTGCTAAATCACAACAAACCCGTCCGCCTGTTATTCCAAACAGTCACGGAGCTTCCTGCTGCTTTATGACTGCAGACTAATGCGACTGATCATGGAGACGAACCTTGTGCAGAGACACTGTCTTTGTAATAACCTGACATCGTCAAGGAGTTTCAGCTACAGCAGGAAGAGCGTTGTCTCTTTGTCCTATCTAAACAGTGTGTGTGTGTGTGTGTGTGTCTGAGTGTGTCGCTGTCACAGGCCAAATAATTTCTTGCTGTGTGAGAGCTTTATACTCTGCTGCTTCAGACATCACAGGCCTCTGACACCCACGGCTGTGGCTCTACTTTGTCAGATGCTCCCAATAAGTAGCGCCGGAGTGGCAGTCTCCACACCGACACACGAAAAATATGAACTTCTACCGAGGTGAACCAGTCGGGGAAGGAGGGATGAGAAGAGGGAGGGAGGGAGCGGCAAAGAGGAAAATGGGACGCACAGCGGTAGAGACGAGGGAGAGGCTCTCAACAGACACAAGAGGGAGAATAATGCGAAGAGAAAGCGTGAGGACGGGGGCTCACAAGCAGGAAGAGGATTGTGTTAAATAATAAGAAGGCTTCCAGAGTCAGATTACCTTGGCTGCTTTTTCAATTTCTTTCTGACAACACTGCTTTACGTTAACGTCCAGACTCCATTTCAGTGCGCTGTGCATTTTTATGGAAAGACCTGTACACATATAAAACACACACACGCAGTGCGGGACGCACACTCATATCGACACACACTCATGTCAACATATGCGGCCCGTTTAAGAGAAACTGGGTCGTGAGCATGTTCAGGTTAATAAAACCAGAGGACGTGTTCGGTGGACGGCCAACCAGTGGATGGTTATGGGATCAATCAGAGCGCAGAACGGCATCTACAGCTAATGAGCCGAACAGATGTGCGTACACACACACACACACACGCAAACACACTCACAGAAATGTGAAACTGAAGCCAGCACCACCACACCCTGACAATGTGCAGCACTGCGCTCGCTGCCAGAGACCACATTTAATGAGACTGCAAGGGACCACTAGCTGAAGAGAGGCAGCACACACACACACACACACACACACACACACACACACACACACACACACACACACACACACACACACACACACACACACACACACACACACACACAAAAACATTCATTAAGAGCATAGATAATTCCTCCAATGGATAATTACTCAGGGCTGCATGCACATCACTATAGAAACGCTTGTACACAGAGGTATTCTGCTGTAGAATTGAGGGAGCAGGTGGGAACACAGCGTCACGTTATCATCCCCGAGCGAAAGCATCTAAACAACAACATGAAGCTGCACTCACAAGAACAACTGCATGTGCTTTAAATTATTCTGAGGGGGAACTGGATCCTGCTGCTGGTTGACAGCGGTAATTGTTTATCATTTTTGTGCAAGAAACTTCCACTTGCATGTCTGTTTGTGTGTCTTTGTACGTGTGCAGCGCAATACATCACATGTGCATGCATGCTCATGTACCGCGCTCGGATGTATTTGCAGCCGTAAAAAAAACAGTGTGCTCCATCTGAGATCAATTTAAGGGTTGGTTCACTCAAACTGCTTGGAACCATTTTCTACCGAAGAACGAATATAAAATATAAATAGTGAATTTTGAGAGCGTGGTTCGTTAGAAAAGTGGCGAAATGAAGTAAAAAAACATCAGCATGCGCTCAATAGTGGTTGATTTTTGAGTGTGCTGTTATTGGACACGGTTCCCCCACAATGCACCTGCACAGCTGAAACAAAAAAACTCACTGTGGATGGTGATGCAGCTCCAGGAACACCTCAGAAAAATGTTTGGAAAAACATTGTTTGGAAAGAGTATTTTATCATTTCCTGTTGGTATAAAAGTGTTGATTTGTTCACTGCTGTCAGTCCGCCGTGAAGATGAGCATAAAGCACAGACTGAATAAAGCCAGCAGCAAGTCGTGACACAGCGAAGAGATGCTGCTGTTGATTTTGGAAAAGGTCACTTTGACGGAAACAAAACACCATTCATCTTTAATGTACTGTGGTGGGTGGAGAGGAGCGGTGAAGGAGGTTCGAGACAGAAAGAAGAGTGCACTTGCTCCTCGAGCGAGGGGAGGAGGAAGAGGAAGCTCATTGAGGAGAGAGGAAGGAAAAGAAGTGAATATTAGCGTTGTTGCTCTCGTTCAGTCAGCTTTAAGCTTCTCTACAAAAGCAGCACAGCGTTACTTAACTTAGACGTGATGATGCGATACATTCACGCGATGGCCTCCACTTTTATTATTTTAAGTTCTGTCAGGTTGACACTGAGGACGGCTCTAAATACTGTGAGCCTCATCCAACAAGAAGCTTTGAGCTGCTGTTTGAATGTTTATTAGAATTTTAACTTTAACCATCCATTGACTATAATGGAGCTCGATGGCTCCACATTTGGAAAAGCTCATCAGCAAAGTCTCTTTCCAGGAATCACACAGTCAGCAGTTTCATGCAGGAAGTATTTTCTCTGAACCGGTCTACATCCGCCAACCGTATCACCGCGCAGAAGGAAGCATGAAGGCGCTCATGGACGTGAGGCTGGTGCTGGTGACAAAGCGGGACGTAAACATTAACGACGTCCTCCTCGGCCGAGCTGTAAACTTAGCTGGCAGTATCGGTTAGCTATAAACTCTACATGCTAACAATGACACGCTAGGGTTAGGGTCTCTATAGCCAATATCTCAGAGTATTTTTGATTTTGGGGTGAACTGTCCCTTTAAACTCTGATTGGACGCTTTTTCCTGAAATGCTCGGCATAGTCTGGTCATCACCTGCACGTGCTGTATGTACACAGACCTCAAGTGTTTATCAGAGAGCCAAATCATTTCTAAAGCAGCCGTTAATCTTCCGCACTGATGACTCATCCAGGAGCACAGTACAAGTACCATCAAGCGCACTTTTAAGCCTTTCCGACCTCGTTTCTGCTCTTCGTCATCCCCCTTGCTGCATCTCATTCACCTCGTAACTCACCTGGCATTCGTTCCCCCTCCCCTCCCGTTCTCCCACTGCCTCTATCCTGGGATTTTAAATTCCAGCCCCTCAAGCCATCCGGGGGTTTGGGCAGTCGGCCAGGACAGTGAGCAGTGTTTAAATCTGTCTATTCTCTTCCTGAAGACGCCGTCTTCTGGATCTGCCCTGTAGGCAGATGGAGAGAGACGGAGAAAGAGCAATAAACAGTGCAGAGGGGTTTGCGGGGGTATGACAATGAGTCAGGAAATGGCTTTGTGTACAGCCGGCATTATTCATAACGTACTTAAATTGTTTGGATCTTGAATATTCATATACCTGCACCTAAATCTGCAGCTTGGGGACTTTTAAGAAGCACTGAATGTACAAGTGTAGGAAACAGAGCATTAGAGACGCCCGAGAATAAACAAAGCAAAACTGCAAAACTGCATCTTCTCATGAAATTATTATGGATAAAAAGCCACTTAGTTAAGGGATGCATTCATGGGCATTCTTACTTATACATATCGAGTGGCTATGGCTAAAAAATACAAAAGCTTTTCAATACGAGCGCTCTGTAGGCAGGTAGGGTTACAGCCCAGATGGCTAAAAAGAATGGGCTAATAACTTTCCAGTCACAACTGCTCCTCCCAGAGGACTTTATAATAGAGCGAGAGGGTTTCAGGCGGCCACGGAAAACCTAAACCGATCTATAAATTAGCTTGCAGGCCTTGCGGTCAGCTAAGCCGGGGGGGCTGACGGCACTGATTTGTGCCAATAAGTCTCAGGTCTGACAGGCTCTCTTCTGCTGGGTATCCGTGTCGTTTTCTTCACCACATCGATGCCTCATTTCCTCGCACTCGTTGTCACGCTCCTTATCCCCCCCCCCCCCGCTCCTGGTGTGTTTAATATTGCAGCTTTTTGGTCTCTGCTGCTATTGTGGTTCATATGGCTCCTGCTGATATTTATCATCCCCTCTGTGTCCATCGCTGTCTCACTGTCTCTCTTCATTGCCCTGATGAATGGAGAGTCGACTGTAACCCGAACCCCGTCTCCTCCCTGCATGCCTGAATAATAACATGTATATGGAGGAAATGCAGACAGGTCACCGGGGCTGTGACCCGCTGTCTTCGCAGGGTCGCGACCTCTGTGCGACTTCAGCTGACGATCTAAACATAACTGGCGGTGGCGCCTTGGGGAAGAAGAGGTTACTGGATTTGCTGTCTTCACACAGTGAAGGAGAGTGTCTGCTGTAGGTGGTATTTTTAACCACAACGCCCCAAAATAACTTACAAATCACTGGAAGTTCGGCCAGACTACAAAAGCTGCTTATGACAACATCCTGAAACTTTTAGGAGGCATAAAGTTTCACTCTTTGAAGAAAATAACCTGATTTTATCCTTTGTTTTTCTGAGCAGACACTCAAGGAATGACATCACCATGTGACAGATCTATCATCACATCAAATCGCTGTTTTAACAACGACGCCTTTAACCATCTAACCCTCAAACAACCCCGTCTTTACAAACTAACGTCCGTCAGCTCTTCTGTGCTGTGACGAATGATGACCCAGGCTCCGAGTTTGGTTTGAACTCCGACCTCTGTGACATCATTGGCTGACACGGTGTCGGCACCAGCTGCTGGTATAAATATTTATTAGGAATCACCTGCAATGAGAGGATTTTTGTTCTGTTTGATCGCCAGGGAGATGGACTGAGACGGAGTGCGGAGAGAGCGTTGTTTGTGTAGACGGTGTCTGTCCTTGTGATGTATAATTCAGCCTCTGCCACATCATTCTGAAGTGTATGAAAGGCATCGTTTTATCTCTGTGAATGCTTTTGTCATATTTGTATTGTCATACCTGGTAAGGCTAATGCACCGACGCAGCGGATTCATCTACCGAAAAAGTCAATCCTGCTTCAACTAAAGCAAAATTAACTGATTGTTTGGCTGCGGACACAGCACTGCTATAGGGTCAACAATATAATATATAAGAATATATGCTATAGGGCTAGCAAACAGTTGCCTATTTACACCTCCAGTGGATACAGAGGATTATTAGCATTAGCATTTCAAGTTACATTTTCGGTAAATGTAAGTCCAACATTCAGCCTTCTTTTAGCTGTTTTTTAGCTGTCCTGGATCTCAGGCAGAGAAACTCCTTTAAATCTCTTCTTTAGACTCCCTTGTATCATTTGACCTTTTCGTAACTGATGGTTTGTGTTTGTGTTAAATTATTTTATCTCGTTAACAGTAAGTTCTGGATGTTATTCACTTTTATCACATGTTGCATAACGTGGGTTTTAAGAGCTTTTGCTGGAAGAAGCTAAAACGCTCCTTAAAGCTGAGAGGAACTCCGGGGTCAGGCGCTAATTCTCTGTGTCCTGTTCATCATGAGCCAATCCTTTCACTTAGACACGCATCCTATTATTGGTGTAAAAATGTTAATTAGTGCAGCTTTAACCATGTAACTGCAGCAGGTAGTAAAACACTCATGAGTCATTTTCGGAGCAGTTCGTAAGCTCTTTTGGTAGATCTGCATATCAGATAAATGGGTGCAGGTCACGGTTCTGTCAAAAGTAGAAGAAGAAGAACGCATTCCTGAGCTAAAAGACGTCTTCCTAAAGTGCACCATCTACATCTTCCAATTCAAAGACCAGGGAACCTGAAACAAGCCTGTCATCATCTCTTCCTCAGCATTTTCACTGGAATGCGCATTGACGTAATTGTCCACAACTGTCAAACTCAATTGATACAATTTACAAGGACGCATTGGAGCACATAATAAAAACAGTGAAAACCATCATCGTTACCAGCTTTCGCTCAACATTTATTCTTCCTTAGCCCAGCTATTTAACAAGCATGACGGTTTTATTAGCGTCCCTGCTCTGTAATAGGCTCTCATTGTTAAGGAGCCATGTGGCCTTAGGGGAGTGGAGGTGGTGGGCTGGTTTCAAGAAGGATCTGGTCGACGTGCGCTGTTAATATAATCTTCTAACATGCGCCTGTGAAAATGTCACCATGGCCTGCAGCTGCACTGTGTGTTTTCACTCTGTACCTACAGGTAGGAGCCGACAACAGTAATTCAACATTTATTTAGGAATATATGTATGTTTATTTTGTCAGCTAACGGCTGCAGTTTACAAGACAAATTTAAGAGAATCACAATAAAAAAAAAAACAGGGTAACGTGATTTATTAGCAAATGCATCAAAGCTTTTCATTCGTCTCTTTGCTCCCTGTTGAAACATGATATAATGGCTCTATCTGTAAGTCACATTCTGATAGAGCATTGTGCTCGCAGCAGTCTGCTATCCTTCAAAGCACTCAGCAGAGGAAAACTAGGGTACATGCTAGCTAAATGTGTTGTTGCCCTTGACAAACAGCGAGACATTTGGGATAGCCTTAGAGAATACAAGTATGACAACTCTTAATCGATCTGTGCCTTTTTCTGCAAACTTGTGCAGCGAAGCAAATGCTCAGAATAGATCAGGTGACTTGCCCTGAATAAAATACATTTACCACCTTGTCCTCGCTGCAACTTTCACCTTTCCTTGCAGAGTTTTGTCAGTTTCCAATGTCAAAAGCCAGCTATGTCAACTCTTTCTGTGTTTCAGTTCGATTATTTTATCATTTTGCTTGTGATGTCCACTTTTTTTTTTATTTCACTGAGAGCCATATTTCTACAGATAGAATAGACAATAACGAGTCCAGAATCTGAAACTGTATAGTCTGGGGTCTTTGGGTATAACAGAAATACCAGATGCAGCCAAGTGTGCAGTCAGTGCCTCACGCAATGTCAAATGTTGGGTGTGCTGCTGCTGTCCCATGGGACATTCAGCTCAGCACAGAACAACAGGTCAGAGTCCATTTTAAATGTGTGTGTGAAAGAGTAGGTGGTTTGTGTGTGAGGTCGGTTCAGGTGTGTGTGTGTAGCTTGCAGGGAAAATTAAAAAAACATACAGAAGCAAAGTGAAGGCATCGGATGGAATCTAAAGTCTAAAGCATCAATGTTCACAAGAAGAAACGTGGTGACTGATTTCCAACTAATTCAACAGTAAGTTAAAAATTCTGTCAATCTATGCTGCATACATGGGAAATCAATTCAGGCTGCTTTACTGCTGATGTTTTAAAATGTTGCTTCTTTAAGAAATTTTGCTCTGATGCTGCAGGATTCCACAACTTACTGTACTTCCTTAAAGTTCCTCTGCAGCCATTGATCAAACCCCTAAAAACTCATCTCTGTTCATCAGGACGACACATTCAGGAGTTGTGAGCCACGAAAAACCCCCTCATGCCTTACATTGGCTTAGAGGTAACTCTACACCTTTGCCTTCATGGATCTCACCTCTATCTCCACCCACCTCTCCGCCGCTCGCCTGCAGCTTCGACTCAGCTCATCAAACACACAAACCTCATCAGCGGTTTAACTACCCGACTAACTTCTTAGTAACGTTTGCAGTAACTTTCCTCATCGACATTCCCAGGCCGTAGAAAATGTCCTGTCAGCATTTGACGTGAATCATCATGCGCCGCGGCAGGCTAATGTTATCTAACGTTGTTGGGAAAGTTAATGGAAGAAACGCAAGAAAAGTAAATGAACCAACATGTTGGCTCATACTCGCTGTGTCTCCGGGATAAATGGATTGGGCCTCAATATAAGTTTTGGGGCAAAAAGGCTCCCGATAAAGGCTACAGAGCGACTGTCGGATTTTCAGATTCTTTGCTAAAACATATGGACTCGTAATTTCTCCGTTTGCAGCTTTGCAACCAATAACTGAACAGGCCTCTGCCGTTGTTTTCTTTATAGTGAAACTTAGCTTGCAAAATAGCGATACTCCTCTGATACCCTTCATTTTACCACGTAGGAGACCCTGGCTGTCTGAATCCATGTTTTGGAGATTTTCATTGATTCACTGCATTTCCATGGTGGAAATGCTCATGCATGGCATTGACTGCTTATTGAGCTCATGATACATGTTGTGGCATATAAAAAACACCACATGGACAAGTTAACAAGGTGAAAAACTTGATTTTCATTGGAGGGGGGTCTTTAATTTTACTCATCTGCTTTACATTACGGTACATTTACATTTGACTTTAAAATACAGCCATAGCATTTTGCTGCTTTAGTTTGCTCAGAACCACAGAAAGAAGGGTGGGGTGTGAAGTGTGCTACCACAAAGCGATGATTCACTTTCTTGTTAAGAGTTAAATGAAAGGATCAATACCAGTCGAAAGCCTGCGGGAGCGGGAATCAAGACTTAGCTTAGCATAACGATTGGCAGAGGTGGAAACGGCTAGCCTGTCCCCGTCCAACGTTTAAGCATGCACCGTCTAACATCTCTAAAACTTACTATGTTATATGTGTGCACATACCACAGAGAAATTAAAGAGTTATCGACTTCCTCGTCTAAAAGGCGTCAGTGTATTTCAAAAGAAGTGCTTGTCGGATTGACAAACGGCCTCTGAAACTACCCGACAAACCTTTCAGACTCCGGTAATTTCTGTGACTTACCAAAACTGACAATTCCACAAACTCCCCACTTCACACAGCAATTGGCCAGGTGTGCAGAGGTGGGAAAGCAGTATGTTTTCATCCTTCACACAACTACTTCTATCACTTTTCATGCGTTCAACCAGGTACAACACCACGAATGCCTCCAAGGAGAGACTGCCCAAAAGTGTGTGCCGATACAGACAATCTGTACAATTGATTGCGTCTTGCCGCTCTCTATGACGGGAGTACGTGGCCTTTCAGGGATGGCAATAAACACTTTTGCTCTTGGTCATGGCCAAAAGGCGCTGGGTTTGACCACTTAGTTTCAAGCAAACCCTGGCATCAACAAAACATCAATATTCCTTAAATATTTGAGCAAGAAAGGCATCTTAACACGGTTTCTCATGAAATAAAATAAAGCTGTCATCCTCAGCAGTTCATGATGTTTAAAGTATTAACGTCGACCCACTAGGTGACCTGAGTAAGCAGGCTAAAAACCAATTATTACGCGCATAAAATAAAAATCACACTAATATATGAAGTGCTAGTTTGTTTGCTTAGGATCATCATATGGTCCGTTTTAAAGCAACCACACAGTTTAGCAGCTACTGTAGGGATACTGAGGGTGATGTTTATTAACAAGACAGACTCAAGTAGAATTTGTGGGTGGTTATTCCCAGTCTGATCATTGTTATTTCAGGGGCTGTCCTGATGTCAAACTGCATCACTGAATCCTCTCTGATCTGACTTCTCTGAAGTGGCGCACATGGCTTAACATTCAGAGGGTATATTTACCTTTCTAAGTGAGGTGAAAAATGTCCTCATTAATAATGGTGGATTGTTTTGTCTCTGAGCTGTCGGCCTGGCGGTCGTTGGCTGCTGGCTGCTGAAAGCAGAGAAGTGCATCGACCCAGAATAGGCCATGATAGGCCAGTGGTAGCACATTTAGCAGCATTGCTAATCTGAATATCAGACGCAAACATTCAGCTTGCATAAGTAGCGGCATGAAAGCTGCTTATATTCTGAAAGGGAAGGGGGTGAGTGGGACTGAAATGGAAAAGGTGCACTTGAGTGTGAGCAGTGGCGTACATGCATGTGTGCATACGTGTGCGTTTGTGTATATCAGTGTCTCCGCACAGCTGAGGGAAGGGGGAGCTTCGCAGGATTGGATTTCGCCAGTTGAACTTTGCAGTGTAATACGTTTTGGTGAGTGAGGTAAATCACATAGAGGGGTGACTGCTGTCAGGGAGGTGACACTTAGAACAGCACCGAGGGTCATGAGGGAGAGCGGAGAGGCACGACTCCGTTGCTTCATACATGATCATTTGCTTTTTTTGCGAACTCACAAATCACTGCCCCGTAATGTATGCTCTATAATCCTCTCTGAAGCAGCACAGACCCTCCTGTCTAATCTCCAAGACCCATGACTCATCGACTTACTGACTCACTACAAGGCAGCTTTTTATTATCAGATTTTTTTTCCTCTCCGTGTGCCACAACAGGAAGCTTAATGCGTCTTATTTTGATTAAAGTGTATTTATATTAGTGCAGCACTGAGAGCAAAGCAGATACCGAATCTATGAATTTCAATACGGAGAACCCCCCCATCTGATCTGCGAGCTGCAGCAACATGCCACGGCAGGATGTAGGCTTATTGCAGCAGGAAGAGGTCGGCTTATGAGTTCACCACATGGAGGTATTGTCCTCAAGCAATGCCACTGGCTTTTGTGTTTTCATTATGCTAATATGAGGCGGTCTTCAGAGGGCATTTGTCGAGTCTGACTGTGGCACTGCTGTCATTTCAAAATCCTCCAGTTTCAGATGTGAAAAGTGTTTTAAAGGTGTGTTTTAATGTCGAACATGTTTTATAACTCTTGGTATCACACCCATTTTGAGTGTATTACATTTGAAAAAAAAAAGTTGCACTGTAATCTTAGCATATAATCACACACACTGTATAATAGTGTTTCTCAGATACTCACCACCTGTTGAGTTGAAACAATCCTCGAAATTAAACAGCAGAATAGCTGTCTTTTCTGATGTGACACCTTCATCAGCGGGGCAACATCATTTGTCAGTGCTTTCCAAAACTGCTAAAATCACCATAAAAAATGTTTTAGAAAGTGCTTACTGATCCGATGCCATCATGGTTAGGACCCTATTGCAAACCTTTTTAGCCTGATAATGCTGCTTTACTTCATGAAATACATGCTCGCTGTTTTTTGACACAATTAGCTGTAGAAAATTCAGTAAAACGGGCCATTGCATAAGTTAGAATTGAGGCAACTTGTTTTTTTGCATTGATGTTTACATATATCACACTGTTATCTGCATATATTTGAGTCTCTATCAGGGCATATGGATGGCATATCATTAACAGATGAGATAATATGAGCGGGCCCAATATGGATCCTTGTGGGACACCAGTGCAGGAGCTGACAGCAATGGATTGATAGTTATCGACTGATAATTTGAGATCGGTCAGAAGAGGAGGACACCTGAGGACATCTGGGGAGAAACTGAAGGTGGATAACTTCATGATATATCATGATTTATAGTGTCAAAGGCTTTCCTAAGATCTGCAAACACAGCACCAACAACACCACCCTTGTCCACTAATGATTTAACCTTTTCTATAAAGAGTCCTTCTCTGTAGAGTGATTGGCTCTTAATCCAAACTGCATTGGGTGCAGGGAGAAGGTGCTATTGTTCAAATGGAAAGTCAACTGCTATGCAGCAAATCTCTCTCTGTTATCTTTGATACTGCTGGTAGGACACTGGTAGGACACTGATAGGCCTATAGTTACAGATGGTGACAGGGTTGCCAGATTTAAAAATTGGTGTTACTCTATCTGCCACCTTCTAAGCATTCGGGAAGACTCCCTGGGAAAAAGACTGGTTTGAAATCTTTGCGAGGAGAGAGACTAATGATGTGCTAAGCTCTTTATGCACAGCAGTATCCACCTCATGAACATCTTTTGCTTTTGATGTTTTAAGAGAATTGATTATTCTTAGCACATCTGCTTCAGATGTATCCCATATGTGGAAGGGTGGTCCGGCAACATGCAAAGAAGGCGATAGTGGCTGCAAAGCTGTAACGTCCACTAGTGTAGTGTTCATTTGATTCAGAGAGAAACTCTGTGCAACAGGGGTTGAGAGGCTCAACATGTGTTGATGTTCAAGAAAGAGTCTGCTTCAGCCTTTTTTAGCCTCTGTACTACTTTCCGCTCAAGTAGCACTTTCATACTTCTTAATTTGCTCCCAGTGGATCGCTGGAGGTCTTTGTCACTTGAACATCAACATGTTAATATTGGCCACTTGCTCAAACAACTTATGCTGTTGTTTTTCTTGGGAGGACAGTCTTGTTTGAAAGGTGGCTCCTTGCTTCTTCATAGAGGATGGCAGCTGCAGTCAGCTTGGTTTCACAACAATCACAATGACTCACAGCAAAAACATGCCAAAACATATCGAAAGAAACTTCTCCGTTGATACCGCTCCTGCAGCACAATCCAGGTCTGCACCATTGATGCATATACTCAGTATGTTCCAAACAACTGTCACTCCACTGACAAACCATTAACTACGCTACATCCAGCATGGCATCAGAGCAAGGCTCTATACAATGGAAAGAGCAGATTAAGCAGTTGTGGAGGAAGAGTATTGGTAACATACAGATGAACAGTGCAGAAACAGATAATTCCTCATGATTGATTTGAGCTGGAAGCCTCTGGTGCTGAGCAGGTAGTGTACAGTGGGTTTTTAAAGCTTTATTATCTTACTGAAAATAGCTGCCTGCTGCGGCTTGAAAGAAAAGCTGTGCAAGCCATCAGAGTGAATCAAAACAGTAAAGTTGCAGGGCTAACTGCTAAACAATGAGCAGGAAGTAGCCATGACTTGAGGGCAACTGCAGAATAGAGTGATAATTTTCTCTGGGTGAACCCTTTAGTCATGCTAATCCATTGTTAATATAAAACCATTGATTATAGCCACTTTAAAGCCATACAGCTGAATGTTCGATGCTAAAAACATTCTGGTCTGGCTGGGAGCAGATTTAGTAAACACAGCTTTGTTGTGTGTGAGCTTTGTAACTACCTTGTGTGCATTTTTCATAGGCTGCCAGCCTGCTGTGATTTTCAAGTATTCAGATAGAGGATTAAGATATTATTCAAGTCAGTATTTTGTCTTTGTATGTGTGTGTGTACTTGTATTACTCATGTTATGGGGACATAAATCTGTTTACACAGTCAGATTGTGGGGACTTACTTTTGGGTGAGGTTTAGGTTCAGGTTAAGGTTAGCGTTAAGTAGTGCTGATGGTCAGGGTTTGGGTAAGTCTTTGGGGAAATGAATGAATGCAAGTCTATGTAATGTCCCCAAAAGTGATGGAAAAAGTACTGTGTGTGTGTGTGTGTGTGTGTGTGTGTGTGTGTGTGTGTGTGTGTGTGTGTGTGTGTGTGTGTTTGTTCTGCCACAGTACAATGGCCCTGAAGAGGAGGATGTCTGTTACAGTGGACCTGTCATAAGAAAAGCAGAATTCCAGACACAACATGTCTGCTTCTGGCACCCTTATATGACCCAGTGCTCAGTGTGGTGCAGGTGTGTGTGTGTGTGTGTGTGTGTGTGTGTGTGTGTGTGTGTGTGTGTGTGTACCTGTATGTGTGGCAACTTGTCTGAGGCTGTGTCACTTTGTGTGTGTGTGCTTGAAATGGGACTTTATTTCAGTCCCGTGGGTACCCATTGGTTTCCTTTGTCTGATCCCTCAGACCCCATGGGAGCTCAGGCTTTCGAGTTTAGCTCCACTGTTTCACACACACACACACGCACACGCACACGCACACACACACACGCACGCGCACACGCACACGCACACGCACACACACACACACACACACACAGTCTGGTATTGCCATATAGATCTGTTGCACACCTCTTCCTCCAATCGACACCACAAAAAAGGGATCTGAAGTGGCTTGAGTCATCCGTCCCATTTATTCAGTCCATGTCTGACATCGATAAAATAACCTGCAACCACTCAAACACTCCTTTCTGTCACTTCCAATTTCCTGCCTGTTTACTGATACAATGCACACAGGAAGGAGTACTGTACGGAGACCAGTGTGCTGCCTGGCTTGCAAAATACTAGGAGGTGAAAGTAAATGGTTCAAGATCACAGCATGTGTTCAGTGAATTTGTTAATTCAACTCAGTTATTATTGGTTCTTTTGTCCCCTGAAACTTGAATGTGCAATAACAATAACAGACTGGGTCTCTGGTTGGTCAGTAGTACAAACAAAAATGTAATTTTTTTTATAAAAGCACTAATATGAATTGTCATCTGAAAATACTGTTATATAGTGTGTCAAACTCTGGCCCAAAACCAACTTGGCGAACACAATTTTGCAGGCAGGAGGGACATCACAAACAGGTAATAAGGTACAGGCAGAGGATATGAAGTGCTGAGCAGCAGAGAAACTAATGAACACCTGCCGAGGTCAGTGGGAACCTCAACAAAAAAATACACTCGACCCAGGGATCAAGAGTTAAAATGAAGCCCGAAAGACGCCGAGCTGACAGCCCAAAAATGAAAAATTCATACCAGGATTTCAGGCACTGGGGAAATGCACAACAGAGACCGTAAGGACAATGGCAGCAGGCTGGTCTGCAGAGACTCAGGCCGGAAACTAGATGATGGAGACAAAGCTAGGGATGTCCTGGGATGTATCGGCAGATATTGACCTTATTAAGCGGATCGGGTATCTGCCCCCGGTGTGACCAATCCACATTAAACACCCTTTGTTTGTCAATGTCATTAGAAATTTCAGTGTTTCTGCACTGGACAGCACAGCTGGGTTTTTAGGTACAGCAGCCACACAGATACCACAACTACTGGGATTTGCTGCAATTTCTGATGCCGTTTAGAGTGAAGACAATGTAAAGGAAGCTGAAGAAATGCTGCAGTTACTACATCTAACAAAGCCATCTGCACTGCAAACCTCCTGCTCCTCTGTCGCAGCGAATGAATAAATGTAAAGACAGCAGTTGCAAATGAGACGAGGTGAGATAGAAGTTACACGGATGAGATTTAAAGACCTGCATAGTCCACAGACGCTCTGTATCACAGTGGACGGTTACAGTGGGGAATAAACGAAAGCGGGCCTACAGTACAGCCGGATCACGTACGATCATCCATCTGGTGCTGCTGGGGCGCTTTGCATTCATTCACAGTGGACTGCAGACTCCGTGTTTACACGGACTGAGATATGCAAATTGTAAAATTTAGGAAAATGAAAGTGTCAGTTTGAAAAGGTAGATTGTGAGCACCCCTAATAAAGGGGGAGAGGAAGCTCTGAGTTTGACTGCACAGGAGGAGGCAGGATCAGACAAATCCAGTCTGACTTTGAGACGATTTCGTCACAGCTGACAAATTACCAGCGTCATGGCCGACTATGAACAACGATCAGGTGTGCAGTTTGACACGCTAAACAGCCTGTTTAACCACCCTGACGAAAAGTCTAAAGTCAGAATTTTTTTTCTTGACACGCCTAGTGTGACATGTCAAAAAAGACGTGCTGTGATTGGTCGGGGTCGTACGTGTAGTCTTGCCGGTCACCCATCCGAGACGAGGCACAAGTTTACGGCACTGTGATCATTAGATGTGACACGGCGACCATCATCAAAGGCAGAAATGTCGTGTAGTCTGAACCCGACATTAGAAGCACTGGAGACAAGACAGGTGGGATTCAGGTGGCTGCCAATATTTCTATTTGTCCATCCATTATCTATACCCGACTATCCCTTTCGGGGTTGTGAGGGGCTGGAGCCTATCCCAGCTGTCAACAGGCGAGAGGCGGGTACAGCCTGAACCGGTCGGCAACATATACAGACAAACAACCATTCACGCTCACACTCACACCTAAGGACAATTTTAGAGTCACCAGTTAACCCAATGAGCATGTTTTTGGTCTGTGGGAGGAAGCTGGAGTGCCCGGAGAGAACCCACGCATGCACGGGAAGAACATGCAAACTCCGAACAGAAAGGCCCTGCCTGACCTGGGGATCGAACAGGCGACTTCTTGCTATGAGGCATGCGCACTACCTGCTGCTCCACCATGCCGCCTAAGTTTTATCTTATCTTATCTTAATATTTCATTGATATGTGACTTCACAGATCAGGGTCTGAAGACTCGAGCTGGACCCCTACAGCGAGAGCAGCTCATTTGTGCTTAATGTAAGTGTGGAGCTCAGGTAAGTTCAGGTTATTGACTGCAACAAGGACCAATCAGATGCAAAAATCAAAGCCCTGCATGTTTTCCAGTTTGTAATTGATGACTAACTCCAGTTTACTCCTTTTTAAGAACCACAAAACACGTTTTACATGAGCGACCATACAGAGCCGGTTCTGTATCTGTACAATTATGACTCACGGTTGCCTGCAAACGCTCACATGACAGAGCTGAGGCGCCTGGCGTTTTCTACACGGGGCTGACAGAGCAGGTATATCAGTCTGAGCAGCTTTTTCTTGCGTTTGATCAAAAGCCGCCAGTGAGAACAGATGGAAAGGGAGACGAGGGAAGGAGGCAGAGAGAGTGGAAAAGAAAAAAAAACCTGCAGTAATATTTTGAGTGGTGAAAAGGTGTAATAAATCAGCATAAACAGACTGCAATTTGTTGGGCTTCGCACAGGTGAGAGGCTCAGCTGCTGCTCATCCTGGCAGGGCAGCACGCTGAGGGCTGAGCTCGCGTTGGCAGGTGCATGAAGATGCAGACAGAGAGCTAAATAATGGTGAAAAGTGGGTTTTTTTGGGGGGTTTTTTTTGAGCACAGCTAAAATTTATAACAGGAATCCTATTATGCTATCAGTGTTGTATAACGTCCATGACAGCATTCCTGTGACAGGTGGGTAATCTTGGGAAAAGTGTTTTGACAGTCCATCAAACCACAAATGCCGGCTGGAGTCTGATCCTTTCGGCTTCATTTTGAATGTCTTTCTGTTTTGATTTTAATCTGTTATATGAAAGCCCCCCACCCCCCACCCCCCCACCGCCACCGCCGCCGCCGCCGCCACACAAATGTACAAGCACCCCGTAATCACACGCTCACATAACACCCTCATATCCCCGCTGCTGCACGCTCCACCTCCGGCTTCCTCTCGCTCTCAGCCAGAGTCCTCTTTGCACAGATGTTATTGCCATCCTCACCTGGCGGAGCCGCATCATGATCTGTTCTCATGATTTGTCCACCTCCTCCAGAAGTAATCACCTCAGCTCTGCCGTCAGATGAAGGATACAGACGGAAACATCCACACATGGTCCGACAGCTGAGGGGGAGCATTTCACCTCCACTGCTTCAGATTTAGGTTTCGCTCCTTTTGGGAAAAATAGGCAAAGCATATCCAACTCTTTGATAGGGACGAACCAGGCCGAACTTTCTCCTGATGCGGATCCCCAGCTGCAGATACCAAGTGCTACTCTGATACCAGAGGTCTCTTCTCCCTAAATGTAAACTCTGTATAACACTTCCTCACTACATCGAACGTGTTGTATGTATATGTATTTGTATGTAGTGCATATAATGGTTCATACTGGTGCTGTGAGCTGCTGATGAGATGTAACTAAGTCCTCGTTTTCTGAGCCGTCCTCCTTTATCAAGCTTTGTTAAACACTGAATTAAATCAAATGTTACATCTGCATAAAATTTGCAATATTGAGTTAGTTTTTGGGGTTAACTGCAAACGTTTCACAGTAAAAGCCCACCACTGGCTTCACATTAAAATGCTTTTATTGTGAAGCCCAGGCATCAGACTTAGATTAAAGCAACAAACGAATGGAGGCAAACTGAAGATATTAACTCACATAATGTGGGACTGCAACAAATAATTATATTCATTAATGATTAATCTGTTGATCAGTTTCTCCATTAATTGATTATTTGCGCTATAAAACGTCAGAAAACAGCAACGTCAGTACAAAACTGACAGATACTCCGTTAATTAGAAGCAGAAAGATGCAAAAATTGACACTTCTGAAGCTACAAACCAGGCATTTTTTGCCATTTTGGCTGAAAAAAAATTACTTAAAAATGAATAATTTACCACCAATCGACTGATCGATTGACTGTTTCAGCAGCACTAATTTAATGCAGATTGCGGCCGTCATGTCTGGCCTCTAACCTGATCTGCTTTGATGTGTTGGCCCAGACACTGATCTGACAGATCAGATTGGCACATTCTTGTTCTCTGGCTCGAACCCGAGTCATCCTGCAGCACTGCCAACTGTGCCCCGTGTCACAACAGCTGCAGTGAGGACAAATGTCACTCAGAGGTGCGAGGGTACGAATGGCCAAATTAAATGAAATGCTATTTTAAGTGATAGGATAATGAGATAATTTTGAACCTTACAGCAACACAGGCCAAGTGAAACTAAAAATGCATGCATTTTACCGTAGTGCGTCGTACAAATTAATGTATAAAAATCGTCTTTAAAGCCTTTCAATGAATGGAGGCCTTTAATAATTAACAACTCTAGAAAAAGACTAGAAAAACCATTAAAAGCGGATAAAAACATGCCCCCACAAGCCTCATCGTCCACACACATACATGCACGCCCCGCACCACCCACTCGCTCACTTTAAGCATGTTCTCTATCAGGCCTTAAATAGCTCTCTCTTTCACTGCTCCATCACTTAAGGACACAATGTGCACGAGGTCCAGTGAGCACGCTGAATGATGGCATATTCGCCTGCGTTTCTCCTTTCTCTGCCAAAGTGAAGTGGCTCTCCTCCTGAGCCATGTTTGCATCTTCTCTGTTGTGGCCAAGGTAGATTAATCATTAATCAGTCCTCCCTCTGTCCCAGCCCATCTGTGTGGGCTCATCCTCGACTGAAAAGACCCCAGCCATCCCGCCATTCTTCTACTCTTTGTTGGGACTTCTGCGCCACAGTTTTTTTTTTTTTTTCCCTTGTTTCAAGCTACAAATAATGTTTTTAATCCTCTTTGGATTGTGGACATTTTGAATTAAGGGCAGAAAATGTTGCAAAAAAAAAAAAAAAAAAATCAATTGGGTTGACACAGGATGCAGGACGCAAACCTGTTTCACTGTAATCTAGTCTGAAAACATTTGACGTTTGCATTAGTGTTTAGCTCAGAATGTCATTAATGAAAACTCTTAAGCCGGGATTTGCTGCTACAAAGTCTAATAATCCAATTATCCCAGCCAGCAATGCATGCATATCTATTTTCCCGTACTTTTATGTTTTATTTCAGCTCTTGTAAACCTCTGTTTTAATATCTGTCCCATAGTAAGTTGCCATTGAATTCCTTGCGGTCCTCAATTGTTGGTTTTCTACAGCTTCTATCAACAATTTAGCCTAGTAAGCATTTAATTACAGTCTGATGTCGACTACAGTGACATTTTCTGGTTTTGCTCATTAACCACGTGTTGTTAGTCGAGTTGGCCCTTTGGGGCCTCGCACAGGACTGCGGCCCCACAGCTGCTTTTCCCATCGCCGTTCCTCCAACACTGTTGACTTCATTTCCTGCAGGCCTCGCAACAGGACACTTTTGTCTGCTTTTTCACTCCTCTGGTTTTCTCTTCCGTCTCTTTTCCTCGCTCGTTCGCTCTGGATGTTTGTTTCTCTCCGCTTGCCTCGTGCTGCGTCTGTTTTTCTGACTTTTACTCACTGTTGTTTCTACCTTTCTTTCTCAGTGCCCCTTGCTGCTTCGACCTGATGGTGGATCTCTCCTGACCACCACAACAAAACACTCACACGTTAATCAAAATGAAAACTGAATATGAAAGGAGAGTTTCATGGGATTAACACCTCCGTAACAACGCGCGACACATGACTTTCTGATTGAAATATGAACCACGTGCCTTTGAGCAACCAGGGGCCAGCTGACAAACATGAGACCTTTCAATTCTGAGTTAATCCACTTTAGTTCCAGCAGGTCATTGCTGCCATATTAAACTTTATTTGCTTCTATTGGTGCGACTGCACTGTAAGTAGTGGCATAAGTGCAGCAGTAAGGATATCAAATATTAAACTTGTGACCTCACGGAAGGGTGTGTGTGTGTGTGTGTGTGTGTGTGTGTGTGTGTGTGTGTGTGTGTGTGTGTGTGTGTGTGTGTGTGTGTGTGTGGCCCCTGCTTTCGCTATTTAAATGACTTTTTTAAAAGGCGAGCGGTTCATCAGCGGGTCAACCTCAAAGAGACATAGAGTGATTTATGGTGTCTGCAGGAGGGAGGAGGGAGGAGGAGGGGGGAGGAGGAGAGGGAGGAGGGGGAGCCATCTAGCACCCCATCCAGAATGAGATGTTTTGGCAGCCTGCATGTTTGGTGCCCCTGCCATGACAAACTGCGTTGAAGCCATGGGTAAGAAAAATAGGCCAAGGTGCTTTCATGAATGCGGATTTTACAGCGGCTACATCTCGCCTCCACCCTTTTCTCCTCTGTCTCCGTCACATGTGCAGCTGATGTAAGACTTATCTAGACACCCAAGCTGTACATTAACCTACATTTAACTGCTTTAAACTGAGGAAAAACAGGCTCAAGATTGTTTTATTGGATGGCATTAGAATGGCAGCCATGACTGACCAGTCAGGCTCTCGGCCCCCCTGCTGTGTCCCCCCCTCCTACACTCATACAATTCTCCCTTTCATCTTGGGCACCGCTTTAATCACAATCACTCCTGATTTCCTCTCCATTTCCCCCTTTCTTTTCTCGGTGCATGGCCCGCTCTCGTTCTCGCATATCTGTCGTGCCGGGGTCTATTAGTTGTGACATTCAGTACAGAAAGCGTAATATTGTCTGTGAAGTTCCCACTGCCGCCCAGGCACTCTGTACTTGCACAGCCGAGCAGTGAGCGAGCACGGAGTTAGTTTGGGTGACATTTGAGATGTCAGAGAAGCTTCTGTAGAGAGGATTCTTTTGTGGGAAGACGAGCATTGAAAAAAGGAAAAAGATGAAGTGCAGCAGGTCTGCTTAAAGACAGCACCGGGTTTGTGGTGCAGCTCTTTCTTCGCTTGTCATCGGGTTAAACTTGTCTGCTACAGTGAAGCTGCTGTGGCTGCACACATACACACCCGTTCAATGCATGCATGAAAAGCAATTTACATGTCACATGTCATCGAGCCATTAATGTTAATACCTGGAACCTGTCGCACAAAGTTTCATCACCAGCCATCATCACTCCCAAGTAGAGGTCTTCAGGGATGTGCCTGAACACAAAAAGCCAGACATGTACGACCTGGAACTGAAATGGACCAGTCTAGTATTTGAAAGCTGGGACCTGGACTCATGAAGACCCTTAAAATGCCAGACTTGAACCTTTACCGCACCCATCGCTTGTTGAAAGCTGGGAGCTGGACCTGAAAACAGCTGAGAGACAAAGACTTGCTATTAGCAAGTTAGCATTAAAAAGTTGTCTTACCTAACACAACGTTAGTGGCCTTCTGCCTGTGACGCATAATCCATCCTCCTCGCCAAGACAGTTGGTAAAATACATCCCGATTTTCAGCCTCCTCTCTAACTGCACGGCTAATCCACTCATCTTAAAAGTGCACTCACCAAGGCGACTCTTAAAGAATCAGCTTTGCAGGTTAGTTGCATCGTAAAGAAAACTGCCCTTTTGAACTACATTAATGATTTCTAGTTCATTTCCATGGCTGCTAACTTTAGCGTTGCTAACTTGGGATCGTCTGTGCTCTCTGAGACGAGTCTGGCCTCGGCTCTCATCATGATCAGTGCCGTCCAATCATGACCAGGTCTTGTGGACACAGGCGGGGCATGCGCTAACAGAATGTGACCCGACCTGGTCCCGGTTAGGGTCTTGGGTCCTAGGGTTCAGGTGCAACCGTGAAGACCTCTACTCTTATATCTATAGTTAATATGTAGCTGGAGCCAGCAGCAAATGTTTGGAAGTTACGCTACAGTTAGCAATGCTACTGCGACTTCCTGTTTACTTTAGCTGATCATAAAAACTTTATGTACAAACTCAGCAACAGATTTAAAACCCAGTCCTGATGATGAAAATCAAGACGTCTCATCAATCTACTTTGACCAAAACAGTTTGTGTTGTTTTATTTCTTGGTATGCTGTAGGAAATGTATTGCGTTTTCATCGAGCTAAGAAAATTAAAAAACGCCTCATTGTTTTGGACTATTTCACGGAGATAAACACAGCTGCTCTGCAAAATGAGTAAGCAGTTTCAGCAGCCTTTGCATATTTTCTCAAATTCAAATCCTGTTGACTCACTTTGGGTCCAAATCATTTCCCTAAAAACACAATGAATATATCAAAGCATATTTAGCGCATAAATATTTAGATTAATTTTGGTCTTCACCCGTGGTCCTGTTTACCCTGTATTTTTGTTTTCCTCACTGGATGCATCAGCTCAGTGCTTTTCCTATGGGTCTAATGTTTGATGTGGAGTAAAAGGCTCCAGGAGTTTATGAATGAATATTTTAAAAGGGATTCAGCGAGGCGGCGGGGCACAAAATGGTTCCTCTGTCCTCTCTACAAGCCAGTCAGTCATCCTGCCGCAAGCACGACTCTGGTATCTCATAAAAGCAAAGCTGCATCACTCTGCTGGGAAGGGGAGTTGAGTACAGGAAAAGTCCTGTGTATATATGTGTGTTTTCGGGGGAGAGAGAGAGACTTGAGGGAGAGAGCTGACAGACAGAGTGTTAGATGGAAAACAGAGGCGCAGGCTGTGAGGAAAAGGGCAAAGGAAAATGTGTGGGCAAGAGTTTCTAAAATAAGAACTCGTGCTGTATGAACCTGTACATGCTGTCATATGTGTTGATCGGTGCAGAGCCAGATTCAGCTGGCTGCTGGAGATGTTGTGCCATGAAGATATGGAGCAGGATGACAGACGTAATTGAGACTGCTGAGAAGCTGGCGGAGGCTACGCCCTCGCCGAGGCCAGCGACTGACCGGGCCAATGGTATGTGAACCGAGAGGCCGGCCATCAAGGTGGGAACTGAAGGTGGCAACCCAGTGGATCAGCTAATAGATTGGCTGGTGACTAGCATGCTGAGGCTAGCAACCCACTGGAATAAAATAAATAAATAAATAGATAAATAAAATAGGGCAATTGATCTAGATTGGTCCTATTTGTCTACAGTAGGTGGTGGTAATCTGCTGTATTTGGCTCCAATTTGCAGATAAAATACAAAAGAAGACAACAGTAGCTAATCTGGCTAGCCTTGACATGCTAGTGTCCAGCCTCAGCATGCTAGGAACCAGCTGATCCAGGAGATGATCCAGTGGGTGTCTAGCCTTGACCTGCTAGTTAGCAGCCAAGCCAGTAGCTGCTTGAATGAATACCACCAACGCATGAGGATACAGCATAGTCTCCACCGACTTCTCAGTCGCCTTATTTTTGTCTGTAATCCTGCGTCATATAAAGATGCCCATGTCTCCTCTCCACCTGAAACAACTCTATGAAAAGAACATTGTTTAAGAAGTCAGTTACAAAAAACAGACATTTACTTACTGGAGCGTCAGACACCAAAGATGTAAAACATGGATAAATCTAACATTTTGATGCGCTCTCTGAACGGTGTTTATTAAAGCACTTTCTTTATGGACCGCTATTCCTCCCAAAACCCAAAGGCTTGAGTTACATTTCTGTTATTGATGTTTTTCAACAGTTTGTTCATAAGCGGTCTAACAGGGAGCTGTTTTTCTCTGGAGTCCAATTAGCAAGTTTCCATCCAAATGTAGCTCAAATTTTAAAGCAATCTTTCCAGAAAAGCAGCAAAATAACATGCGAATTGATGTGCACTTCCATCCACTACCATTATGTGAATATCAGTTCATTAAGAAACAGCTGGTAGAGCTAATTCTCCAACAATGGCAGAACAGAAATACAGAACTCATGATTGTTTCTTGTATTGATTTGAGGAAGGTTACGGTCTCCTCATTGCAACTCACAGATATACGGCCACATGTGCTGTATTTCAGCCAGTCAGGAAGGATTTCTTTATTTGGTATAGCAGCATTAGTTTGCAGTCATTTCTGTGTTTTGTTACCTTCATCAAAGATGCAAATGCATTTGTCAGTACAGTAGCTCACTTTGTGAGTTTGTGGCAAAGGGCAGGGTTACCGCTTTACATATTGGGCTTTATGGTCAGAAATGCAACAAAGAATTGGGAAAAAAAAAGGTTAATTCTCTCTGTGAGACCCCAAGTAACAAGAAAGACGAGCAACACAACACAAGGGTTAAAATATGATGCCGACTTTTTTTCCTCTAAGCAACACAAATAACAGTGCTAAGGGTACACTGTCTTCACTGGGCAGTCCGACAGACTCCTGCTCTAAGTATATGTTTTCTGTACTCCCTGTTGCATAAGCACTTATTGTTAGCCAATCCTGTGAAACCCTGCAGTCAGCATGAGGCTGGTATCAGTGTAAGCTCAAAAACTACATCTACATGCAATGTGATCTCTGCTCCAGTCTCTGATTTTTGCCTGCTGTGTTGAAATTCCTCTTTGTCTGGCTCTAACCAGTCATTTTCTGTCGGTATGGAAGAGGAGAGAGGGAGGTCGCGGTGGTGGGGTGTTGTAATTCAAGTTGCATAACAGTTTGTCTTTGTTTTCATCTTTTTTCCGTGTCTTGTACATCTCCAGTGATAACATCAGAGCTGGTTTCGGGATAGTTTGAGGGGGACAGCCGGTTTGAGTGCAGGAGCGGCCATGATTTGAACTCTTCAGATGTAAAAATGACAAAGATTACAATAAAAACAACCAAAGTTCAACTCAGGATATGTAAGGAAGTGACATTTTGAGCCAGGTTAGCGTGACACCACAAGTATTTTTGATGCTGGTGGAGATCTGCGAAAACAAGTGCTTGTGCACAGCCTTGCACCGCTGCCTCGGAGATTATCTTGGGGAAATCCCATCCCTCAGGTCATTTCGTGCTAAATGTCTCGGGATTGAGTTGAGTCTGGGAATGCGAACATCTCTGAAAGCATCGCCTCAGACATCTCAGGAGAGGCCGGGGCTGTCGAGTGGGCAGGTGTGATAAAAACACATAACAGAGGGAGGTTTTTTTGTTGTTAGATGGACTTCACTGGCTCTGTGATGTAATGTGTTATTCTTTTCCCTCACTGCAGCACACATACATGTTTGTTCACAGGGTCTGTGGTATGTTTAGTTCAGGCAGAGCCTTTGCAGTGACGGAACAAACGAACCATTTTCCGTTTTTTCACCATTTGTGTTTTCCTAAAAACCAAAAACCTTGTTTCAGAATTCCACGGCCAAGGTGAGGTCCGTGGTTTACAACACAATGGTGCATTTTAAATTAGCAGAGTACATAAATGTCTTTATCTGAGTCGCTGGTCAATACCCCGTGGCAACATTTTGAGGCAAAATCAATAGGCAGCATGACCTTCAGCATGGACGGGCTGGCAAAAAGGACAAAATCAATAGCTCAGCTTGCTCTGACCAAACATGAAAAAAACGTTATTGGACAAAATATGTTGTATAATTTGCGGTAAAAAAATATCACTCGAATGAAAAAGCTTTCATGCGTTTATTAATCCTAGCACGCTGCAGCAAATCAAATTAATCTGTGATGCTTTGATGGATTTTTACAGCTTCAAGAGGCACCAAACGAAGCTCGGGGTGTACGATGAAAATAAGAATAATACTCGACGTCTGCTGAGACGCTGCAGAGAGACGCTCAGCCCTGGTGCGGACCAGCAGAAGCCTGCGTTCGACCTGCAGCTCTTTGCTGTGAAAGCAAACATATTAAAAGTCATGAAAAGAGCACAAAGAAAGTCAGCTTCTGTTATACAGCTCAATATGACAAATCACAAATCTGCCTCAAGGGGCTTTACAGTCTGTACAGCATCCATCTTTAGACCCTTTGACGCGGATCAGGGAAAACTCCCCCGAAAAGTCCTTAAGCAAAACAAGACGGGCCTGGAACAATGTGTGAGCTCTCCAGGTATGGAACAGTTCTGGCAGCCATCTGCCGCCTGGCTCCAACAAGCATGTGGAAAGAGGAATACATCATTGTTTAAACAGGTAGAAGGCTCCGCTTTTAATATCAAGTCTAGTCCCATGATTCTTCTCAGATGTGCTTTAATACCAGATGCCAGATTTTTGCTACTTCACATTATTAATGGTTCTATCAGTGTAGATATGATGTGCCTCAGAATGAAACCCAGCAGGTCCACACCTTTCTGACTTGACTGAGTTCCTACTGTAAGGTCTGCAGAAAGTAATTTTTTTATTACAATGGTAAATCATAACTTTAGCAACTTCCAGCAGGTCCAAAAGTGTCAGCCTATCTATTCGCTGGAGCTCCTTTTGAAATCATTTACAGCGAAACTCATTTTCAGCAAAGAACAGTTTTAAGTCTTTTGTGATTCAGCACAAGAGCCAGTTTTTGAGAGGGTGAGATACGATCGCTTTCTCAGTTCGTTCTCCCGAGCATTTGCTGCTGGTTTCCATTTGAGAGCACTTGAGATAGATGGTGTTTTTCCTCTTCGTCTCTCTGAAAACGCCTTGTAAAGACCTGCTGATTTCCCTTAAATGTTTGTTGATTAAGAAAACAGGAAGGCAGGCATGCCCGCGGTTCATTAGTTACCCGGTGAGCAAGGAGTTAGGTACGCACGACCCGGGGCGAGTCTCATTCCAAATATACACAACTCAGCACTGTGAACATGCGCTCACACACATGCTGTGCATTGTGAGGAAGCAACAAAACCACGCAGACGCACGCTTACATCAACGCATTCAGGAATGTGCACGAACTATAGATGAATTCACAAGCTTGAAGCACTTCATACAGAGTGTTTCCAAACACACACACACACACACACACGGGCGTACACACAGAGGTGTGATCTGCCAGGCAAGGCCGTGAAACGCTGCTATGTGAGAAAACACCTCACAAAGCAAACAGAGCCGCACAAGGCAACCGCTTGTTCCAAGGCCAGAACCCGGGGCAGCGCTCCTCACATCTCTGTGAGAGGAGAGGAAGGAGGCGAGGGAGGAGAGCGATCAGATGAGACCGGGCCAGACACGATAGCAGGCACGGAAAGCATGTTGAGGGAGAGAGAAAGACGGCGAGAAACGAGGGAAATAACATGAGAGCACAGGGGCGATTAAGGATAAGGGTTCTGAGAGAGGGAGGAAAGATGAAGGTGCGCAGCTAAGAGACAGCCTGATAAACGCTGGAGAAAGGGAAGGTGAAAGGAGGAGAAAAGGGTGAATTAATGACAGGACAGAGAGTGTTGCTGCGAGGAAAGAAATAGGAAGACGATTTGCCATTTGTTCCCCACAAAGCAACTGTCCAATCACAGCTTAGCAAAGGTAAGACACATGTTGAAGCATCACTGTATGTAAAGAAATTGGAGGGTGGTGTCTTCTTTAGCCTATCCAAGCATGTTAGCATGTCCAGCCAACTGGCTTACGAGTAGTAACCAATCAAACAGCCAACAGCGGGCTCGTAAATCCCTGTTCAGAACCACCGTATCTGCTGTGTGGTCTGTCGTCTGGTGGATGATATCAGAGGAACGTCAGCAGCTTTTGATTGGAGTTGGGGAGGTTTACGCTGCGGCATCCTCAGCCAGCGTCACCTGAGATAGTGTTAGATCAGTTTGTCCTCACTCTATGAGGCTTCTTTTAAAAGTGAAAACACACACAGAGAGCTCTGTCTGGAAGCGTGTAACACAGCTAAGCAGCTAAGCAGGCTTATTTTACACTGAAACAACTTTTCCATCCTTTTCCTTGTCGAGCTCGAGAACCATAACAGCGCTGCTGGTTTATTTCGGTGTCCCTGACGAGGCTCATCGGCTGCTGCGGATGCTGAATTCTGTCTGCAACATGCAGCTTTGCTCTTTTTGTGGGGATGTGCAGAGAAAGCTATTCATTACTTCTATTTGAATAAAAAGTGGAAATGGGTGTAACAATCCTGTTTTTGCTTTAATTACATTTCTAATTTGAGGATATTCAATTATTAATCTTCAGTGTTCTTCAAACTAATAACAATTACGAACATGCAAATGTAATATGAATCCATGGTTTTCATAACACACATGTATGAGAATAAACATTCAGAACTAACATTAAGTTCCTGATCCACACTCAGAGCAATAAACTCAGCTCTGAACTAATAAATGCCTGTGTGAACACTGTGAGCCCCACCGCCACCCGCCCTAATTGGAGGACGCTGAACATACGGAATATAAACAAACAACAAAAAAAAATCATTACAAGTAAAAGCTGTTCATCCTGAAGCACCATATGCCAAGAACTAAACCTAATTAACCGGTGGAACACACGCTTTATTCAGTGTGATATCAGCAACGGGCTTCACTGAGCCTGTTGGAAGGCAAGTAACGTTACAGTAAACGATCTCAGCAAACCGGTTAAGGTAAAAAGGCCTAATTAAAACAAGAGTGGTGGAGCGAAGAGCTACGCTTCGTCATCGGGCTCCTTTTCAGTCCGTCAGTCCGCTCCCGCCTTCCCGTCACGTCACCACATTAACAGTCATGAGGACCACCGATTCGTAGGAAATGAATATAAATCTGCTGTTCGTGCTTTACCGTGTTTGGATTCGGCTCCTTTTAGCAGGATATCATGTCTGCAGCAATCAAGTGCATATCTGAGACCCCTTTTACAGATTTTCTAACCAACTGATGGAGCTAATGTTAGCTTAAAAAGCTGTCATTCCAGCTTGCAAAACAAGCAGACAGAAATGAGAAGCTGCTGTTGTTGACGTCTGTCTAAAAATCAAGGACCTGGTGATTAAAAAATCATGAGAAGTGCCAGCGTTACCACTGAAAATTGCAGAGAAAACGCAAATTTTAGCAAACATTCAGTCGCTAAGAGCCACAAAACTAAACGTCACCACCAGAGAACGGACACGGAGCACAAAGTTTCGCTGTGAGTCACACGTCTCCTCTGCTCTGCTTCTGGACACTTTCCCACCGAGTGTTTGCCATTTGATTTTTCTGAGGTGGCTATGCAACGGGGGCCCCAAATCTTGCTATGCTTTCTACAGAGACAACAATGAGCCACCACGTCTGGAATCCAACGTCCACCAGAAGATTTTTTTTTCTTCTTCTCTCTTCGCTCTCCAAATGCTTCCATTTCCCCTCAAGCAGACGCAGACTGTTTTGAGAAACGTGAGCTTGTTATGTTTCAGGATCTGCTATCTGGTGTATTATTGACAGGTTGCCTCCTGTACCACCAGAGAGCCCTTCAATAACACGCTTCAACGTCCCGTGCAGCCTCACATGTAAGCATGTCCAGTGGATGCATCATCAGGCCTGTTTGAAGCAACTTTGGGATGATTTCCATCTCAGATCGCCTTAAAACGACCGGTATCCTCCTCTGTGGGTGTGAATCTTGCTCTAAAACTCGTCCATAAAGCCGACCTGCTGCCAAACATTGCCCTGACTGCTCTGGTGCCAGCAGATTCGAACATGAATAGCCTCTTGGACAAAGCCAATGTTTTGTTTTTGCGGGCAGAAAAATACCCACATGTACAATAATGGCATTAATTCTCCCCTCGCTTATGTTTGTGGAGTTTTTTTTTTTCCTAAGCTCTTTTTCTTAAGCCGCTAAATTGCTTTTCCCTCTAAACTATGATAATTGTGCCGGACACTTTTTCCAGTCTGGAAAACTTTACTCTGATTGGATGACGGGTTGCCTGAGTGCCCGGTTTCTGCTCTGTTCTGTTGCCATATACATTTTGGGCTGCTGGGATGCCTGGCACCCCGCTTACAGGACTGGTTGTTTATGTTGGCTGTGGGAGAGCTGCCAGCTAAAGGTCCTGGAGCCCAGCTGCAATGAAACGCTATCCTGAATATTTCCCCTCAAAAGCAAAACAAAACCAATAGCATTTATTAAATATCCAGAAATCCTACCTCTGCACTGCTATGCACTGTAGACGTTTGCTTTGTTGGCAGGCAGAACTGGCAAACAAGTCGAGACATGTTTGCATGAGTGTGTTGTTGATGATGCACATTAAACAGGCTGTGTTGTCACATTTTCAAATGGCATCCAGTTTTCAGAGCTTCCTGTGTTCCCTATCTGTTCTGCCTCTCCCTGAGCATCTGTTAACCATCAGCGAAACACCACTTCAGAAGCTGTAAACAGGGATGAATGAATACTAATCAAAGCACAAAACAGCAAAAAGAAGCTAACTAACTCGCCATCTTGACAGGGTTTGTAGGACGTGTGACCTTCTCGCTATAAAACAGGAGGAGGAATTCGTTTTTCTCGCTGTGAACAAGTGCCATGTTGTATTTGGTGTGTGTGTGTGTGTTGTTAGTGTGCTTGAATGAGCTTGCGTGGCAGCATGTAACCAAGACTACTGAGGATTTGGAAACAGTGTCTTCATGCGACTATTTTTCTGCACGTCAAACTATAGCTTTGCCTCATAAAAATGTGTATTCACTCAGTTTTCTGCAGGGATGTAATGCATATCCACATACATCAAGAGCCACTTCTGGGGCCACCGCAGCGTCCCTGTGCTCTGCTTTTCATGGCAAACCTTCATTGAAGTACCCTAAAGGTTGTGCCACTCAGACTTAGAGTG
The DNA here is from genome assembly GCF_039877785.1 of Chaetodon trifascialis. Lineage (NCBI taxonomy): Eukaryota > Metazoa > Chordata > Actinopteri > Chaetodontiformes > Chaetodontidae > Chaetodon > Chaetodon trifascialis. The sequence goes on from NC_092072.1 coordinate 6,595,016, forward strand.
CTTGTAAGATGCTTAAGTCAAAGTCCGTCTGTGTGCTTGTGCGTGCGTGCCCACGTGTGGACTTCTTACCATGCGCTGGTCTACAATCTGGGAGCCGGATCTGGACCTTCAAGCTTCTGCGAGACACCCCGCTCTCATTGAGATCCAAAAAGACAGATTATCTCTGGCATTCCACATCTGGAAGCAGTTGAGGGCCGAGGAGCCGCGTCTTCTAAGAAATATACAAATATGTAGGACAAAGTGCACGTGAGTGGAGGGATATGGATCCTTGCTGTATGCCGGCGTATCCCACTGTGTCCTGATGGGATTTCAGGTTTGGTTTATGAGGTTTTGAGAGACTTCTTGCCATAACATTTTAGGGACCAGCTACGCTCAACACGGCATATTTGTTATGTGTGCAGTAGTGTCCATTGAAGGCCTTGTGATGTTTACTGGAAGCATTTTATACTGCGGCCTTTGAGTCTTATTAGCATTTTTGCTGAGAATTAGATGAAGAGATATCGCTGTCATGCCAGCTCGAGAGCTTTCAGCCCTGGCACCAATGTGCATCCACACATAATGACCCCTTTGTCTTTTATAGTTTGTGTTGTAGACTCCAGGAAGTCACTGCTCCTGCTCCTGGACAAGAAGTAGCCCGACACCACAACTTTTGTATGGATTAAACAAAATAGAAGAAATGTATTAATTCATGAGCTTTAGAGTTGCTGGTAGATGCATTTTATTTTCTTTGGGCAGAGCCATGCTAGCTGTTTCCACTTGTTTCCAGACTTTATGCTAAGCTAAGCTAACCATCGCTTGCCTGTAGCTGCATATTTAGCAGACAGACATGAAGAGATGAAAGCAAAGGAGGTTTATTTCCCAAAATGTGGTGATCTTCCATTAACAGCATGCCATAGTGTCACCTGACACTTTGACCCACTTGACCACGTGCACTTGAGCTGAACCATCAGCTGTGGGGGCCCCAGATGACTGGGCTAAAACAACACCACCTCCAGAGGCGCAACACAGGCTCCTGAGCTTTTATAACATTTGAAAAAGAATTTTTTCAAAAGGGTTGTTTCTTTTGAATCCTGATTTATTCCACCTTAAATGAAATGACATGCTCTGCTTCAGCAAGAGGGGACCGACTAAAACCATGTCCGTCTTCATGTCATACCTGTTCAATTTTAAGCAAGCCTCTGTAATCACTCGCTTACACTTGTACCTCAATCTTGAGGCACGCAGTCCTAAAAAGAAGGAATGCAAAGAAAATTGCAGGTTTTTATTAAATAGTCAGTGGGTGAAGTCAAGTGAAGGGACAAAATGTTCTGACAGGAGTCCTCTGTGGTTGTTGTGCATAATGGACCAGCATATTCACAAAGACACACCTGTGTGAATACACACACACACAGTCTCGATGATAATAGTCTAACATTTGTGGATTCATTAACCCCTTTCCATAAATGTGAATTTTCATGCCACGTGCTCCCGCTCTGAGTGCGACGTGTGACATGTGAAAGCATTTTTGATTTTTTTCTGTGTGAGATGATTCATGTGGGCGCACAGCATGGTAATCATCAGTTAGTTACTGCGCATCAATCAATTAAGAGAAGCTGTCAAAGCCGCATAATGGTTTTAATACGCTGCTTCTTCCACTGGCTCACTGAGTCGGCTCAATAATTGCTGCATAATTACTCAGAGTCATCTTAGGTAGGTCTCCACCTGGTTAAGTCCGTGCATGAATATAAATGCGTGGAAAGTTAGTTTCAGATGGCTTGCTTGAAAGCAAAGCGCTTCTCGGCGGAGCTGCTGGTGCAATACATAATAAAACTGGATTGGTAAAGTGTTAATTAGGAGGATCAGCGATGGAGGGAGACGTCAGAGAGACGGGGCACGGGCAGTGTTTGAGTATTCAGATTTTTACCTTAAGCTTAAGTAAAAGTACTAATACCATGCTGTGAAGCTTCTGAATCACAAGTAAAAGCCTCCAAAATCGACCCTTCAGTGCATTAATCTGCTATTTTAGCTGGTCGATACAATGCTTATTTCTAAATTTTGAAGTCTACAGGAATGCAGTGTATGAATATTCTCACTATGGATGAATCTGCTTATTGTTTCCTCGATTAACCGATCGTTTGATCTGTAAACCTTGAGAAAACTGTGAAATAAATACCCAAAGTGACGCCCTCAAACTGCTCGTCGGTCCGACCAGTAGTCCAGCACTCAAAAGGATTCAGTCTATTGTGATTTAAGATGAAGAAAAGCAGCAAATCCTCACATTTGAGAAGCTGAAACCATGAAATGTTTGGCATTGCTGCTTAATAAACACTCTTAACTTCCTGTCAATCATCTAATTGATTGACAAACTCTTATAGCTCTAGTTTTAGAAGCGATTGCTCTTCATCGGCCTTGTGCGTATTTTGAAGTAATAGATTACATACATAACATAAGCGTCACCTCACCTGAACATACACTGTATCACCTGTCATTTCAAACACGCCGCAAACGGATCCTAATAAACAAATCTATACAGTTTCAGTGGACAAAATCTAAAAGCCGAGCCGGATTCCCCTCAGATCACCGGCACGATAGCGCTGCACGCTGAAATATTCAGAGCCACTGAGTCACAGCCTTTTGCAAATCTAATAAGATGAGGCTTTGCACGGAGCGATACATTGACAGTCAATTCAGCTGCATTTGCCTTTCAAATGAGCCTATTGATGGCTTGAAAGTCACAACAGTCACAATCCAGCTGTGCCTGCTGGAAGTGACAATGGCGTGGTTTCCGCCGCCAAGTAAAAAAGCAACACGCGGGGCCGAACCTTTGTTCCTTTCATACAACGCTGCCTCTTGCATCTGCTTCGCTTTTATCATCCTCCTTTCAACTCGTCGTCAACAGATATGATTTATCAGGAGGGGCCACGATGAGCAAATATGAGCCCTCGTCGTCTCGTTTCCAGCGAGCTTCAGCCCCAGCGAGGCCTCGTTGGAGCTGCTGATTAATGCTATCTGGCCTGGTGCCGCGCTGACAGTGGTACCCACAGTCAGGGCCCCTTCGTCTCTCAGCTAATTAAAGTCATTCTTCAGTAATATTCCTAAATCAACTGTTTCCTCTTGCCTATTTGAGACCTAATTGGAAGCATGTGCACTGAACCCAAAGGGCGCCTTTTAACCCCTGACACTTCAAGAATGTGTCTGCGTCTGCGGTCATTGATTTTCCCTTTGCTGTTTTTATTTCTCTATTCTCGCGGCCAAAAGGGAGCGCGTGACGGTGAAACTGTGCCGTTCTTAATCACGTCTGTGGTTCAGAGATGTAGTAGATGTGGTTGCGATGCTTTTCCGGGGAGGTTATCAGCGCGCTGTGTGCTTGTGTCAGTCTACGGGGTCTCTATGACAACACATAGCTGTCAGGCTCCACGGCGGACCCCATGCTTCAAGCTGGGAGGTTGAGCTTGGGTCTGGGCATGAAGGGAGTGATATTTCACCTGCAGTCGCAGCACAGAGAACACAGGCTTTACCCCAGATGGCCTCCTGACAGAAACACTGGCAGAACAAATGCGTCTGTCTGCTGTTGAAATGCAAAGTGCTTTTTCTGTTTTGTCTGTGATTTCGCACCAATTTCATCATCATCACAGCGCCTTGTACAAATTCTCTCTGATACAGACGCTTTGATTTGACGCTCGTTGTTTACAACTTTGATATTACCCACATTATTAAAGCATCTCGGGAAGATTAAAGCATCCAAGGAGGAAACTGTCGAGGAGGAATGAACTCCCGGGCACTCTGAATATCACACATACAGTACGCTGATTGTAAGTGCTCTGCAGTGCGAACACCGTGTGCTGAGTTGATGAGTTCTGAAGGGAAATGATTCTGGGAATTCGTCTTTATTTCATGGCTGTTCAAGCTCCTTTGTTTTTTGAATGATCTCCATTTTAGTCAAACTACCTCCCGCCTGACAAACCGGCTGCCGCTCAAGTCCACTTCAAGCAAAGACAATGCAGTTAGGAGCGGTCTCGCAAACTTCAGAGGTTTTCTTTTGCAGTCCTGGAGGCGACAAATGTGCTGCCTGCTGCAGCAAACCACGGCTCTGCTGTTTATCTGCAAAGACGGGTCGCCTGTGAACTCGCTTTAATCATTAATGTCGCACCATTTCAGCCGATCCGCAGGTTGTTAAGAGATTTAGCAGACAAGCGTGTTGCACTGCCTCCCCGCCTCACAAAAAAAGAGAAATAAACATAAAACTTCATTTGCATGAAGGATAATTTCAAAGACAAACGGTTGTGATATTTTCCACGGTGACTGCTGGTTGAATGGAGCGGCGGCTGAGGCTCGCTGAGGCGCCCGAGCTTGTCGCTTTTCACACGGAAAACAAAATTACGGATGGGAAACAATCGGAGGAGGGAGGCTGGGGGTGAGATTGATTTCTCAGCCACCATTTCTGATCCATTAAGCTTTACCTATCCTTTTGGCTCCTGGTGCGCCTCACCTCACACACCTGTTTCCTTACGGGACATTAGCTGTGTTCAGAGGGGAAACACAACGCGCTGCCTCTCAGCCTCTGCCGGTCAATGCATCCATCATGCGTCTACGGCTGCTCTACGAACGGCGGGCTACTGTACCTGTGCAAATGACTGTTTATAGGCAGGCGGTCATCTGTTTTTGCTCAGTGGAGTGTCCTCACACGGCGAAGCAACGGTAATGCAATGACAGAGAGAGAAAGAGGGAGATTATTAAGGTATGTGGAGGCAAACACTCCCTCCTGCCTCTGCACACGAACATTCAATTTGCAGCAACGCAAGATGTTACACAAGAGGCTCAGCTTTATCAAAGAACACTGGTGCTATTGTGTTGCGGTCATAACCATGATGCACTGGACTTTTACAAAGCACTGAGCCTGCTCCTTTGGGTATACAACCATATGCAAATCTAATACAAATGAAACTGCAGTTGTATCACTTCAGTGAAGCGAAAAGCTTCCTTTGAGACAGGTGTTGATTGAACTGCCTCTTTCTGAGGCCACGGTTTGTCGTGTGATGAGATGTTCAGGGGTTCAAAAATGGAAACGGACCAGCGGAAAACCCTCCCGAACCTACAACATACATTTATTTTCACACACAGAAATAAAGAAAGCCAGACCGGCTCCAAATAACAGAGCCTGAGGACAATCAGAGCAAATCCAAAAGAGACTAAACTAATAACTAACAGCATGATGTGCCACCACTTAAAGGTCATCAGTCGCTCTAACTGTTCCCCTTGTCCATCCACAGTCCTCATTCTGCGCAAGAATATGTCCAAATGTCTACTTAAAGTCAATTTGAGGCTTCAGCAGTCTGAGCAGTCAAACCAAGCATCTTCCAAAATTAGTCTGTTTAGCACAGAATTCCCTCTTTGTGCTTCCCTGTGCAGTTTCCATGCGGGGCTGTGGTCGAGGAACAGGGAGGAAATTTCCTCCTGCAAGACAAACTTTAGAAGATCCTGACTTCATTGCCTCAGCTTCAGATCAATCTGAGAATCCATCTGCTTCTTTTGTCCAGTAAACACCACGTCAAGTGTCTCTGCATCACAAGGGTCTGTGTCGTACTTGTGAGCCTCTTATGCTTGTCTTATTTTCCCATGTTTCGCTCTGAGTTTTGGGACTTTTCTCACTTATTTACAACTGGTGTGAAAGCAATTTGCCTTGCCTTGTTCAGGACAAACACCACCAAATGCTAAATCTGACTCACTCAGGCAGCTTTCTGTGTAACTGTGATTTTCAGCAGCCACCACCTGAACTGCCGGCGGTGCTTCAGTCACAGATGCGAAGCTGCGTCACCCAGGAGCAGGGAAATGTCTCGAAAACCATGATGACATCAAACACATCCACGCAGCCGTTCATTTCCTCGCCTGCGCTCGAACCTACAGCCCCAAAAATGAGCATGAGCTCAATAATCTGGCAGTTTCACCATTTGCTGCAGAGCCGTTTGCAGTGTAAGCCAGTTGCCATCAAGCTGAGGTCACCAGTGAGGCTGACAGAGAGGGATGTGTGCTGATGTCAAAGGTCTTATGAAGGCGCTTGGCCACAGTGGCCTCTGCTGGGTGGTAAGGGTAGTGCACGCAGGGGTAGAGCTCATTGATTTGTGGAGGAACACAGCTGTGATATTTATTCAAGAATGGGCTGATTATTGCTAATTAGCCTAATCCCGTATTAAACTATGCGCTCATGCTCGCGTTTACCTTAAGATAATGAATCCCACTCAGCCAACTGTTGCAGTGGATTATAATTGACGTGGATGGATCCCAACCGCTTCCTGGGAGAGGCTGGTGCGACGCATCTGTCGCGCCTTTGCACAGCTGCCGGAGAGTGTTGACGGCCATGTTTGGCTTTTTAATTGAGCTGGAATGTAGTTGTGTTTGCAAGATGAAATCAGAAGCCAGCCATGAAAGGAGCTCATCAAATTACACCTGAAATGCTTGGGAATCAGGTACGCTCTCGTCTTATCATAGAGAGAAATCAAATTAAAATCTGACGTTAATTAGCATTTCTGAGAGATAACAGACAGAGAATAGAAGCTGGGAGCAACAGGAGAGCAAATGTTTTAAGAAAAGAAAAACAAACAGCCAGATGTACCTAAAATCTATTAAAAGAAAAACTCAGTGTTTGAAGGCAAGCTTTATGACAACATGGAAACACTCTTTATATATTCATAAATGGCAGCCACAGAGAGAGACAACAAAGGAAAGTGGAGTTAAAAGCAGAACTCTCACGACAACAAATGCCATTGTCCACATACAGTACGCCATGTTTTCCCATAAAGCGCTCTCAAAGACCTCGCCGAAGCTATTTTCAGCTCGTTTAAGAGTAGCCGAGCCCCGATATAAATCAAGTAATTGCTAACAGAGTCCCATGATGTAATTTTAGCTTTAAGCTCCAAGGAGCAGAGATCGGCCATTAAAAGGGAATAAAATGATGCCATTTAATTCATCTCCAGCGAGTGGCCTAATGCCTTCCAAACTCAAGGGTGCGTGGCTCGAAGCGCATTTCGACGCCGTAATTGAAAGACTTTCATGTCACAAAGTGTTTTGGTCCAAAGCTAGCGCTGAGGGATTAAGCCTGACTCCGACAGAATAAAATAAAGAGGGGATTGGGGGGGGGGCAGGGGGGCATTTCATGGAGGAGACATGAAAGCTTTTTCTTGGATCTTCGACGATAACTTTAATCTTTCAGCCAAATTTTCCAAAAGGACCTACAGATAGACGGAGCTTATGTGTCATCATTACAGTGCTGGCAGATTGTGTTACTGTATGCTGATACAAAGAAATATACTTGTGTGTGAGAGTGACAGATAAATCAAGATGCCAGCATGAAACTGCTTTTGGTATGTCATCTTGTTACAGTCACACATTAAATGGGATTAGAGGGGAAGCTTTTGCTCGGGGGGACAACTAAATCTGGAACGAAACGAGGAAAAAAAAAAACATTTATCATACGTTAAAATGCTTTAAATCGAATTCTGTTGCTCCAAGACGTCTTGATTGTGCTGTTGCTTCTGCCCCCGATGGCATTTCCTAACAAGTCATTTAAGTCTGAAAACAGCAGAAGCTTTGAATAAATGGCGGAACAACTCCCATGAGAGCAGAGAAGGCTCGAGAGCGGCCAAACCCGCCAACTAACCAAAAAACCAACATCGGCCTCCATGACTGCCATGAAATGACATCATGACATCATCCTGCTTCCTCTCTCCTGGTGTCCCTGTGGTCTGGACTCCTAATTCTCTGGCTCGAACACTGATGCTCTCAAAAGGGCTGGGTGACTTAATCCAACGCTGAGAGACAAGAAAATAACAGCGCTCTGCTTTGGCCAGGTTCAGTTTCTCCCCGTCTCTCTGCAGCGAGTCAACCTGAATACGCTCCCTCTGAGGAGCGCTCTGATGCAACCTGACATTAGCAGCTCGGATTGCCCCCAAAATTAGATAGAGTTAGTTTGCTTTGGCTGCACTCGCCGCCCCACAAAAACCTGGACACTGTATAAACTCCAGAAATGTCTCTAATGACAGACACATGGCACTGAAGGCTGCAGATAATCACTGTCATTCAGTGTTGGAGCAAATTAGCTTGGCCTATTAACACTGAAACCAGTGGTTTGGTGAATATGTAAAGGAAATGAATCAAATTAATAAGCAACTGCTTTTTTTTTTTTTAACAAGGACACAGGACTTTTGATGGTTTCAGCATCTCAAATGTGACACTTTGCTGCCTTTTCTTGTTGTTTTTGTGCTTTGGGCTGCAAAGCAATGCAGAGGTCACCAGCAGGATCAGGAAAACACGATGGATAATTTCCATTATTTTCTGACATTCAATGGACCAAATGATTAAATTAGATTAGATTTAACTTTATTGTCAATGTCAGAGTGCAACACAGAGACAACAAAATGCAGTTTAGCATCTAACCAGAAGTGCAAATAGTCATAATATCCAAAAATATATATAAATACATGTAAATAGTGCTAGTGGCATGAAGCATAAACAGTTGAGGTGGGGGTTAGGGTTAGGGTTAGGGTTAGGGTTAAGTAATTCTATGAAACCGTAAGACATGTGCAACACGGTATGTAAACAGGTGACATGTACAACAGGTAGTAAGTGGCAGTGCAGTGAAAGTATAAGTGAGCAGATGAGGTATACAGTGTACAGTATGTGCAGTATGGCATGGGCTTTCTAATGTTCATCTTGTTGTGGTCTCTTGGGGTTGTAAGGGGGGGCTGCTGGTGGACAGAGTTCAGCAGGGTAACAGCTCTGGGGAAGAAGCTGTTCCTGTGCCTGCTGGTGCGGGAACGGAGGCTTCGAACCTCCTGCCAGATGGTAGGGGGGCAAACGGTCCATGTTTGGGGTGGGAGCTGTCACCGCTGATGCTGCGTGCCCTTCGACACCGCTTGTGCTGGAGGTGCTCGATGGCAGTTAGCTGGGCACCGGTGATGTAGCGGGCGGTTTTCACCACCAGCTGTAGGACCTTCCGCTTGGAGACTGTGCAGCTGCCGTACCATACTGAGACGCAGTTGGTCAGGGTGCTCTCAATGGTGCAGCGGTAGAAGTTGTAGTTGTAGTTGAGGCTTTTGTAAGCCTCAGGAATGTTTGTATAGACATGGTCCAGGGTTTTGTCTCCTCTGGTGGGGCAGGAAACATTCTGGTGAAATTTGGGGAGAACAGTCGGTTGGAGCGGTTGAAGTCTCCAGCAACAATAAAGGCTCCATGCTAGTTTAGCATTAGCATCCGGGGGGATATAAGCTGCAGTTATCACAGTGGATGTGAACTCTGTAGGCAGATAAAAAGGCAACTACACTAATTAAGTAAACGCCTTCCCCTGTAACTGCAAACTTCAGACTTCTTCAGACAAAGCGTTCCAAACGTTGTGTAATCGAATACACCGGTATGGTGGTATATTAAAAATTCATATCATAACAAAAACATACACCAGCACTAATAATTACCAGCAATAATTAGTTTTCCTCCAAATAAAGTGGTTTGGACAATTTTCAGCTTGTCAAATCTGACTTTTCCTATTTTTGGACTCTGCAAAATCACCAATTTCCCCAAGTTTAAGCATAACTTGCATTAATGTTACCACGATGGCCAAAGCTACAGAACTGAAAACGACGGCAGGAAAAACACAGGTGGAACTAATAGCAATAATGACTCCGCTCCAGGAAGCCACTCCAGCTATGATGCACAATAGCAAGGCCTTGGATCTGAAAACAAGAAATGGTCCCAGCCATTTGAAATGAAATGGACTTCACCTGTGTCCCTCCTTCAAGTTGTAAAAAGGGTCTATTTTACCCAATAATGTGAGCAATTAATGAAAAGGTCATGCGGCAATGCATTCAGTCTTTTTTGAAAGTGTTTCTCTTTGTAAAAAGAAGCCATTTTAAGGGGGAAAATGAAAAACAATTACATGACCATAATCATTAATTTAAGGGAAAGGAGAAAGAGAGGGCAACCAGAGTAGGGACTGATGAGGTAGAAACTGTGACCCGAGCTTGACTGCTGAGAATAATGAAGGTAATTGTAACACTTAACCCTGCTGTGAGAATTAAAAGAGCACAGGAAGAGAAGTGGTGAATGCATCCGAGGCTCCACAAAAGCTGCACGAGCAAATCAGAGCATACTTTTCTGTATTGACTTTTTTCTCTTCACTCTCCACGTTTTTGAGTCAGCTGTCGAGTCACCTGCTATTCAACAGGTTTTGCTCCCATTTTCATCTCCCACCGATCCCCCTTTGCCTCCGTGCAACGTCCACAGTCGAATCCGCGTGTATTGATCCACGTGAGCTCCCTTACTAGACGGAGCGTTCGGTCCAGCGTTCAGGAAGTAGCCGCACTCACAACAACGGGTTGTAACGCTGCTTCCTTGCCAACTTATATCACATTTCCCTAAACTGCTCCTTAAATTAGACCGTGACACTGGATGCTCTCTATGTGTAGACAGTCCGCGGTCCGTCAAAGTTTACTACGGGCACAGTTTGTAGTTTGTTCGTTCATTTGAACCACTTCGCTAACGGTTGTAGCAGGCTAGCGAGTTAGCCAAAACAGCTAATGTTACAGTAACTTTAAGCTGGATCAAAATTCCCACCAAGACTGAGCCGAAGGCGGCTTTTAATTTGCTTTCAAACAGCCGCAAAGTGGAATAGTGTTCTTACACAGAGGTGGGTGAATAAGCTAAAGGGCTAGTTGCTCATTTACTGTGTTGTGCCTGTTATTTTCTGCTCTAAATTAAGTTTTGTTTTGTTTTTTAACCTAAATTAGGACCTGGCTGGTTTATAATGAATACACATCACACTCATCTTTCATTCCAAACAAGTGAAAGTATAGTTGTCATTGATATAAGTTTTGATCTGCGTAAAGATGTCATTTCCACTTTCAAATGAAGTTGGTACAACACCATCGTTTATAACTCGTGGACCCTGTTTACACCCGGCATTAGCAGGTGTCTTCAGTGATCCGATCACAAGTGAACAGCGCTAAATGCAAGAAGGGTAAACGACCACCAGGATGCATTTCGATCCGATCACTCAAACCACTTGTCGAGGTGTTTTTGGACACATGTAGCCACAAAGCGTTTGTAAATAGTGGCAGGAAACAGGAACATACCTCATCACTGCAGGACGTGGGGGTTGTTTTGGCGCCACCGCTCGAAAAATGGAGCTCCTTCATCGTCTTGTCCTGCACTCATCTGCACGTCGCAAACGACTGTGTCCTATCAGTCTGGACAGTTGGAATAGCCACCACATGTATATTGGTTCTTGACACAGTTTTGCTTTAGGCTAGCTAGCTTTTAGCCAGCGTCAAACAAACATGGCAACATTAAAAACTTTACGGGGCCGTTTGAGTGTCTGGCGGAAGTGACGTAGGCAGGAACGAGATCTGAACACAGGCGGCTAGTTGGACACCTTGTTGACATGTGATAGACAGGTGTGAGCAGTGATTGGATCATCCGTGCAGCATGTTATTGCCAGGTGTAAACAGGTGAAATTGTCAGTCAGTGGCTCTCAACTAGACCCAAGAGGAATCTAAGGCCTAAGGCATTTTTTCAGAATTACAGTAAACCTTTGCATCTTCAAATCTTTGAAAAGCATTGAAGAATAAACGTTAAAGGTAATGTCAAAGGTCCTTGCAGGGCTTTCCTGCTTCTCTTTCTGTCTTCCTTGCTTTTCTTTATGGTAAACAGAATCTGGGTTGACAAGCAATTTAATTATATCCCCTGAGGCTTTTGAAGGAAGTGATAGGTATTTTGTTTCTAACTCCAGACATTTTATAGACTAAACAACTAATGAATTAATCAAGAAAATAATTGACATTGATCTGATATGAAAAGAAATCAAATTCTCAAGACCACATTAGCATCAAACACCCCAAAGCCAATTTCCTCAGACATATTTAGATGCTGAAGAGGTGTCAGTTCACCACTTTGATACATACGTTATATTCTTCTCTTTCTTTTCTTTTTACCCACACAGGGCGATGCCACGCATGCAGTCTGGTGTTTGGAAGCATTTCAGCCCAGCTGTTAAAAATGGGAGGGACACCTTCATGTGCAACTACTGTTCAAAGACACACACCAAGAACGCCACCAAGATGCAGATGCACTTGGACAAATGCAAGGAGTACTCTGTGGTTTTGCAGCAGTCACCGGGCCCAGATGGGAGCTCCTCAGCCTCCATTCCCGTCCCCTCCTTCTCGTTCTTACCATCTGCCACTCCTGGGGGACAGTTCCTCATTGATTCGGTGGATCAGCGCAGCCAGGCGTATGCTGACGAGTGCCTGGCACGAGCTGTGTATGCCACCTCCTCGCCCCTCACTCTCACAGACAATATTTACTGGAAGCGATTTTTCAGCGTGCTCCGGCCTGCTTACTGTCCACCCACCAGAGAGGCTTTGTCCTCCCAGCTCTTGGACTGTGAGTATGACAGAGTACAAAGCCAGGTTCATGAGGCCATAGGGAAGGCTGACTGTGTCACCATCATGTGCAGCGGCTGGTCTAAAGTAAAAGAAACCGGAACAGTCTTTTATAGTGTTGCAACGCCTGTACCAATGTTCTACAAATGCACAAAGACAGAGGAGCAGACACACACGAGCACATTTATTGCTGAGGAACTGAAGGATATTATAAATGAAGTGGGGCCTCAAAAGGTCGTCAGTGTTGTTACTGATGATGCTCCGGAAATGATGGCAGCGTGGGCTCAAGTGGAGGAAGCCTTCCCGCATATATCGGCCATCGGCTGCACAGCGAGCGGCCTCCAGCAGCTCTTTGACGACGTGGTTGCACAGCCATCTATGAAGACTCTGTGCAGGAGAGCTGAGCAGGTGGTGAGGTACGTCCTAGAGCGAAAAATATTAGCAGAGACTTTTAAAAGCGAGCAGACTACGAAGATCAGAGACCACTCTGCCAACAGGACCACGCTGGAGCTGCCTATTAGCTCTGACTGGACTGGTGTGGTTAACATGTTCAGCAGCCTCCTGGAGGGCCAGAACTCCCTACAAGACATGGCCGTCTCATCCACACTGGACGTTGAAGCATCCTTCAGGTCCACAGTACAGGATGCAAAATTTTGGTCCGCGTTAAACGGCAGTCGCAACCTGCTCGACTTGATAGGTAATTATATTAATTACATGAAAAGAGAAGGTGCTGCACTCTCTGGCGTGGTCGACGTGTTCATTCAGTTAAGATACCACATCGAAGCTTCGCTGTCTGGGTCTGTGCTGCACAGCGCTGAACAGAAAGCTGTCATGGCGTCGTTAGACAGGTGTCAGGAGTTTTGCGTGAAGCCCATACACGCAGTAGCGTACATGCTGGATCCAGCGCACGCAGGACAGCAGACGCTCTCTGGGGAGCAGATAAACAGCGCTTACTATGTGATATCCAGCCTGTCGCACCATCTTAACCTCGATGAGGGCAAAGTGCTCGCCAGCTTTGCAAGATTCTCAGCCAAGCAGGGGCTATGGAGGGGGGCCGGGATATGGAGCTCATGCCAGCACGTGTCGGCGTTCACCTGGTGGAAAGGACTGTGTTCCTCCGAGCCGCTGTCCGCCGTGGCCTGCGCTGTGCTGCAGATCCCGCCAACGACAGGTGCTTGCGAGAGCTTGTGGTCGCACTTTTGCAACGCACAGGAGCAAGTTTCTCTCTCGGATGACAGGGCACAAAAACTGGTGGCGGTACAGATGAATCTCAACCTCTTAGAACCGAGTGATTGTGAGTACGCCCCGCCGGTGAGCGAGGAAGAGAAGAAAGTTTTATTTCAATCTGAGACTGAATAAGACTAAATGAGATATCTGATGCTATGTAGAGCAGACCACGTGGCCGGCGAAGGACATGAAAAGAGATAGCTTGTCAGCTCACTAAATTAAATGTAAATTTCCTCTGAAATGTATGGAGTCAGGCTGAGCTATGATTGCACTGTGCTCACAGTCCTCTCGTCATTCCAAAGCCTGTTGAAGAACTCAAAGGAGAGACTGAATCTGACGCCTTCACACGTATGTTTTAGTCACATACAATGCTTATTGGTGTTCTAGGTTTTGATTACAGTTTCAACTAATATGCGTCTACTTTATAGTTAGGATATGAAACAGACTAACGAGGTTTAACGGTCTCTGTTCAAGTGTTTACATGGTGTAAATAAAACCACAGCTTTTGTCTGTACTGACTTTATACTTGTGTGTCGAGAAAATAGAAAGTATCCTCCCAAAAGTGTGTTTGTGCAGTTTGTTCGGCATCCAGACTCATTTAATATATGAAGTGAAGAAATGTTCTAAAAAGGTATTAAGGATTTTTTTTTTTTTGTTTTGTTTTGGCTAAATGGTAGTTATTGTACTGATTCCAGTGAGAAACATGCTGTCTTCACTTAGAGGAGTACAGAGGACTGATGGAGACCTTCATCACGTGGTGCAACGACAATCGCCTGAAGCTCAGTATCAGCAAACCAATCAGCTTGTGGTGGACGACAATGTCTTCAAATATAGATGCTGCTGCAAAGAAGATACAAATCATAAAACATGGATGCTTCACCCACGTCTTCAACCCGTCCATGGATGGAGAAAAATATGGAGTTAAAGTGAGCTGAAATAATATGATCTATGTAGGGAAAATAAACATTATGTTCCAGTACGTTGACCTTTTTCATTGATAAAAGTTCTCCGAGGATCTTTAAATAAATTCCCATTTATCACTCCTGGGATCAAACACGAGCGGTTGAAACAGTTGAAACAAAGGAGGAAAACTCCAACTTTACCACTTCTTTTTCTTTTCGCTTTAATGAAACGTGAAATCTGGTCTTGTAAGAAAGTTAAAGCCGTCCAAAAGAACTTGTGTGGCGACTCACTGAGGCACACTGTGTCTTCACACTCCCATTCCTCACACACACTCATTCAGCGCTCCTTCCTCCTCTCTCTCGGCCCCTCTGCTGCGTTCTGCTGGCGGTTTGGCACGGGGGCCGAGGGGAGATCTGGGCCTTGTAAATACTAGCATTATTAATCTTAATAGGAACGAGCCAGGACGTCTCTGGAGGTGTCTCCACCTCGTAGGCAGCAGCCCCGCCGTAAATCTCCGAGACTCTGTTCTCCACTGCATCACTCAGTAAATCTATCACTACCTACGTCTTCTCTCTCAGTGGCTTCACTCTGCTGCCCATTGTCCCTTCTACAACAGATATGTGGGCACATAATTAGAGTGATGGTATACATCACTTTGCAGATGAAGAGGGACGTCTCTTGTGCTGTTCATGACAGATGGTGGTGCGTTGGTTGGTTTTAAAGTTGCCCTTTGTGTGAGTCACACTATGCAGAATGCATGAAATTACTGTTGTGGTGATTTTTCATGCAGGTTGTGCTTTCATCATTTGTTTCAGGCATAATTGCTAGTTCAAGTTCCTGTGTGTTGTCAGCTCGAGGCGTGTTTCTGTTTGTTCGAAACAACATCTCATGAGATTATGCAGTTCAATACGGCACAGCTAATTTGTGAAAAACATACTTAAATGATGGGCTTGGTGTTGTTTTATATTTTTCTACAGTCAAACGAACTGGCTCAAAATAAACTTGCGCTCACTGAAACGTCAATCAATGTTTTGATTCATTACGTTTTTTTAATAGTTTTGGGGAAACAGTTGTGGTCTGTGGCACAGAGGGATAAGCTGTGTCAGGCTTTGACAATAGATCATATCAATAAAATCTACACTGTTATTAGCGTTGCCCTTTAAAAGCTATTGAAGAGGTGAATCTGCACTATAACCATTGTAAACTTTACAAACGGAGTATTTAATAGGGCAGTTAGTGGCGTCCACTCCCTGGACATGTAAACAAGAGTAAAAATCTACATCATTGATTTAAACAAGGAAATTAAAAGTGTTAAATTTCAGCGTACACACAGTCCACTACTGATGAAACACAAGCTCTCAACAGTATTGGCTGGATCCTACACACACACACACACACACACACACACACACACACACACACACACACACACACACACACACACGGTGGTCTGGCATCAATAGCCAACAATGGAAAACATTCTCCTTCCCTCTGAGCATTGTGATTGGGATGCTGATTAAGCTGTCTGACTTCCCTATTAAAGTCTCTACAGCACATTACCCTCCAATTCTCTGGACACTGTGACAGCAGATTTAGACGTCTCTCTTAACTCTGGACATGTTTACCTGCTGAGGAGCGCCACGCAATTTGTTTGTGGCTGTGGGTTGTAAAGCAGCGCGTATTATGGTCCAATAATTAATGTCACATGAGATCGAGTGTAATTTTGTAACCTAATCAGGTCCACAAAGTATGGCTGCTTTAACAGCTGGTGCCAATCCGACTGTAACTCCCCCATCAAGGACTGATACTATTATCTTGGCCTGGAACAATGGCTGGCTTTAGCTTTGACTGTGTGCTTGAGACACGGAGAGCGAGCGAGGAACCGGCGGGCTGCTTACATTGCAAACAAAAGGCAGCTTGTCTGGGGATCACTGAGAAGAGAAAGTTATATTTTTACACTAGTATCAATAGCCGAAGGACCCGAATATAAAACCCTGAGAGGAAAGGTGCAGGATGAGATTTCATCAACAAGTCTCCCCCTCCGTGTAGCATATGCTGTAGCCTGTACGCTGTCAAATGTGCAGTGTGTCGTAGTTTGGACAAAAGCACACAGGCACTTCTTTTGACAGCTGGAGTGAAATAAGTGTGTTTTTATGTTTGTACGTATTTATGCAAAAAACTGCAGTTCCTCCAATGGCCACTTGAGGCTGCCTCCAAAACCGAGTCAATCCCCATAGACCCCCATTTTAAAATATGTTACAGCCCAGTAGAAAAAAATGGCTTTTGATCTCTATAGTTAATGTCCCTGTTCATGACCGCTGTTCGGGGGTGAATTTTTATATAACTCACTCGTTTGTATTATTTTAAGATTTAAAGTTATGCATAATTATGGGCATGGCTGCTGTGAGTGACAGCCAGCTGCCAGATTTCAGCAACCACGCTTCATTCAGCCAGGCTCAGCTCCACCCACGCCCCACGTCTTTGCCATTTTGGTTTGGTGGAGTCTGCCAAGATGATGACTGCTGGAGCCACCGAGCTTCACAATGGCTCTTCAGAAACCTAAAGGTGATGGTCTGCGGTTGTCAGATACAGGCCTGGTTCAGGTCGTAGGGGGACCTCACTGTGATGAAAAGACACCAGCAAGCTGTTCTCGGTCACCAACCCAAAAACCACAATTAGTTATTTCTACATTTATGTCTGCGTATGTAAGAAGCATCTTCAGTGTAGAGATATTTCATTCACAGAGCTATCTATATCCTCCCGCTTCCAGTCTTTCTGCTACGCTAGGCTAACCATGTCCTGTCTTCAGCTCCATACTTCACCCTTCAGACAAAAGAGGACATAAGGAATTTATCTTCAAATGCCACTCTCACAAAAACAGCAAATAAGCATGTCTGCCAAATATTCTTTTGAATAGAATTGTCTAATTCTGAAATACAGATATTTTTGACCTTGATACAGTTTTAAATTTGCTGTATATTCCGGTCTGCACGTCTGAGTCTGCGGCGGGTACAGCCAACCTACAGGCTGCCTCCTCCGCTTCATTCTTCATTGAGCCCAAAGTGGCGGACCGACTGCGTCAGAGAGCCGAGGCTTTATTTAGAGATGACCATTGTGTCAGACTGTTTGTCCGTGTAACCGTTGCTAACGCTCAACCTTCTGTAATAACAGGCCGGCAATAATTTGTGGAGCCTCCCATCATTTTCTCATTCCTCACTGAGGCCAACACCAGCCCACCCATCAACCCACTCCCCTCCAACCCCCGGATGAAAAACAAAAACAACAGATGGGCTGTGCCAAGGAGACTGTGACTGCTCCTGGCCATTACCACAGCAAGGAGCCGGAGGGGTGGTGGGAGGGTTGAGCTGCTTGGGTTGCAGATATGTAAAGTAACCTGATGGCGAGGAGAGTCTGGGCCGTTCTCCCTCGCATGTCGTGTTCTTGCTGCTCTCAGCACCTCATAATGCTCTTATAATTACATTCCAGCAGAGCTGAATCATGATTAGTTGATCACAGCGATTTTTTTTCTTGAGCACCAGCTACTATAGCAAACATCAGGTGGAAGAAGTGCTCAGGTCTTAAGTAAAAATATCAATACCACTATGGACAAATGATCCATTAGAATTTCTGCATTTTCCCTTTTTTTATATAATGTTTCAGCTTCTTTGGGCCTCCAGCAGTTATTTAAATGGAGCAATTTGAGGCAGTTTAGAGGGTGAAACTCTCAAGTGGCCTCAACTGCATGTTTTTGTAAGGGGTCAAAAGCCAAAAAGGTGTGTGAAAACTAATTTGTAAATTCACAAATAAGATAAATTAAATATAATAGCCTCTGCAATGTATTAGTATAGAAGTATAAAGTAGCATAAAATTAAAATACTGAAGTAAAGTACCAGCACCTCAAAAATATGCTCGAGTGCAGTACTTGAGTACGTGTACTTGCATGCCGCTGAGGCTAACCCAGACTATTTACTGGAAATTCAAAGTTATTAGGTAACCCACACAAGAGGTTGATTACTGTGATTATATTACTCGAGCGTTTAAATTGATTAGAAATGTTCATGAGTTATGTCACAGGGAAATATGAAAACAAACGGCTTGTGAAAACATCAGAATTGAGTCTGCGGTAGGTATGTTACGTAATTTTAGATTTGCATCAAGCAACATCTGGATTCTACGCGTAAGTGAAAACGTATTGTTGTCTGGAATCGCTTTGTTGCTATGAGCTGTTGTGTGACGCTGGTTTACATGGTTGTGCCTCACGAGTACAGAGCACTTGGTAGGACCTGGCATCACACACACGCCCTCATTTTATTCCAGCAAACATTGGCTTTAGCTGAAAGCCCAGGGACTCATCTGGGATGAGAAATGGCATGAAATAACCCAAACAGTAATGGCTCTGTTGGGGATGATGCCATTTGCACTACATAGGAGGTCTATCTATTTCTTCTTTCCAAAGTCATTTTGTTTGGGGTAACAGCGAGGCGTTCTTATCAGAAAAGGTTGTAAAAAATGGGAAAAGACTGGCGAACATGAAACAAAGCCTGTTCAAGATGGAGGGATCTTAGACTCAGCTGTTCAAACACTCTTAGTTCTTTCCTTCCATCGGGAGACCAAAAATAACATTCATTTTTCTTTCTTTCCCACCTGGAGAGAAAATGATTGTCACATTGGAAATACCTATTTAACCAAGTGGGAGAAAAGGGCCATGTGACGTGTCATCATCATTATAGGTGTGGGAGAGATCTGTGCAGAAGGCAGGCCTTGAATGTGCTTTGCTATTGTCATCAGTCATCTCTGGGGGTGTTTTCATCGCTGCTCTCTCTATCTCGTGCTTACACTCCACCTCCCTGCCTTCTCCCCATCCCCTTTTATCCTCATTCTCCATCTAGTGTTCTCACCCAGCAACACCCAGAAAAGAAATCAAAGTAAAGATATGAAGGAAAGCCGGTGACTTCCGCATCTCTCCTCTCTCCTCCCTCCCATGAAGATTAAAGGTCGGGCTCCTTTGAGTCCAATGGCTCCTTTGTTTCTAACCAGGAGATGAAGTGAGAGAACCGAGTCGGGCCCGGGCTGCTCTTGGAACGTGTTGCTGTTCTCCTCGAGCGGCAGAAACCTCGCCGGTGCCAAGTACGCAGCTCTAACTGCTACCAGATGTACAATTATAACCCCTTACAACCACCAAGGCCCTTTTGGTGGGCAAAGAAAAGAGGGAGATAAACTACTTGGCAAAATAATGAACATTCTGGAGAAATATTTATCTGTTTCAGCTTTAAACTGTTTTTTTAATATGGGTATTTTATTGTTTCTAAGACGCAGATTGTGTGTTCCGAACCACATAAACCACTACAGAAGTGAGTATGTTTTATAAGCTAATTATAGCCCAAACACACACACACTTGAATAAGGGAGGGTGTATTGATTTGCATCCAGCTCATTATTGAGGCCAATTGAATGAGCCAGATTCTTTCCTCTGCTCCAAAAGCAGGGGGAAAAAAATCTAAATAAATTACTAACCCGTTCTATTTGTCTCTTTTTGAGGACATAATGTTCATTCAAGTTGACATATAGTTTCCTGAGCCGTGCCAGGAGGTATACAACCTCATTCATCTTGTCAAAATGATTTTACTTGCCTTCGTCGGAAAGACTCAGTGGAGTTCATGGGAAGTTTTAGAAAGAGATGCGAGAAAGGAGATAGAGGGAATGAGAAGCATCTGTTTCACATGTTTGGCCAGTCCTCTTCGCCTTCATACTCTCCATTTCTGCAGTGTTTTCCATTACCCCCACGGGCCGCTGAGCATTTAGAGGTGGAATGTCGGAGGTGCTAATATTGTTGCTACACCTTTTTGTTCTGGTTGCAGCACATATGACAAAGATCAGTGGCACTTGAAATTCTTGGTATTTTTTTCAAACAAATCCTTAATTTCAGGCAGAGGTAGAGGAAAGCAGACCATTTTTTAGCCAGCAACCACTGATTTTATGAATTCATAACTGTTGGTGGCAGATTTATGTGGCAGATAATTGATTAAGCTAATGTGAGCTGCCTGAGTTTGTTAGAAACACCATCTTTAGCTGTCTTTTTAATGTTTCTGGCTCACTTGTTCTTGGAAGAATAATTCTTGAATATAAACTCAATGGCTATAGACTACATGATATCACGATATGAAGGCTGAAGCTAAATGTTTCATGCCCTTGGAACAAAATCAGCATCCTCTGATCCACACATGCAAGACATGCACAAAAAGCATTGGACTTGTACTGCAGTGCAGAGCTAATTAGCCCCTTCATTATAAGTACGATAAGGAAAAATGGGAAAGTGTTTCATTACCAATCCAGCAAAAATGAGCCTAAAATGCCTATCCAAGGCAATTCACCAGAGCTGTTCTCGAGCCATTTGGAGTATATTGTTACACACATTGTTACCCTGAACTTTTATCCCCAGCAGTCAGAATCTCTGTAAGTGATACTGGCATGGAGTAATAGAAGTATGAACACATTGAAATAGAAGTGGGGTTTTTTTCTGCCTGATTTATTTATTTATTTATTTATTTATTTATTTTTTGCAAATAAATGCTTGCACCCTAGTCCAAGTTCAATAATAATTGATAAAAATACTACAGAAACTGAATATTTCTCATGTTTTCTCTCATGGTATATCTAGGCATTCTCCAAATAAGTCAATTTATTATATTTATTTATGTAAACAACTATATTTATATTCATGAAATCTAAATTGTGGATGATATTTAAGGTATCTTTACTTATATTGAGGTTATTTTCTATATTTATCACTTGAAACAATGTGTAATATCCCAATTTGCACAGAATTCCTTGATTTGAGGTCATTGGTACTTTAAATTACCCTCTGAAGTGAGTAACAGCATGTTCAGAATTTCACTGGCTATTGTAAGTGTCAGTCATCTGCAAAAACAGCTATGATTGGCTTGCTCCTCACACGGAAGAAGAGAACAAGGCCTCCTTCAACTTAGACTGTTATTGGCTTCTCTGGCTGCTAGGTTTCATTTGGCAGGTCGTGATTGGTTGAGTGAGGTGTCATTTGAAATCTGAGACTCCACTGAGTAACTGGAGACAAGATGGCACCCATCTCGAAATGTTTCTGGAAGTTACAACAGGGAAAACACAGAAGACAAGCACATCACCTGCTAAACATCTTTCTGTGGATTATTAAAATGTTTTGGACTAAATATTTTCACTGCAGCGGATTGCCAGGACCTTTGCTGATGTTACTAGACTTTTTGTCTGAGTTTTATGGATCTGTGGATCACTGAGAGACGTAATCGGTGAGTTGCCTCAATACTGCATCATTTTAAAAACCGTTGTTTCTCTGCTGTTGTTTGCATCAGTTGATTCATTAAAACCCATGGGCGGGCTGTTGGAACAGTAGTTAGCATAACCCCGTTTGGTAGCTACATGCTTTATGTTAAAATAAAGACTAGCACTAACTTAGCAAGTGTAATGCTACATCGGGTAACATTAGCCAAAACTCTTCATAGCATTTAGGACCTGCTCATACACAGTGAGGAAATACAACACAGTAAATGTGCATGTCGAGATCAGGTCATTGTTTTTTATACAACTTGTAACCTCACAAAGTAACGTGGTTAACTAGTTGATTATGCTTGTTACACTTTGTTACAACTGCTATCTTACTACTAGTTAGCCGTACATGCTAACTATTGTAGTTTATGTTAGAGCATAGGTTATTAACATTACAGGCTTTAAGAATATAAGATAGAAGAAAATCTCCCAAATCCGATACAGAGCAGGACAGAGCTGCTAACGCTATCCAGATAGCATCCATGTGCTCCTTGGCCTTGGCAGTAACACTCCAGTTTACTAGCAGGACATGCTAACCGTTGCATGCTAAGTTAGAGCAGATAAACACTGAATTGAACCCATTCCTTACACTTGTGCTCTTGTGTTTTTTGTTTGGGAAAAGCTAGGCCAAAAAAAAAGAAAATGTATTTACGAATTGCTGTTCATGGCAGCCTCCCCTACCCAGAATGAGATAATTTAAGTTAATTGTGACTCTGTATGTTTCCCTATCACCTATATTATTCCAGACTACCTGTGAGGGCCACACTGCATCATCCACTGATCTTTCTACCTGTGGCAGCAATGGTCAGGGTGAGTCAGCATTATTAAGAAAAGCACGAACGCACACATAAATCTCCTGAAGGGCTTTATCTTTTTGAATAAATAATCTTTCATGATACTCCATTCAGCAGGACGTAATGAAGTTTTATGAGAGTGCTGTGGATAGTCTCATCTTTATTCAGATTATTTGGCACCCAGCTGGAGTTTAGAAAATTGAGTCTAGCATGTCTGTATTTTCTTATGGTAATTACAGTATTTTCCAGCATTTAGACTTGTCCGAAGTCTGGCTGTATAACAATACACTGCAAAAACATGGAAAGTGATCCAACTTTATGCTCACCGCTGCAATGCTTCAATACATTTTCTATGGAATGAATGTGCTGTCTGTTGGCCAGAGTAAAATACATACAGCCAAGCACCCCAGCTCCAGAAAGTAAGGCTATGCAAGCAAATAAAAAGCTGACTTGGCGAGACTGTGGCTCACAGGTGTGCGACAGTGTATATAAAAGGTGGACAGCATGTTATTACAGGTGTGTAACCACATGTTGACATACCCACCCTCCTCTGCTGACAGGGTGTTATATGGTTCAGTCTCCTCTGACCCTGCAGGCTGGGCGAGCACACTGCAACCAGTCACTGTAACCTAAAGACCGCAGAGTATGACATTATGATTTAGCCTCAGTTTTGTGGTCAGGAATGTAATGACTGAAAGGGGCTCGGGGAGTTGGTGCATGATCCTAAATCACTTCGCTGAGGGGTGCGATAAATATTTATGAAGGCTCAGTCACTTAAGGCCTCTGAGACGGAAGAAGACCATTCCACAAGTTGAACATTTCACAACTTCTTATTGATCTCTTGTCTGAGGAGAAAAGAGAGAAAATGCAAAGCTCGCTTCTTACAAGTCGCCAACTCGTTGCGGCCCTTTTGTTTCGCACTGCTGATTTAAAGCAGTAATTGAGGTCACGGGTTCCAGCCATCAGATGGATCATAAAGCCCAGACGAAGTGATGAGCAAGTGATTTTCTTGAGATTACTGATCATGGGTGGAAAGAGGACCCAACGTAGTCTATTGCCTGGAGAAGTACAAGTGTGGTTATCTTGACTTTGAAGTGTCTCCACATAAGAGAAGGAGGTCATTCATTTGTTTTCTTAAATGATGTAAAAACTGGTTAAAAGGTAACTTTTAAAATGTAATTTGTATAAAATCCTAATTTGAAAACAGTTAGTTTATAGTCAGATATAGTCATCTGCAAGCAGATAGTCGGTACAGAAGATGAATGAATGAATGATCTATATGTAAAGAGAATTGTTCATTGTAAATATATTGCATTAGCTTTGAATGACACAGGATAAGAATGTGAGCACGAATATGACAAACACAACTGCACATCTTTTCTCATATTTAGCATTTAAGACACAAACTCAGAAGAGTACACTTTGAGTAAATAACTGGTTAATTAAATTGGCGATAGAGAGGTTTTTTGCTTTCACGTATCATTATGAAGTAAATGTTGATCGCACACTCTAATGGCTGTACAATAATGACAGCATTGACCGTTTCTCTTAATGCTTTCTCTGCTGAAATTACTTGTTTGTGTGAAGCAATACTCAAACTATTATACTACTATTATACTATTGCTCCTCATAAAATTATGACAATTTACCTCATTAGTGAATGTCTAAGACTGAGCAGCTACACCAGTGGCATATCAATGAAAACAAAACTAAACTAAAGCCAAACTAAACGCTGATTTTGTACAAATAGAAGCACAAAAGTACACATACTACAGTGGAAAGTGTACGATTCCTAACACATGTAAACAGATTTTTTTCCACTTGGGTAGCCTCCAGCTGTTTGTGACCTTTGTCCACCTTTTAGAGCCAGACTCAGATATAATGTGTCCCTTCCACTGCTGCCAGCAGCACTGTGAAAAACTACAGGAAATAGCCCACCAATGACTGGCACAACATTTGGGCAATCCATCAGTTTGTTAGCAGACTCCAGTCTGTAATATCTATAATTACACTTGACACCCTAGACTTTTCTCATTTTGTTTCTACTGAGCTAATTTGTGTCAAATAACCAGTAGGGTCCAGAGTTTAAATATGAAATGAAAAACTGACACTGGATTCAATGATGTTAAGAATTAGTAGAAGATTGAAGGAATTGAAAAATTGCCTGGAATGACAAAATAATGAGGGGTGAAAAGTGAAAAATATTGAACAGCCTAAGAGAAAAATTAACCTTTTACAGAGGCGATGTGGGATAGCTCCTCGGCATGTAAATTTGCCATTATTAAAGAGACCTCTGTGAGTCTGGTTTCCGTCTTAAACCTGTTTCTTCTGTACAGAGGCTGCATTTGTGGATCCCAGAGGAGTTCTTCTCACAGCCATGCAGCACAGCACTGAAAACCACTGGTCAGACAATGCTTGAGCGCGCTGTGTACATCTAAATTCCACATTGTTAAAGACATGACCTGAGTTCACCTGTCTCTGGGCAAATCCAGCAGACTGTTGTCTGACTCTGACTGAGTCTCCTCAGTCTCAGTTCTCTTGTTTCTGAATAATCCACCCAACTGACACTTTTATCTCACCGGGCAGGTCTAAGACAAATATGTTACGCTGAATATTCAAAGTTGGAAAGGTTGAGTGTTTCTGCTGCCATGTTCCACTGTTGTGGTGAATCACAGTATGGATAAGACATAACGAGCTTCAGTACCAAAACAACTTATTGGCTCTAAATGAAAGTGGCATTAAGTGATGAGTCATCTTTTTTAGTTTCTAATAGTTTGAAACATGCTGTCAGTCCTAAAATGAATAACCAGTGTTCAGTTAACAGCTTCGTTGAAGTATCTGTAACCAGACAGGTTTAAATGGTTTATTCACAGTGTTATACGACTGTGCCAATTAACTGTATTTGATGTGTGGTTACTAGCTCACAATCTAAAGCAGTGACTGAGTGTTATTCTAAGGCCAGGGAGCACATTTTTAAGTAAATACATTAGTTTGTGAGGTTACATGTTCTTGACAAGCATGTGGGACTTCCCCGGTCTGTGGAAGCTGGTCCTGGTTTAAGCTAACGCTAACAGCCCCCTTTACGCGCCAGCAACTCCAGCCAACCTTACAGGCACGACTCCAGGGTTTCAATTTTTGGATGGGCCAAAGAAATTATGGTTTGGCCTTTTATTTATAGAAGTTAATACTGTTTGCTTCCTTTGACGGTTTCCAACTGGTAGTCTCGCTAAAACGGAAAGGACTGGTATCACGTTGCGGAAGGCGGCTAGCATGTCTGGTTGATTACGATACTTTTAAAATCTTTTTCTAAAACAGTTTCAATCCAGAGATAGTTTATCTTGTACCCATGACAGGTTGTATCCATTACAAGCAGCACATGTGGGTATGTTAAATGGTGAAACTGGAGGTGATGAAAATGCATGTGAAGTGATAAAAACAGATGGAAAATGAAAAATTGAACTATGAAATATCACGTGTTTTGATTAATTTAGAGCCGATTTAATTAAAATAGTCAACAAATACCCATCTTACCTTCATCATGAGGCATTCACAACTCAAAGCTGCTGTTTATTATTTAAGGAAGCTGTCCGCCTCATGGGTGGAAGTACAGAAAGGGAAAGTAACTGAAGATCATGAAAGTGATTGAATGTACTGTGTGTGAATTGAAAAATAGAGCGATAACTGATTAATTATCTGCAGGCCAGATAAATTTTTAGCAAATCAATTAACAGTTTATTATAAATTCATATGTCACATCTTTCAAAAAGGTGGCAAATATCAATGCTGTCACAATTAATTTATATTTTATGCACCATGAAACCCTCAATCAACACGTGCTATCAAATAATAGTCTGTTGCAAGCTTGAAATAGTGCCTTTAAATAAAAAGAGCATTTATTTTTTTCATCCTAAACCACATCTCTAAACGTGTCGTGGCTGAATGTATTAACGCTTTATTTTGACGGAGTGCCAGAGCTTTTGCTGAGCAGAGGAACGTGCTTATGTCTTACTGCCAGAGAGACAAAACCCCGTGAATTCAAGTGCATCAAAACTTTCAGTCATTTGCGGTTGAATAGGAGAGGAAAGACCGAAAAGCTGTTTCCTCGTTCGATATTACAACCCGTCTGTGGATGAAATATATGTCTGCAATACATGCTGGATACCGTCTTGTGCTGTAAGCGGAGCAGAGCTGTGCAGGCAGTGGCATAATGACACAGGACCATTTTCTGGTGACAACTCTTCATCCACCTTTTGTTCTCCCTGTAAATAAAGCTTATCTGATTTCTCTGCGAGTACAATGCTGGAGCTTTGTAGCGGGAATTGCATTTCCATTGATTCTGCACCTCCTGTGACATGCTGGTGGTAATATGAATTTCAGGAAATCCATATGTTGAGATATGAGGCAGGAACGATCGTATGAGCCGCGTCCTCGTTTGGAGGAGGAAACGTTACCTCGCATTGTCAGCACCCTCTTAATCCCTCTTTTTGGCACGTCAGGACATGAATATTAAATTTAATGCCGTGCTTCCAACTTGCTCTGGGTCTTTTGGTAGACGGCTGGCTGAAATTACAGCAACATTTAGCACGACTGATGACCTGTGGTTGAATGTAACAAAGTGCATTTACCCAAGAAGTACAAATTTAATGTAGCTCTACTTTTTACTTTTTATACAATTATTTGACAGTTTCTGTCACTGCGCACTTTACAGAACATATGGAGAGCTTATAAAATAGAGTAGAATTGACACAAGTAGTAGTACCTTTTAATATGCAACTGTTTTAATAGCTTTAATTTTAGTTTTCCGCTGCGATTTTGAGATTCAGCCGTAGGAATAAAAGAAATAAAACATATTTCACAATGGGGCAGAAACTGAATTTTCTGTCTGTTAGTCTGTTTTCATGGGTTTCATACACAGAAAGTCTCCCTCAGCTCAGGGAGGATGTTATTTCAGTGACATGTTTCTCTGAATCCTGCGGTCCTGCAGTTTGTTCTGCGGTACGTCATGCTCGCCTCTTTCAGCGTGTGTGGCTTCTCATGCTAAGAAAGAGCACATTCACACACTGCCCTACAGGTGCGCCGTCAAGAGTACAAACTCAGTCAGTTTACGAGAACATGTTTTATAGAACTGGAAGGGGGACAATAAAAACCATCTCGGGGCTGGACTGGAAGTAAACGCCGCCACATACCACACCGATAAACACGCTTAATGTGCCTCAATCACACTGTAGTAGACTCAGACAGGTCTGCGTTCGCTCTCGCTGTCAGTTTGCCTCTTTCTTGTCTCTCTGCTGTGTAGACACTAAGTGGGATGTTTTTCTCCCAGCCCTGGGATTACCTTGGCAACCCAGAAGAAAGAAACTTGCTCGGAGGCTCTGCAGACCGAGGCGTAGGCCGAGTCATGTCTCTTTACAAGCTGCAGGGTCCACCTCCGAGCCGGCAGGCCAGTCAGCCAGCCGGCCGCATGTCAGGAGACATGGGCGCCGGCCAGTACTTCTTTCCATGAAGGGCTTTGAAACAGAGACCTTCCACTGCTCAGGTCCGCAGACAGACTGTCAGTGGGTGCAGCTCCAGAGAAAGTTAATGCGAGGCTTCAGATCTCAGGAGGACCCTGCTGGCTTCGTGCACTATGACAAATCCTACGCCCCCGTGGCTCTCTGGTTTAACAACGCCGATGTTCTTCGACTTTCATTCAAAGCCACGGAGAATAATTGCAAACAGATCGAGATGGCAATATCAGGCGTAGCTTTCCCATCGTAGGCCGCTTTTAAAGAAAGTTTCCTCTGCCGTGCTTGTCTGAATACACAAGCTGTTTGTTGTGTGATGACGTGACCACAGCAGCGGTTACTGTCTGTTACTCTTTTGGCGTTCATCTCTCAGGACCAGATCCTTCAAAACAGGACACAAATATAGTTCGTTTTTTTTTTTTTAAACTAAGGCAAAGCGGTTTCCAAAAACATTTGAGAGCTGTAGTTTTCAGGAAAGGCTTTTTTAAGACCGCCTGTTCGAGCTGCTCGTCATGATGCTCAGTGATGGCAGTGAATCTCGGCTCACTGGCAGATGATTCGGCCCCCAGTCTGCTTCTGCACTAAAGACGCTTTTTCTGCATAAGTGGACCGAAACAGCCAAAACGTTTTTCTTCCATGACAGCAAAATGAATTACTCCACCCGCCCGAGGCTCGATGTTGAACTGAGCTTAATAAACGCACTGTAAAGAGACTCGAGGAAACTTGCTAACCTGTCATCATTAAAGGGAAATCCCCATATATTTGAAAGTGGTGCATAATCCATAAAAGGGGCGGACGTGACTCGATGGACTGTGCTAACTTTTCGCTCGACGCCTCCGTTGTAGAGGCTGGGGGAAACAAGGACTCACGCAAAACAAATGCATGTAAAGTCATACAAACTGTCATTATAGCTGCTTTTATGGGAAATATGCTGCATTGAAAGACGTTGGGATTTCCCTTTAAGGCCACAAACGATCCATAATGCTACAAACTCTGCAGGAGCCAGTGTAACACTGATGTTTCCTCCGTTAAAAAAGAATTTCTGACATTGCAAATGCACTTTGAATATGATTTTACTCCACTTTGAATGTAATTTACAGAAAAGAAAAGGTCATTATTCAGGCCAGTGGGGTCATTTTTGGAGGTCTGTGGCATCGAGGAATAAGATATCTCAAGCTTTGGCTACACAGGCAATAGTTCATGGGATTGATTCATGTAGTATTTAGTTTTAAGTGCATTTTACCGAACTGAGCCTTGTCTAACATAGAGGAGATCTTACCGACTGCCTTTTGTTGTACTGAGCTAAATTACTATTATTATTTTTGTCAGGCAGCAGCTGAGTCAACCGAAGGGCCCTGAAGTGAGTGAGATCGTTAATCAAATCAATGAACGTTAAACACAGATTTCCTTTCGGGTTCATTTTTGCAGGAATGAGAGCTGATCAGCTGCTCAGCATGAAATCTCCACCAGCTTTCATTTATAATTCCTTGATCCTCCTCTGTCCCAGAAATCATCTTCCCGTCCTGATTGGCTGCCTTTCTTTAGCACTCCCTTACGACACATATTCACCACGGCGATGGTTTATGATGACGTGCTCCACCTGTCGCACTCCTTAATGATAATTGCGTCTCTTTTTTCCCCCTTTTCTCCTCTTTTAAATAAGCCACCAAGGCTTTCTCTCCTCCATGATCCTAATTTCACTTCATCCCCCCTCAGAGCTATTTAAGCAGACGTCTGAGACCGACATTTTTTCTCTACAATGTCACTTTACCCCATCCCAGCCTCCGCTGCCTCTCCACTCTCTCCACTATCCAAATGGGATGGCAGCGCTCATGCATTTTTAACGAGCAGAGGGATGTGCTTGTTGGAAGCTCTACTTCTGTGTGTATGTGTGGACTGCGTCTCCATGTGCATGTGAGTGCTGCTGATACTCATCACAGGAGAAAACCTCCAAAGAAAAGAGCGGCATTGACTCAACCGAATGCTATTTTGGAGTCACTCGGGGTTCTCTTTGGGTGGTGAATGAGTGTGAATGTCTGTATGAATGAGGAATGGGCCATTTATGACATTCACACATCACGGCCTCCTGTGTGTCAGACCGTCCTGACCTCTTCACCGCGAACAAATGTGTGTAAATACACTTGTTTACTATGTGTCCTTGTCAGGTCGCCTTGCCTCATGTCATCATCTCCTGAATTGCCGTGGAGCAAATCGCTGTATGGTGGAAATGGGGAGAGAAAGGATGAGTTTTTGAAAACCTGTCCCATCTCACAGAGAACGAGCCCACGAATGTCCTAAAGTAATGACACCTTTACTCTGCTTTTAATGTCATCTTCACCTACAAAAGCTCGCGGGAGATGAGCTGGGGAGCAGCAACGTGCAATTGCGATGAGAAAATTCAGGCTGGCAGTTGAGATTCGTACAGCTGAATGTGGGAAATTTTAAGTCTGATCTTAGTAAAGTCTGAACCTCAACTGCACCGCGTACAATAGACCTCTTTAGAAACACAAAAGGAAACCAAAGAGCCATTACTGTTTGTACTTTGTTGCCTTCAAAACAAACGACTTTCCTTTCAATCTGCACACATTTCTGTCGACCCCCCCTCAAGGTCATAAATATAAGGTATAAAATACAAGACTAATGAGGAAATCAAAGTGAATTAGCGTGGATTGCTAAATTGTCTGCTTAGAATATAATAACTACTATAATTCTACAGACATACATTTAATTTTAATGTTATATAATGTAATAAAGCATTTAAATGCCACACCAGACCAATTTCTGGTGTCAGAAAACACTATAATATCCCATCTGCTGCACTTAGTCGCTGTTTGGTTGTTAAAGCACAAGTTACACCTCAAATGATCTCATTTAGCCTGTAATGATTAAGCATTAAAAAGACGAACAGGTGTCTAATTCATACACTGCTTTGAGTGGCTAATGATGGTAATTACAGCTTGTATCGTTTGTGTATAGCAAACAGGATGCAGCCTATGATTCTGTCACTATCTTACATTTTACAAATGACATTGCCTTTATTCTGGGAGTCAGACGTCCATATTGGAAGGTCCTTCTTAGGCTTTAACAGAGATGGCTTGTCGGATCAGCGAACAGCATCTGGAATTCCCTTTTTGAAGGCAAAATAACACCTGCGTCCGACAGTTTTCTGAACTTTCCCAACAGAAAGCCCGCAGTGTGTGCTGCAATGTGTAGTGAAGCAATCAACAGTGTGAACTGTGACCCCTGCCTTATGTTTAAGTGTGCGAGTAAACTGCATTTCTGTGACATATCTACAAATGATTTCTCTAATGGAGAAGAGAAACTTGAGCTGGTGGTCCACGGGTTCATCACGACCACGTCCATTAGATCAAAGCCATTTATCCTGGCAGACAATTCATTAGAAAGCAGAAAGCAATCAGCCTGTGTATCTGTAATTAACAGTCATCTCTCTGATTGCCTCCACACCATTAAATACCACACCAATATGTGGGTCTTGTATCCCCATTACGCACTGCTTCATTAAAAATGCAAATTAAGCTCCCTCTAATTACACATTAACTGACGTGGAACTGGACAAAACATTGTGTGTGTATGTCCGTGCATGTATGTATGTTTGTGCATACGTGTGTGTGCGCGCGCATGTGGGCTGTATTATAGGAAGAAGAGTAATCGAACTAATGGTTTGAGTTGTGAGTTGTGCAGTTTTCTGAAAATTAAATTGCAATGAAGGACAATTAATGAAACTTAGTTAATGTCAGTCAAACTTCAAAGGGGGAAATGAATCCCTGCGTTGAGTCTGTCAGGCTGGCATTGACATAACAAGCGCTTTGGATTCTGTGGAAGCAGTGCATTCATTGTAATATGTCTTGAGGGAAATTGCCCTAAATGGATCTAATAAGTCAGTCAAAATGCCCTGAAGTGCACCCTTCAGCAGGAAGCTACATATTAGATGTGATTTTTTACAAATGCCAATACCTTGTGTGTTGCTACATTGTGTTTTAGATGTGTGCAAAGGTTTTTAGAAGCATTAGCAGATCAGTGTCGGGCAGTCATGCATTAGTGAGACGACACCATCTTTTATAATGCTGGTACAATTTGTCTCCTGCGCCCTCTTTTCACAGTCATTCCTGTGTCCCCAGGGTCCTATATTCCCCCTGCTGGGGTTATTTCTCTGAACACAATAGGAGGGCTAATATGTCTGAACAGAATGTTGAACTGGAGAACATAGTACTCTGAGAGCATAGTACTCTGAGAGCATAGTACTCTGAGAGCATAGTACTCTGAGAACATAGTACTCTGAGAGCATAGTACTCTGAGAACATAGTACTCTGAGAACATATTACTCTGAGAGCATAGTACTCTGGGAACATAGTACTTTGGGAACATAGTACTTTGGGAACATAGTACTCTGGGAACATAGTACTTTGGGAACATAGTACTCTGGGAACATAGTACATAATACTCTGGAAACATATATTGTGCATCACTGCCAACATGAATGTTGGCAGCCTGCCTGCCGAAATTATTATTTCATGTTACTACTGTCAGTCAAACTTCCATTATTATTACATCCGTAGTGCTGTATTACGTACATATACTGTCTGTTCCCAATACCTGCATATATGCATATATACACTATGCTATGTGTACTACATATAGTTAAGAGTCTACTATTGGAGCTGTCACTGTTACTGTGATTGCATGTCTGTCTCTCTCTCTTTCTCTTTAACCCATCCGGTCGAGGCAGATGGCCGCCCACCCAGAGCCTGCCTCTGCTCGAGGTTTCTGCCTGTTAAAAGGAAGTTTATCCTCGCCGCTGTCGCCAAACGCTTCCTCAGGAGGGAACTGTTGGGTCTCTGAAGATGAAGAGTTTGGTCTGTACCAGCTCTATATGGAAAGCGTCCTGAGACAACTTCTGTTGTGCTTTGGCGTTATATAAATAAAACTGAATTGAATTGAATGGTCGCAAACTAAGTCGGCAAACTAAAACAACATAAATCCATTTTAAATGGTTACTGTGCCAAGCGACAGCCAGCTCAGCCTCTGTCGAGTCAGCCTGCTGCTGTCTGCGATCGCTCATTCTGTGTTGTAATACAGCTGAATTAACAATAAAGCGCTTTTCATTTACATATTTTTCAGATTCTGTTGTCACACAAAGTAAGAAATATAAAACAGTTTTTTAAGCACAGCCTGTAAATACTCCTTGTGAGGCAGCAGTCGTGGCCAAACTGCTACGCTGCAGTGATAAAATATTTGTTTTAATAATGACAACAGCTGTGCGTTGTATTCGGCTATGCTGACATCTAAACAAGAACACAGAGGCGGTTTGAGGAGACGGAAAGTCCTGCCGCACAGCTCCAGACGTGTTGCTCCTCTGTTTTCCACGAACATAATGAAACACCAAGTTTTAAGATTCACACACCCTGGAAACTGTTTAGGAGAAGAGAGGCTGAAACCGAAAGAAAATGCGTTTACAAATCTAACTGGATGCGTGCTCTGATGGCGTGTTACAGCGCTGTCATTACCTTTATCATTTATTTTGAAAATGTGGGCTCTTTAGCCTGTTTGGTGTCTTACAGTAGCTGGAGTTTGATGGACGGTTGATATCAGGCTCTCTGGTGTCTGTGCGTTCAGGTGATAGGCTAGACCGTTAGCTCCAAAGTTGGACAGCTTGCTAATGTTAGCCAGTGGTATGCTGACTTCTGTACCAGGACTTATGCTCAGGGGCGGGGCTTGCAGACAGGCAAACCAGGCAGTTGCTTGGAGCCCCCGGCCACTTATTTACAACATCGATTATTGATAGGCCTGGGCTTTCAGGGACCTCAGTTGGTCCCTGGACCTCACTTTGAGAACCACTAATCTATTTTTTCAATATTCATCTCAAATGTCCTTGAATATGTGCATTTATGTGTGCAAAAAACAAATTTTTGCAGCGTGCACGGGTGGGGTGGAGGCCCCAGGGATTTCTTGCTTGGACCCTAGCAGCGCCACTGCTTATGCTAAGCTAGTTGTTTATGGTCAGTAGTTACCTGCAAAACACCTGGTCCCCTCACAGTGTCAAGGATGTGATGTGAAATTGTATATACATACGGCAAAATAGAGCAGACGCACATATCAGCAGATGTAGATGTAGATGTAGCGATGCGCTGAAATTTAAAGCATGCAATCTTATTTATATGAAAATGATTCGAGAGGAAGGCTTTTTGGATCCTTATCAGATAGTGAGAGGTGTCAGCGCTGGCAGACTGACCTCATCGTTGCTTATTCTGTCTCAGTATGACTTCATGAGAGTGGAATAACAGAGAGAGGCATCACACACCATGATTATCTGAGGAGAGGAGGATAAAGATGTGGGTTTTTTTTGCATAAAACAGGAAAATGTCAAAGGAGGATGTGGTTCAAAGGTGAAAATTGATTTGGAGGACGAGTGGCACCCTGCAGCCAAACTGCCCCGTCCTTCC
Organism: Chaetodon trifascialis; assembly: GCF_039877785.1. Lineage (NCBI taxonomy): Eukaryota > Metazoa > Chordata > Actinopteri > Chaetodontiformes > Chaetodontidae > Chaetodon > Chaetodon trifascialis. The sequence goes on from NC_092072.1 coordinate 6,629,644, forward strand.
TTTCAAGTCAGACGTGACAGGTTAAACAGTGGAGTGCGTCAAAGGCGGCGTTGTGTGTGTGTGTGTGTGTGTGTGTGTCTCCGCGCTCGCAGCGAAACGACTCCTTCAGACTGACATTTTGCTCAGAAACAACTGAAACAAAAGGAGAAAGAAGGGAGGCACTCCCTTCGCTCCACAGGCAGTCACATGTGCGCCGATCGTTCGGCAGATCTCTCATTGTCAGAACTCGTCTCAGTTGGACGACCTCCAGCTCACACGGGCCCGTGGGCTGCAGTGCTCGGCTGCATCTGCGTAGGCCCGGTTTCCTCTTTCTCAGGGAAACAACAGGGTTCTAGTCTACCATGGGAATTTCCTTGGACTGCAAACAGCTCCTATTTAACCCACGCTCAGCGTAAGACGGATTTGTTTTTCTGAGAAAATCAAACCCTTTCATAGGTATTCATGGAATTTCATTCTCTTGGCTATGCCCGCTTAGCCTCTCTGTCTTGTTATTGTTGGAGAGATTTTGCCAGCGTGTATTCAGCCTATTATCTTCTCTATTCTCCATCACTTCATTTGAGGCTTTCAGATCCACTCCAGTCACTCTGTCAAATGTGTTTGCCTGATTTTTCACTTTCATTCGGCTGCTATCTAAAAGCCAAGCGGCGGTAAATGTTCATCTTTGAATTTTAAATACTCATTTATTATACCCTGATTTGTCTCTCATTTCCGAATGGAAATTATTCATCCACGAGTTAAAGCAGGAAGGGGTCCTGTCACCTCAGCATGCATCATAACATGTCATATTGAAGCTGAAACCTTTTCATGTGCTGTGTAAGAGGCAAACAACAAAAAGATCAACTTTAGAGACTGTGCAAACTCAGAAATGTGCCTCAATAGTCTTCTGACAAGGAAAATAATTGACTAGGCTGCAGATATGCTGGAGGCACAGCTTTTACTAAGTATTGAGTTACATATTGAACAACCACCGCACACCCCCCGCTGATCTCTGACAGTGTTTTCTGTCTGTCGAACTGGTTTGAACTCATCAAGTAATTGTTGTTCGGAGAAACACGCTGAGCGGATTTTTTTGAGCAATATGCTGCGCAGCATTTAATTAAACTCATGTAAGCTCAATTAAAGTCCACTCAGATTTTCTTCTGCTGTCTTTCAGAGCGATCTCAATTGCAATCAGTGATGTGGTGGTGCCTGGAGAAGTGGGTTTATGCCCCATTTAATGCCCCCAACCCTAACAGCACCGCAAAGTTGTTTGTAATTCTGAAAGCAAATCTTTGTTTGATTTGTTTCGGCTTTCTTGTCATTTCTAAGGTCATGTCTTGTTGTGTTGCTATTTGAAGTAAACTGCAGACGACATATATATTTTTTCCTAGGATGGCAAAGGCATGACCTGCTCTACTCTGCCTCTGATTGGCTTACCCTGATATTCTTACCCTAACCGTAACCAGTCACCACTCTTCATGCCTAAACCCATTCAACCCAACCAACGAAGGAAACGAGCATGAGGGAGTCATGCCTTCGCCATCCTAGGAAAAAAATTAATGATGCACATCAGAGGGAATTTAAGTGTGTATATGCAATGCCATCTGAAAAATGCCATATACCTGCATATACCCTGCACTACACCACTGACTGCATTAAACCCACCAAAAAAAACAAAACTGCATTGCAGACCTGTGCTGAACACATTACCCTGCACGCTGCGCAGATTTGACCGTATGGTAAAAAAACAGTGTCAAGAAGCATCCTTGTGAGTTCTGTTAATCAAAGTATTCATCAGCAGTGGTCATCGTTTAATGGGAACAGGCTGGAGAAAACTAGGCCACTGTATCGGGATGTAATTTAGCAGGTTTTTTTTTAAACTGCTCCTCAGTTACCTTACCCACAAAAACCTGTCGGACCAGAAGACTTTGATCTCCGCCAGTCAACAGCTCAGGACAGCGCGTCCTGTGCCAGTGTCTGCCTCTGATGGTGGGCAGACCTCAGTCCTCTCTCATGTGGCTGTCTGCCCCTCAGCCCAGCCCGTCTGTTTTCAAACCCACCAGACACAAGATGGAGGGAGGCACAAGAGGCGCTCAGTGCAGCCCGCCCGAAAGCCCGTGCTCGGCACAGGCGGCCTATCAAAGCTCTGGGAACGCCGCGCTCCACGCTAAGTCAACTTGGCTGCGTCTGAGCTCAAATATTTGAGCAGCGCTCGACGGCCCGGGTGCCACTGGCAGAGCATCACAGGATCCCACGTCCAAAACAAAAATTTGGGGGTGGAGAAGTGGGTGGAGAAGGGGTCTGAATGTTGGGAATGTGCATATCGCATGTTTATACGCAAGTGTCCTCAGCCTCCCTCCTCCCAGGTCAAACTTACTGTATCAGACAGACTTGATAAAGTTGAATGTTGAGGAAGAGTCTGTAAACACTCATCTCCTCTCCACTGAAGTTAGATCAGAGTTTTTGATTAACAGACTAACTTGAAACCCAATTTTCATCATATTAAAACAATTACAGTAACACCTTATTTGATTACAATTGAGTTCAGAGCTGAACTTTTTAACATCTGTTTTACGATATAAAACATGTCATTAATGAGATACGCCGTAGAAATGTACCATTTGTGTGAGAAGACCTTTTCAAATTTGTTGTAGAGCTAAAAGACAAGCTTTCTGACAGCTAAAGCTGGAGAGCTATATCAACTCAGCTGCTTTTCCACATAATATAAAATGAGAAAGTAGCTAAAACCACTTATGATGGACAACCTAAATTAATGCTAAAGCTAACTGATTTAGCAGAGTAGCAGTGAACTACTATTCTCGCCTTTGACTCCAGTGGAATTCATGCAGTTAAGAGTCGTTAATCAACCTTTTAATCACATACGTCTGTAGTTTGGGCTTCCTGCCTTCGTCGGGCAGCACACAGCCATGTCTGTTATGGAAAGGCCTCTGCTTCTCCCGGTCAAATACACACACATAAATATCTGTACACATATGAAACAGTGCTGTTTTTAATAGCTGCCATTTCTTCAAGCCGGAGCAACAATGCAGAAAACATATATCAAATGAACCACTGTCACCTCACTGAGCCTGCTGTGAATGCTTTACGTCTCACACTGAAAAACTGGGCCCAGAGGGGTGAGTATGGGGAAGCAAGTTCACATTAACTTTCACTCACCTATTCAGATATCATGTTTCAGCTCTGGCATCTATAAAACTCATAACAGAGGAGGGCACAGCCTCTGTGCAGCAGTTACAAGGGTGTAACATCAGACTATTGTGTTCCTTCTCCTCCAAAATAGTGAAATAGCCCGTTTTATTCACAGTCACATTGCTGGAGGGTGGGTATAGATTTATTCTCTCACCCACTGTGCCACAGACACAGGTAAATAAAATGCACCTCTCCTCCCTACATCGCCACGCTGTTTTCACCCACTTACCTTCGGCCCTCTGGAACATCAAACGCACAAAAAAAGCTTTTTATATGCAGATGCTTTTTGCTATTATTCTGCATTTTAATGTGATGTATGTTTGTCCTCCTCCAAAACTGAATGCAAATCGAAAGCCATCTGATAGACGCCATATTTTATGTGACACAAGGATAAAGCAGCCCATATGTTGCGAGCATCTTGCGCTTACTGCTGTATATGTCCTCATCTGTGCATGTTTTTTTACAGTATGCGTATGGATGAGGATGAATGTCCTGTTTTTATGACGAATACTCTGCTGCCATCTAGTGGTGAAGAGGTATAATGGACAAAATCGCCACTTCACATGCACACAAAAACCCTCTGTCCTCACATATCCCTGTTTGTTCCCACTCGCGCAGTCTGGTTTGTGTCCAGCAATGCACCAAGGGATGCTATGGGACCTTTTTGGCCTCTTCTGGAAGGCTAGACAGGACACAGGCAGCCTAAACATCTCCACCGCCCCTCTGTGGTGCAGCCTCACATGACTGCAGGACATAAACAAACCGAGCAACCTCTCTCCCCCCGGGCTGCAGTGAAAAACAGTTTCCATCAAATCGGCAGGCACATTAGGAGGGGGGTAGGCAGTGTGTGTGTGGGAGAGAGTGTATTTGGGCTTGCACTGCTTAAACCCAGAAAATAAATCATTATTGGACTTAACACTGACAGCCAAATCCTCTGTAGCCACTCTGACCTGAAGGCCCAGCAGACTGTCTTTAGATGCACCGACACTGGATTTAACAGTGTGTTAGCCTTGACCTTGGATTCATTCAGTCTCTGTTCAAAACACAGTGAGCTGAAATACAGTTTTCTGCCATAAAAGAAAAATATGAACATGTGAAGGCTTTGAAAAAATCATTCTTGAAATGAGCTGCATCTTAATAAGGAAATAAGTTAAAGCATCTCAAAACCTGCTGTGTAAACCTGCCGTTTGCATTTGTTTTGGCTCTGCACTCCAACACACTGGATTTCAAGCAATACTTAATACTATAATGATGATCAAACACAATATGCAATTAAAGTGCTGTCTTTAAAGTGGCTATAATCAATATTTTTATATCAACAGTGGATCTAATGAGCACTCAGACTCTGCACTTGTGCTTCAACTCTCAGCTCATTGTTCTGGTCTTCAGGCCCCTAAAATTTGCTGTTGCGGTTCACTCTCGCTGCTCTCACGGCATCGCGTGGAGCACCAAACGGCAGCGACCAGCTGGTGAGCATACGGCAGTGAAGGTAGTCGGTGGAAACCTTAAAGCTGCTGAAGGAAGCGAATCGCCAGCTGATTGGAAACACGACCCCAAATCAAAATGAGGAGCCAGTGTTGCTTCCTGTCTGCTGGATGTGCGAATAAGCAACTGTTTGCTAACAAGTTTGAAATATCATCTTAAAAGGTGCTAATATGTCAGTGTTGTGCGATGTTTTTCTCTTTTCCTAGGTGACCAAATTATTTCTGTTATGGCATGTTTAAGGTTTAAGGCCATTCCGAGTCTTTCACAGCCTTATTGGATGAACCGTGCAGGTGGGATTTATCCGACGGCTTGTGCAAAGTTCATCAGATGTGGATTTAAACACCCTCAAATCAGAGCTGAGAGTCGACACTTTAACCTCAATGTGATTTTTCGGCTTCAGATCCAATGTGCTCAACTACAGAGCCAAAACAAACTGCTGTAATACCTTCGGGCTGCAGGGTAAGTAGGTAGGATATCTGTGAAGCAGCGGTAAATCCCTCAATAATGCAGCCGCTTCCTCTAATAAACAGCGTAAGGAGGTGAGCTGTACAGTGGGTAGATGCTTCCTGGCCTGTGGAGATGCTGGCTTTGACTATATACTGTACACACAAATACAAGTACACACAAACACAGCCGTATTTCAGATGTGAGGTTAATGCATATGCATGCATCTGGCAGAAGAATAGAAAAGATATTTAAGTGTAAATCCTTCAACAATGCAGCGACTTCCCACAACGCCCACACCTTTCTTTACATGCACACACACATCTCAGGCAGATGTACACACATATACACACTTGCACAAAAAGTTAATGCTCCTAATAACCCCACATTTACAACACACACCCAGCAGCGAAGCCCCCCGGGCTGCTGAGTGATGAGCCCTCCTCTAGACAGCGTGTCTGGGACTTACCTCTGAAAGCTATGACATAGTTCACAGCTGTGTGTGTGTGTGTGTGTGTGTGTGTGTGTGTGTGTGTGTGTGTGTGTGTGTGTGTGTGTGTGTGTGTGTGTGTGTGTGTGTGTGTGTCTGCTGATCATAAACCCGCTTTCTCACTCAAACTTTCAGCGCTCACTCAGTCGATACACTCCCCCGCAAATTACTTTGTGATTTTAACGGATTTTACTGAACTTAGCGAGATGAAAAATTGATTCTGTTGCCGGTTAACTTCGGCTGGTTCGACGTGATTCATGGAGGGTTCTGGGGTGTGTTTGCTGAGAAAGCAAACTAAGCTCCTGTGTGATGAACAGAGGACTATTTTACAGTGAGTTTTACCTTTCCTGTCCAACAGGTGGCACTCATGCTTTATCAGCCTTATATCCGTCTTACAGTTCTTTACCTAAAGCAATTTGTCATAATATGATTTAAATGGAAACACTACAGATAGAAAATAGAGACTCTGTTACTTTTGTAGTGTAAGTTTGTTCTGTTATACCATAAATGTGGTTTCACACTCAGTCAAACAGCGTTTAGTGTGTTTTTCCTTTACATCAAAGTCCGTTAAAAGCTAAATAAAGCACATGCGTCGCTCCGCTGCTCATTACCCGAATGAAGAATCTCTCCGGCACATGATTCTCGCTGTGACTGATATATATATTCCCTCGTGTCAGCCCATATCCTCCTTGTAATCTTTTCCACAGCTCAGATAAATCGGTAAATCAGGGCCTTGTCTCTGAACGTCATTGCATTTAAACTGACAGTATTCCCAGTGCAGCAATTTACAATTCACTGCTATGATCCCTTTTTGTTATGATGGATATGGAATTCCCAAACAGGCGATAGAGGAGGTGGGAGCCGGGAAGGGGGGGAGATAAGGCACACAGATGGATGATTTATCCACTTGACTACTTTACGGGCTCGTGTAGTGTTGGTGGGCCAGCTGAAGGATGACGATCGTAACCCAATTCCTGCCATAACTGAAAGAAATCAGTTTCGCTGACTTTCACTGAGACCCCTCGGAGGATTTTCTCCCGCTCTCAGCGGCGCTTTCTTTGTCTCTTTGTCTGGATTATGTAGGCCTAATAAATACTTTCCAGCCTCTTCTCTCTTGTCCCGTTCCCACCCCGGGGGTAGCGGCTATCAGAGGCCGTCATGACCCACCTGCCCTGGAGGTTTGTTGGACCTTAGCTGGAGTACACACACTCCTTTGATCTCCGCCACAGAGCACTCAGACGCTGTTAACTTCAGATTAGATTCCCTCACATTTGCATAATGCCTCCTTTAGTTATGAGCGGAGCAGACAGAGACTCGGGGGAAAGGAGCAGTCATGCACAGCGACGGCAAGATCTTTTCAACTACTTAAAGGACAATCCTGGCATCATTTAGAGGCTCGGCTCACGCTGTGTGTAATTAGTTTTTTTTAATGTTTGCTTGCTTTAATGTTTTGCCTTCAACTAAGAATGACATTGCTTTTTGCTTTTCATGTTACTTCCTTTCATTTCTTCTCCTAGGCGTCGACGGTAATTGACATGCAATGCTCACAGAAAGGCAGAATTAAATCACGATTCAACTAAAACTTTGAACTAAATTCTTGTTAATGATGTTAGATTATCTACAGCGCTGAAGGCAACTCCAAATGTGATGAAAGCCTCACGTCATGCTCAATAAATCTTATAGATTGATGGGAGGGAAATCAGCTTTGATATCTGCAGGTATACTAACTCTGAAGTAATATTGTTATTTATTTTATTGCAGAGAGTTAAATGAGAAGATTGGTAGCAAGTGAGCTACAGCGTCAGTTAGCTTAGCATAGCATAAAAGCAGGAATTGGGGGGTCAGCTTGGTTCTCCCCAGAATTAAAAAATAAGACTCCCAGTGGCTCTAAACCTTGCCAATAAATAAAGAGAGATCTTTATGCTAAGCTAACCGCCTCCCAGCTTTAGCTTCATTAGCATAGAGTGTATCATAAGTGTATTTCCCACATTTAAAACTAGTCCTATAGCCATAAGCTGAAACTGAAATAAGACTAAAACTAAAAAAAACAGCAAAGTAAAGCTAACTTTGATCAAACAAGCACAAGAATTTGTCCAAGCGAGTGATCAGACTCATTCACTCAGCTGAGTTTATCTCAAAGATGACGTTCATGGAGTCCAGGTGGCGCTGCGCTCAAGTATCTCCAGAGTCAGCCGCGGTTCAGACGTAAAGCAGTCTCTGTCTGCCCTGTGCACCGCTATCAGTTGTCTGGTCCCTTTCCGAAACCATCCCGTCTGACAGACACACACACACACACTCACACACAAACACACACGCACACACACCCCTCTGACCTCCTGTCAGTCGCGTGCCTGGAAACTGATGAATTAGGGGCCCTGGACACGGCAGGCTTGTGTTACCTCTGACGTTAACTCTGGTTCTGGTGCCTGCATCCGTTGCTACTAATGCACACCCACCAACCACACCCAAACACACACACGCACAATGCAGTGGAGATAAAGTGTGATAGTTTGGCCCTGCAACCATTACGTCATTTGAAATAGAGAGTCCTCTGTCTCATGTGTTTCTCTAATTCTCTAATCAGTAATCTCTGGAGGGAGGGAACAGTGTTTCTAATCAGACTCAGGTCCGTGGACATACAGCCCAGAGATCTGACCCACTATGGTTGACCTACTGCACGGGGTTGATGTACTCTCCTCCTCAGCTGCTTTCACAGAAAAAAAAAATCTGTTTCCCGTTGAGAGGCATTGCTTTGTGTACAGAAACTGGGCCTGCTAACTGCATGTTAACCCACTCGCCCACAGAGGTGAAGTGGTGAAGCTTTTATTATCGCTGACAAAGAAAAAAATCTGATTAAAAGAAACTTAATAAAGCATTATGACTAAAGAGAATACTCTGACACATCATGTTGGGAAATTAGTTTATTTGCTTTCATGCAAAAGATCGATACCGCCGTTAGCTTAGCTTAGCCAGGCACCTTTGAAGCTCAGTAATCACTAATTTGGCCACGTAATAAATCAATCATCTCAATTGTTTAACCAAGGTAGATTTTTTTTTTTTATCTTCGGCTAGCTGTTTCTCCAGGTTTCCAGTCTTAACTCAAAGCTAAGCTACTGGCAGCTAACTCTGCAATAAAGCAAATAAGCGCATTTCCCAAAAGGTCGAACATTCCTTAAAACAGTCAGTGAAATGATGCTTTATTGGTGTCAAGGTCACTTTCTTTTTTCCTGTTTTTATTAGAATGCTATCAATAAGCAAACATAGGTTAAAAGCAAATTAAGATCTACATTTTCAGTATTTTTACCCTTCTTTATAATGGACTTATCAGCGGTGTGTGTGTAACGTGGACACTGGATCTGCAGAGCTGAGCTCGGTGTGGTTCAGTGGTACTTTTGGACGCCGTGTTTTATAGCTGCTATGTTTCCTCGGGTGATGACAGATGTGGAGTCAATGATTGAACGAGCACGAAACCCTGAGTTTCACCTCTCTCTGTCTCTCCCTCAAACACACACAGAAACGCAACCAAACTGTCGGTAACACAAGTGTTAAAAATCAGCCGTGTGCCAGTTTCTGTTAGTTCGCAGCCATTAGGGTTGATTTAACACGGTTTGCTCGTTTTGAACTGCTGCCTCAGACCCTCATCGGCTCTGTAAGTGGACAAACAAGCCTCCAATCGTCACTTGAAATAATTGTCCCCAAAAATCAGCACTTATTAAGAGCAGAAAACGGGCTGTGCGCAGGCCGGCATGCACATACTTACGCTGCACAACACAAATCATTATCAGCCGATTATGAGCTGTTGAAATTATTCAGTAACATATTCCAAGACACTTGTACGTTGTTCAGAGACGCTTAAATCATAGACTGCGAGTCTCCGCGCTCTAATAAGTCCTGCTGTTGTGTAAAGGATATTCCTTCCCCGGAGGAAAAAATCAACCTTTGACCATGTCCTTATCAGAACTGTGGGCACACAGGTGCTGTTAGCGTGAGCAGAGCTCCTGTAAAATGCACCGCAGAGGAGGTCCTGAGAGGAGGTCCAGTGGTTCAGGTTCTGATTATCTGCATCCTCCTGGATCCATCCTCCTCACTTACAGTCTGCTTACTTGTATTTTTGTCATCCAGATTTGTCCATGTTGTGATTTTCTGCTGATCTGTCCTGGATGAGGGATTCTTCTTCTTCTGCCCAAAGTTTTTTTCCCCTGTTAAAGGTTTTTTTAAAGGAGTTTGATTGTGTGCTTTGTGATTCTGGGCTGTAAATAACAGTGACTCGACTCGACACAGCTCATCTGTCTGTTTGCCTCTGCGTTCCTGTCACAGGCCTGGAGGTGAGATTTAAAGGCTGGATGTGACTGTCAGATATGGGACTTCCTTCAGTACTGAACTGGGTTGTTCTACAGTATGTGTGTGTGTGTGTGTGTGTGTGTGTGTGTGTGTGTGTGTGTGTGTGTGTGTGTGTGTGTGTGAGGAGTCCCAGTGCTCGAGCGATATATGCCTGTTTTTTGTCCGAGAAGATAAATCTTCCTAGCAGGCACTTTTTCCTGTCAGAGCATTTCACTTGTTTGTTTGTTTATTTATCATTATTATCATTGTCATAACTTCTCACTGAGATTTAATTACTCTTCTGTGTAACAAGTTCTAAAGTTATAAAGCTGTTTGATCGACACTGACGTGCACTGAAGTATAAAATAAGTTTGTCGAAGTCAAACTTTGTATCCAGACAGTTGGGCTTGTTTTCACTACTTTTAAGATAGCTGCATTCTTTGAGAGCAGATATTTAAAAGTCTTAATTTTGCTCATTCTAACTGAGATTTCCCTCCTTTTGTTGCTTTTTTTCTTGTTTTTGCAGAGTAAAGTCAAAATTCAGTTGTCTGAAAACATGCATTTTGATGATGCATGCATGTAAAACCTTTAAGAACTACACCTGAGATCAACAAGAAGTACCAAAAAGCACTCGCCATTTTATTAAATACGTCTCGATTTAAAACTCTCTAAAAATGTAGTGCAAAGATTTTCCTGCCGCCTGCACTTCAGGCTTCAGCTGAACACTGAAAAGAAATGGCGCGCAGACCTCATATGCAGTGCAGTGTGTTTTAAACAGGGTCATTCTGGACACAGGCTCAGGCTTTCTGCACCTCTGCAGATAGAGGCCTGCAGGTGACTTCCAGGTCACGGTTTGTGACTCCTGGTCTGGGACTCTCTGCCTGCTGGACTCAGACACACAAAAACTCTGGCTTTTAAATCTCTCTGTCTGATTTATTTGATCTTGTTCAATTCATTCTGTTCTTATTTCCTCTGCGCTCATGTCCTTGGTATCATTTCATCTGCCTGATCTGATTTTATTTTTTATTTTCTAAAGTACTTTGTAACATTGTTAAGAAAAGGACTTTATAAGCTGGCCATCATACTAGCTTTGGGAGGCTCATTCTCAGTGATTGTTAATGTGGTGTAGGGCTAATATTAATTGTTTGATGCTTTACTGCTTTCAGTTTTTCTCTTGTGGGCGAGTAAGAGGAGATTAGCGCTTTCCTTCCCGACGTTGATCTTTACCTGGTTTGTTTCTTGTCATGTGAGCAGCTGATGTGACAGCTACTCTATAAATTTGTGACTCCAGCTTCCTCGCTGATGTACCAATTCAATTTAACAGCGCCTTTGGTCTAACTTCTGTTTGGTGTATCTCATTTCTTGCTGATTTGATTATTGAATTTTGAGAGCTGCTTTAAAGCCCATTGTCCTCAACCATTGTTTTGCTCGCAGCAGACAGATCACATACACGCACGCATGTACATCACAAGTGGGACACCGACCAGAAGGCGACAGAGACGAACACCAGGACTGTGTAACTGCTGGTGCTGACTGATATGTTCTCATGTTCAGTCTTTTATCTTTTATTAAATGACAGTGGCGATGGGTCCCAGATCCGAGGGGAGAGCATGTCCTCAACCACCATGAACATGCGAGCATGTGATATGTTTATTTTTTCCCAGACAAAGATCTCTTAGGTCAGCAGAGGCGGTCGTTTCATCGTGTGACCTCACCAATTGGAATTATAGTTCAGCTTCAGAACAATCAATAAGAGTTTCTCGGAAATAATTTAGCTCTTTGCTGATCTGACTTCATCTCTGTGTCAAGATCGAGCTGCACACTTTATTCCAGATGTACAGTGAGCTCCAAGGCCTCTCCAGTGCTAACTATGTGCTTATTGTTTGGAGGCTTGAACGCACATTCGGAGGTGCAAATAGAGTTGAAATTGCTCTCGCTTCAGTTTGGCTGCCAGTGCTGAAAGAGAGGATCGGGAAGTTTTATGCCTTGATAAAAGCAGAATTTTTCAGTCTATAACAAAGCTGAAGGCAAAATAGGACAGCGTTGAATGTAATGTGGACTGAGAGGCTCTTAAAGTGACGCTGCAGAAGCTTTTAATCATTGAAGACTTTACTTACGGTCAGTGGCGTAGCCAGGACGAAGTAGCCACTATTTTTTACATTTTTTTTTATTCCGATATGGGCAGTGGGCCTACAGCAGTTGTCCCAAAATTAAATACACGAGATTTCATCACAGATCAGACGATTAATGGCAAACAATAACAATAATGGGCTACATTGATAAATAGATTATACTTTATTCATCTCCAGGGGGAATTTAAGGCACGACATACATGCATGCATGTGATTTTAACATTGAGCATAAAGACTTGTCAAATAGCTAGTCAACACCATGGAGAAGAGAGCCATATAAAGTAGCCTGGGCTAAATATGAGCAAAAACACGTACGCCAGACTAACGTTGTAGGCGATCGCGAGCACTTTGTAGACATGTAACAACAACAACAACAACAACAAACGGTCAGACAGCCTGAACCCAAAACATGGATTCAGAAGGCACTATTGATACTATTATTATGGGCTATTTTTTCGTTCCTCGAATTTCAAGTTAATGCTGGGCATTTCTGATAGAGTGGGCCAGCTGTCAATCATAGTGGCACGGCCCCACATTGGCCCTTATGTGGCTACACCACTGCTTACGGTCCAATCATCTGATTTCAAACCAAACCAAACTGATGAAAGTGTTATTTCAGCTTCCTACCAGTGTGAGTCACAGCGACAATATTTTAAAACACAGTGCCAGAATTTAAAAGTGGCCTTCAAAGGGATGACAAATCACCTACAAGATGTAAGATAGCATGCCCCCCCCCCCCCCCCCCCCCCCCCCCCCACCCCCCACCAAACGTCCCGCACATGTCTGGAAGTCATTTCTGTCCGTTTTCAGATAAGGACATGAGCAGCACTTTTCGTGACGCTCTGCAGAACGCAGGTTTGAGAGCCGCTCACACAAAGGGCCCATTCACTTACCAGCAGAAATATCCTTTCAACGCAGATGCCATCTCTCCAGCCATGTACGGGACACTCGAGAGAGACGTGGCAATAATAAGGCTAGAAAGTTTTTGGCAGCCAGACGTAGCTCAGGTATGTGTGGTCGAGAGAGGAGGGAATAAAACACAACACTGAAATGAAATGAAGCAGCTCTCTGGGCTAAAGCCGCTAAATTGAGGTCAGATTTATTAAGGGCCACTCAGGGGAGCGCATTGGTTTTCAGATTAATCACATTTACTCATGCTAACATGCGCAGACACACACCATGCGGGCAGAGACAAGGGACTGCTCTGCAATTAGATTGGAAATCTTTCGCTAAACCTCTTTTCATCGATCACACTGACATTGAATGAGCTTACTGGCGTGTGTTCAGCTTTTCCTGTCACATTACAGACGTCAAGCAGACAGTTGCGTGCATCCCGATGCCAAATCAAATACATCATCGCAGAGGTGGAGTGTGGCATAGAGCGGTGGGCTCGCATCGAGGCTTGCGCAAGAAAATGACCGTAATACCGAGCAGCTGTGAAAGCGATTGTATAATTGCGGATAAACACGGACATCTCTCGAAAGCAACGCACATAGAAGGGTGGTCTGTTAGCACAACGTAACTTCCTCCATAAATTAGGATAAATTGGTCATTGATGTCTATCATTTGGGAAATAAAAAGGAAGCCCGCCTTAATGAAACATGATGGCTGATAGTGTGTTTTCTATTTACTTTATTTTTATTGTAACCATTGAGAAATTAGTTCCTAAGTCCCGCAGGTGCAATTCAAGCTGATGAGGGTGTTCACTTTTACATGAGGCATAAAAGCGGGACTATATCAATATTTGAGAATCAATTAATCTGTAGTGGTGGGATCAGAGGGGATCGGGGCCTGACATCCGGCCGTTCCCGACCTGTCGGAATCGGTTCCATGTGCTGCCCAGACCGGCTGCACGGCGCAGCTGTCAGTGGTCGGTAAAAATAGAGGGTGTAAGAGAAGGAAAAGACAGTCACGCTGCTCTGTCCTGACACCTTTTAGCAGATATGAAACACAATTAATAGAGTTGTTCCTCCATACACTTGGCAGCGTGTGGGTAAAATCTGCCGTCACCTCAGTGACACCAGGCCTCGAGGGAAGGTGGGGGAGGAGGGGGGCTCTCCAGTGGAACAGGCCCAACCCATTCCTCTTATTTTGATTGTGAGCAGACTAACATGACCATTACATGTTTGATTGGCATGTTAGTGAAATATTATAATAGTCGTGTTGATAATGAAATTTGACTCGTTCATCCTCAAACCAACACAAACTGATTAAATCCAGCCAGGACTTCTCGACATGCATGAAGACGGTGTTCACATGAGGAAAGAAGAAAAGAGTCAGTGTTGATTGTTGTACAAGACAAATCCAGAAATGTATGCCTAAAAATATGCTTTGTACAGTGGACGAGTCGACTTATAACATCAAATACAAGCATGGGCACACACACCAACACAGAGAATAGTACAATACAGTGAAGGTGAAGCAGCATGACTTCTTTCCTAACGAGTGTGGATTAAATTATAGTTGAGTTATAGTTACTAATTCCGATGCTGCATCGTTTCTACAGATTTGGCTCGACTGGTGGTTCAATAGAGGGTTGATGTCAGTTTGGTCTTCCTGCGCTCAGTGGACAGATGCTGTGTATTCGCCTTGCTAACAGTACCCACTGCTAAGGCTACATCCAGGAACTACCTGGCTTCGTTCATAGCTGCAGTTCATGTGGTCGCTGTGGACTGGCTGCGTGTTAAACCATGTGTTGGATACATGTATGTAACGTGGGTGCGGAGGCTCACATGTGGGACCTTTGAGAGAGACTGAGTGATGAAATTAAAGTAACAAGTAACGTGATTAATTATATTTACTTCTGAGTAATTAAAGATATTTGCCCGCTCTAGAAAAGTAGCCAAGTATTATGTATATGTACAGTTGTACTGTACTTTACATTATTAAAAACACAGTATTCCCTATTTTTTTTTTTCAAATATAGTTACCACATGGCTACGTTCAGAGTAAAATTTTACATGCAAAACCTCAGTTAATAAAACAGTCCATTAAGTACTTAAAGTTAGCTCTGCCTCCAGCAGCTGTAACATCACAGGTTATTGCATCTGTAATAATAAGCCAGCAGTATATGCACCCACAGAGGCCCTTCTGCATAATGAGACTTTTACTTTGGGTACTTTCACTATAATTTCTTGCTCATACATCTGGACTTTTGCATAACTACGATTCTGAATGCAGGACTTTTATTTGTAGAATAGCAAATCAAGCTGAACTGTCCCTTATCTGAGCTGTTTATTTTGCCTCTTAGATAAAGTTTGTTCACTCTACAATCACACAGTTTGCCCGCAGCGCCGCTGAGGCTGCACGTTATCGCCCCGGCAAAGACCAAATAGCTCGGCGGCAGTGCCAGCCTTGGATCACGGTTCTCAGTTTCCAGGCAGGAGCTGGACTGCATCTGGCCGTTTATCCGGCTCCGAGGTGACAGTGAGGCTGTGGTGATATCACAAGAGGGTGCTAGTCACCACACACCACATCAGTAAAACACTGCCTGCACATTCAGGGCGGTTATTACAGCCACGCACACACAGACACACTCCGACACACGGGTGAGCATGTGTGAATAACTGCGGTGTTAAAATCTATTTAGATCAGTCTACATCTACATTTTAATTTTACAGTTTACTGGGTGAAATTTAATGTTTGTGACTGTGGTCCATTTCAGGGAATTTTAAGTATTTTAAAATAAAAACTAGTATTTCATGTTTATGATTCATACTTTGCTTCATTTGTTTTTTTCATAAACTTTACCAACAGAAAAAAGACCTTTAATCTGACGTGACCTCTTTAAAAATCCATACAATGTCGAGATTTTAGATTATTTCCTCTGTTTGAAATTCCACAGGAACTTGAACATGTTTAACCCATTTCACCGTCTGCCTTTGTGACATTTTGAGCTCTGACCTCAGGTTAAACTGTCCCTGACGTGATGATTAGCTCTGCACTTGTCATTAATCAGAGGTTCTTTATCTGTTTTCTGCCGGCCAGCCCATTGGGTTCGAGTGCAGCGGAGTCAATTTAACGAAGACAAAGATCGTCTTGGTTTTAATGTGGGTCGACACACATCAGTCTTTGCCGGCAACCGTGTCAGGTCAGCGTCTGCATTGGCTTGACGTTGGTTTCCTCTGAATGATTTTAGAGCTTTTGTTGTTGTTCTGGATTTACTGAGAATTTGTCACGCTTTCCCGCTCGAGACGATGCTTTGCTCATACTACCATGTTAATATTCAGGTGTTATGTAACATTCAGGAGGAAACCAGCAGTGTGGTGGTGTTCTGAAGTGTGTCGGCGATGTTTTTACACGTGCTGAATGGCAGCAACTGACTTTCACATCTTTATTTTTAGTCTTATTTCCTCTCTCTCGTAAGACGCCACCGGGGGGCCGAATCTTGGACTTAGGAAGAGATTCCTAGCGTCGCCCGCCTGCTGGCTCAGCGCCAAATGTGCATGCGTACGGTTGTCTGAGTGGTGTGTGTTAGAGGAAGAGATATTAAAAATAACACACATTGATATAATCCCCTCCCCACTCCATCCTGAAAACTTTGGCTCTGGGGCAGAGCGACTGAGACAACTGGTTGCATGACATTTTCCTCATCTTAGTCTTTATGTGTTTGTAATCTTCAGTGGCTCAGAGAAACAATCACATCTTCGTGGAGAGTCTTGTTTGCATGTGCTCGGGCAGCTATAAACCAACAGGCTTTACAAGCATCGTCCTCGCGAGTGCTCTTTGTTAGTTTGCCTTTTTTCAGGCTGAGTTGTAGATTTAAATTTGGGTCGTCAGTGTGAATCGAACTTCAGGCGACCTGTGTTGAGAGGACACAACGAAGCCTCAGCTCGTATGTTTGCGC
Organism: Chaetodon trifascialis; assembly: GCF_039877785.1. Taxonomy (NCBI): domain Eukaryota; kingdom Metazoa; phylum Chordata; class Actinopteri; order Chaetodontiformes; family Chaetodontidae; genus Chaetodon; species Chaetodon trifascialis. Next base: position 6,646,550 of record NC_092072.1, read on the forward strand.
AGACGTTGTCGGTGGCAAACAGGACAGCGAGTTAACTGCAGTGAGCAGATATCAAACCACCTTACGATGGCTGTAAAGCAGCATCCTGTATGCACAGCCACCTGCCCAGTGTGCACATTCTGCTCTTCTGTTTTTTCTCCTGATGGTGTTATTTATAGGGCTGTGACCCTTGGCTACCCTTTCTTACAGATTGAACATCCTCCCTGCTCTTTATCGGCTTGCCCTTCACCTTCTTCACAAAGGCTGTTAATGTAAAACAACTACTGAGGTTTCACAAGTTGCCAATATCCCCTCATGAGCCACTTAAGAAAAAGGTGCAAAGAGGATGGCAGCAGCAGCTTGTTGTAGCTGAACAGTTTAACCTGTGGCTGCAGTCTTATGTTAATCAGTCCAAAATGGACTGCACGCACGTGAACGAGACCAGCGTCATATATGAGAACAGTGTTACACTCCTTAGGAGGAGTAGGGGGAAACATTAGGTGCTTTTCAGCTTTTTGCGTGTATGTATTGGTTGCATGAACAAATGATTTTCCATAAAAGGAAAACTATTTCTAATGAGTAAAATGCCATAAAATCTGACCAGGAATAATGGCCAAAGCCACAAAAATATGACAGATTTATTTTCTCACAAGAAATGACACTGAACAGAAACAGTAAAAGTTGATTGAAGAGGATTTAAGTTTGGACCCAAGTAGCAGTCACAGGGAAAGGTGAGCAGTCATTGTTGGTTATGGCTACAAGTAGAAAATCTAACAACCTACGAATACCAACAAGCAGCTCTGCGTTTGCACAAAAATCCTCTACGCACATTTTCCATGGCATACGTTGGAAGTCAGAAATACAAATTCCAAGCGTGATCTAACAAAGCTTTACACAATGTCCTTAGCTTTTCACCTCTTTCTGTGAAATGAATATTTAGCCTTTAGTCATTTTAGATGTTATTGTAACTTGCACAATACTGCCCAAAGCACGCCAATTTCCCAGAAACTAACTTAAATTTTTGACTTTAAAAGCTGCATTCGGGGCTTGATGAGCCAAAATGGACGGAGCTAGGATCTGTCAGGCTTTTGTCTTTTTTATTTTCTGCTAGTTTATGGTTTTGCTCTTTTTAAATCACAGTGATGACCACATAATTCCCCAAAGGTCAAGAGCTCCATTGTAACTACATCTCTTCCCTTTCTTTCCTCTGGGCTGGTTAAACTCCCACAAAGGTACACACTGACAAGACAATGAGTCATTCATTAAAATCACTTTTTTTAGACCCTGTTGAAAGTTTGCTCTGCAATTAAATTACTGCTTTTTATGCTGTAATTCCCAGGAGAACATTATATTATGGAAATCAAAAGCATATTCTGTATCAAAGGTAGAAAGGACAGCTGATTTATGATTTCAGGAGACGTTCCTGTTGTGTTTTTGCCAAAGAGCCGGGTCATCACCCCCTCAAATTGGCCCACCCTGCCGCAGCATCTGCAGAGTACTATAGTCATCACTAATAACTTGGGGATTTACACCTATCTTCCTCCTCCTCTTCTGTTTGAACATTCAGCAGAGGAAGATGATTGGTCCAACTCTGGACTTTTTAATACAACCTACAGAGGACATCATCGTGGGCCAATCTCCATGCATGGAGAGCTTTTCTGGCAACCGGAGCGCAGCATATGAAGGTGTTTAGTACAAAACGTCTCCCTCACCATGGCAAGGGGAGCAGCGGGGAGGAAGGAAAAAAGAGCTAGCATGTTAAAAGCAGTAGGGGTTGGATGTAGCGTTGAAAGGATGGCTGGTTTCCAGTGTCCTGTGTGGCGTAGTGTGATAGACAAGCTACGGTTGATATAAAAGATTCGGCCCCACACATTCGTTGTTAATTATCCATTTGGAGGGTCCGGGCGGATGCGTATGCATGCTCTCAGATGGACCGCAGAAATGGTGGAATCTGGCATCATTAAGAAGACTTATGACAAATGTTGTACGGCCAAATAACGTGATTCGTCTAAGAATATTCCTGTTTTATCAAAAAATTGCGCCATCACGGTCTGCGACGGACTTCGCCGTGTCTTCGGGACAAGACAAAAGTTTTTCTCAGGCTTTGGTTTTAAAAACGACCACTGGCAGCCACGGACTCGGACAGATTGATTGTTGCGTTGGAAGGAAACCTTTGACCTTGCAGGCGGCAGATGAGGTGGACATCCAGCTCGACGCATCAGTGTCACTCAAGCCACTTTTTTCTCCCAAAATATTCATTAAAAATGCTCGATCAATACTCACTCCAGCAAAAACTTTACGTTACAAAAGAGACAACTGTGGAATTTACTTTAAGAGCAGCGGCACTGAGGAAACACTTTTCCCACCCACACCCAAGAACAAATGACACATCTTCAAAGCCACATTTTGACTGCCGCGTGTTAAATCTTCTTTAGGGGATCTTCCTACATCATCTGCTGGCCTCCAGCCGTCAGCCGTCGCTCGGCACTGTTCTGTAAATGTATAAAAACTGAATCTGAAGTCAGAACTGTGATGATAAGATACCACCAAACCACAGCATTTATCACTATTTCATCAAACCTGGAGCATTTCAGATTTACAGATTTTTCTCTGGATTTTGAAAGTCTATCAAAGGCAAAAAAAAAGCGTTTTGTGAAAGCTTGCTTGCTCTGATTTGTTCTTTTTTAACAATCTGTGCCTGCATTCATTGTAAATACGTATAGCCTCTTCTGAAATTGTGAAGCTTACTTAATATGACATCAGTGTTTCCAAATGAATGCACCACCTCTATCTGGTAACAACAGTGGGGCTTAGCTAGCGTTTGGAGCTGGGGTTATTTGTGTAACCATCACAATAAAACATGGAAGTAGCTTATCAGTCAGACCCATGCAAATTTAATTTCAAATGTGTCTCATACTTGTTTGAATCTGGGTGCCCAAATCAGCCAAATAGAAAAGTAAAATTATTAGATTTTTAGGTGGCCACAGTATACACAGGATAACACCCTGCAATGGTACTTAGCCTCTGTTTCATCCATACAAATCATAGAAAATACTAATTGTTGGCTGTATTACTTTATTTATTAATTACTCAACACATCCAGAACCTGCAACATTATTACAGATTACAGTTTAAATAACTGCTGCTATACAGTGTATGTAGCTTGGAAACACAGGAACGTTTCGCTGAGTCCAAGCTGTAGAAGATCTTTAGAAATGCAGAACCAGTGCTCCACTCAGTGTAGAGCGCAGGGTGACTTTCTCTGGGACACGGTGGGGATCGCAGCGAATGAGCCACAGCTGTCTGAGGAAAATGGGAAGCGCTGTGCACCTCCAGGCCCCAGTTCCGTCAACTGTTAGACCAGAAGGAGAAACAAACAGAACCAGAGAGATCTGCAAGTTGGTCAGACCCCGGTGTCACAGGGGTCATGTACCATGTGGTGGTGCTTTTGCTCTCCATTTGCTAATTTAGTTTCCATTTATTTTTACTTGGTAATAGTGACTTTAGTGCGTGACAAGTTCATAGACACACACTCAAATAAGCGCTAAGGACCCTCACTGGTGTGTCCTGGAGGCGAGACAAGAAGGCCAGTCATTGATTGTGTTTAGTGTTGGCCTGCTGACCCATACAACAAAGTGACGTGATGTAAACCATTGGTGCGCTTCTGGCTTTATTTAATGTGACAGACCTCTGGTAAACATATACATAGCATGGCCAAGTTTATACCACTTCTCCACCTTCTAACTAATTTCCTGACATGAAATTGATCGGGTCAAATTATCAGTCGTGTGAGCACAAATTACTCCGATTTAAAGGAATCAATTCATCAATCGTGACAGTTTCACGAGACATTTGTTTCTGATCAGCGGCTGAGGAATTCACCTCCAAGAAGCAACTCGAGTGTTTCACCACGTGAAGTGTGCTGGGGGACGTGAAGGTCTGGTTTGTAGCACAGTCAATGTTTCTGACAGATTGGTGAAACATACCCGCCCAAATCACCAGGTGAATAACTGCCAGTTTGCAATGAGACATGTTAGACACGCTCTTTTGCTATTCAAGCTTTAATAGGCAGCTAATAGCCCTGCTTTCTGTGAGGTGTTTAAGGTCCACGCTATACTCTGTCACTCACTCCCTTGACCTCATTGTGTTTCTAATGGTTGAGGCAAGCGTCGCCAGACACTGACGCAATGATGCCTCACAGGCCGTTTCCATATTCAGAGAACCTGTAGAAAAAGCTGCTCCGCTTCCCCGAGGTGGAAATTCTCATTTTACTTTCCCTCCCTGTCCTCTTGATTTAAGTCTATAAATGTCTCCACTTATCAGAGCGTCTTGTCAAACAAAGCAAGAGGTGCTATCAACATCAGTGATAAGTGTTATTTATTTATTCATATCACTTTGACATTGCACACAATCCCACGCACTTGCTAAGTTTGAGAGAAGTGCTGCACAAGATCAACTCTGCAGCAAAAAACGAATTGCTTTGGCTCAGGACATTTAACTTTATGTCTGCCCATAGGGATGTGGTCATATCTGTTGGGTGCCGTTTTCCATATGGTTGTCATAAAAATATGATCTTATGGGCTCAAAACATATCCTTTAAGGGTGTTATTTTAATCAAATTTTGGCACAGTAGCCGGTTTGGCACCAGTCAGCAGAAAATGACTGCAACCCTATCGCGGCTTAAATGTGTGGTCACCAGCTGATGTTTGTGCAAAAAGAAGATAACCACCCTAAATGGTAAAAGCACGTCATATCCTACTATCTTTAATGTTTAATGTTTTGGTGTTGAATCTACAGAAAATGTCCTTTTTCAGGCAGATCAGCTTGTAGATATCTACTTGTGACTCATGCGCCTCTTTAAATGTTAATGAGTTTGACAACGGACTGTTTGAAATTTTGACATTTTTAATCCAGTTTTCATGATGACAGTCCCAGGCTCCGTTGAGATATGCCAGGAGATGTGGATTGCTATTCTTTTCCTTCAGTTTCGCCGCAGTGAACTGTGTCATAGTCACAATACAGTGTGGACCTCCGCCCCCATAAAGGAAAACTTTGTGATACATGAAGGGATCATCAATGTGGTGAAAAGCAATGGGTAAATAAAAGCAAAATAACGTAATTCCTTCAAATTACTGCAGGAATGCATGACACGATGTGAAAATGAGGAAAATCAGTCTGTTTTTTAACCTAGGTTGTTTTCACTCCAGTCTCCTTTTGTGTGGTGACATTTCTTCATTATGTGAACCAACACAAACACAGAAACTTGATGAGACTTCCACATATGAAAATATGGAAATGCATATTTCATCAGAAAATATTTTCATAGCGCGTTGCATTCATCAACTTAGTGTAACCTGAGGTGAGCCAATGAGGCTGAGGCGATGACAGCACATTATGCAGCACTTCACCTGCCCAGGTGCTGACAAATATGGTTCACTTTTGATGAAAAATTATTTGAAAATGACTTTCTTTTTGTCCTCTTAAAGACACAACATTGATGGTGGATTTCTAATATGATCAAATATTATGGAAAAGGAAGAATGTAAAACAAATACAGCAGTATGAGTCAACATACCCTCAATATTAGATTAGACTAGATTAGATAAGATTCAACTTTATTGTCAACGTCAGAGCACTGCACAGAGACAGCGAAATGCAGTTTAGCATCTAACCAGAAGTACGAATAGTCATAATATCCAAAACATAAATACGTGCAAGTAGTGAAATTGGCATGAGATATAAACAGTGTGAGGTATGTACAGGTAGTGCAAGTAACTTCTATGAAACTATAAAACACGTGCAACACAGTGTGTAAACAAGTGACATGCAACAGGTAGCAAGTGGCAGTGCAGTAGAGAGTACAAGTGAATATATGAACATATGAATATGTTGGCAGCAAAGACCAAAATGAATTTGTAGCTTGGCAACAACAACCTCTGCATATTCGATCAATTAAACTGATGAACCAATGAGACGAGAGAGAACGAAAATACAAGAATCACTTTGTGTTGTCAGCAGGTGATTCAGATACAGCAGACATGCAGATGGTGAAAACAGAGCATTTTGTGGGTCTGTGAAAAAGAAAAAAGAGAGTTATAGAGAGCGAAAGACAGAAAACATGTCCCACCCACCTCTTTTAACACAGAATAAATCCTACACACACACAGAAACCTTCCTCACAAGTTTATTTGTAGAGCAAACCAACACTGCATTGTGCTTTACTGTGAATAAAACAGATTGAGAAAGAGCCATAAAATGAAATCTAAGATGTTTAAAACATGAGATATTGATCTTAAAAATGTAAAATCTTTGATAAGAAGATTGAAGCAACGAAAAGTAAAGCCAGCAGGTTTCTTTCTGAGGACATCAGGTTGCACATAGGTCGGTATGAAGAGAAGTACTGTGAATATGGTGATTGAAAAGCAATAAATAAAACAGAAGAAAGCTGTGTTTTAGTTAAAAGTCTCGCAGCTGCATGCAGAACAAGTTGCAGTGCTGGTTTTTAATGGAAAAAAGATGAACTTCTGCAGACTCTCAGCTGATAAGTTGAAGTGTGGAGCAACTTCTTCTTCAGCAGGATTTTCATTTTCATCAGCAATTAAGGCGTGCATGACAATCATTGGACATGAAAGCTGGTCTTGGAAATATTTATTAGATGACAAAGCAAAGGACGGATACGTTTTCTAAATGTAGCACAGAGGAAAAGATGTGGCTTTATCTTTGTATTTCTTGTTTGTGGACATCAGGTCTTTCATATCAGATCAGTATCAGCATGATAAAATAAAATGCAATGGCATGCTTACATAATGGAACCAAACAGAAGCACATGTAAAGGAAAAACGATTGGTCCGAGAATCGTGCCCTGGGGCACTCCACATCTTATAACCCATCTGATTATTGTTTGACCAAAAACAGATGAGGGGAGATGGTAAACAGATGCAGATGCTTCTGTTTGTGTCTGAGACCATGAAAGAGAGATTAAATTTAACATGATGGGTCCCATGGGCCTGAGTGGCCATGTGCACTTGATTTCTTTTCTTTTTTTCAAAGCAAATATTTCCATCTTCAGCATAGGAAACATGTCAACTGCCAAAGTTTCAGAGTTTATATGTGATTTTTTTTCTCACAATAGTCAACATGTTTGTTTCTCAGCACCCTGCCCTGCATACCAGTTAATCATGACATAACAATGAGGACGTTAAAAAGCAAACACAAAATGTATAGCAAGTGTTCTTCTCTGTGAGCCTGAAGCATATTTGCACATTTGTGACTTACTGTATGCTGATGCTGGCCGACATAAATTTCCCATTGTGCATGTTTCTACATGAACATTCTTTAAACAAGTGGTGATTGATATCACAGACCTTTAGCAGCATTTAGTCACAGTTTATGGGAACCTGAACCCATTTTTCTGGAATTTAATAAATCAAGCAAGTGTTTGCTGCAAGTAAGCTGCATTAAGTTTTTATCGCTTTATCACACCTAGATAACACAGGTCGGAAGATGGATGTTGCATCAAGAGCAGTATCGTAACAATCCGTCTTCCCTCCAGAGTCCTTATATTATGCACGAGCTGACACTGCAAAGGCTTTGTGAGCATTCTTTGGTTCTCAGCAAACTATCCTTCTGTCCATTAAAGGATTACCATTTTGACAGAATCCACAAAACCCTGCTCTGTCTGCTGGCTGTATCATACTTCAGAATATTCACAAGAAAGCTATGGGAAGGTGAAGGTGGGGTGCACAGTGCAGCACACAGACCGACCCTTGTTCACCAGACCTCTTATCTGAGTCCTTACCCTCCATCCTTCATACAGTACGTTAGGAGTCAGCTGAGGGGAGTGGGCTCTGAGGTGAAGCTGAAGGTTTATGCCCCCCCTTCCCCATTCATCTCAGCCTGATAGGCTGCCATGCATCATCCCAAAAGAAAGAAACACAGATGACTATGGAACACAGGAAGTTTATGTGTGACATCCACTTTCAACACTGCTGAGTGTGAGTCATTGAACGTTGAGGGCAACACTGGCTTGAATAGACCAAAGGCAGGGAATCTTAGGTGGATGTATTTATTGCTCTCACATGTATGAACTCATGCAACATGCACCCACACATTGACTCAACATGTGTTGTTGACTCCACAGGCAGGTTAAGTCAAGAAAATAACCACACGCTGATGTCATGCTCTTTTCCCATGTTAGGACGACCGACCGGCCCCATTACCACAGAAGAAAATACAACATGACAAATGGCAGCAAGCTGGCGGCACATTAAGATGAAGAGAGCAAACAACGCTTGCCAGCAGTGAAATTAGCAGAGTAAGTAAGAACATATAGCTCAGTTTACTGTGTCTCATCTGATGTATGATGCTGGAAAATGGAGCCGATCCGAGGCCAACAGAAAGGGTCTCCATCAGCGACATCATGATTAATGTCAAACAGTGGTCCAAGTAGCCAGGCTAAATTAGTTATTGCTAATTAAAGCTGCATTGTGAGGCTCATACCCGCAGTAGATCAGGTTCCGCTGTTTGATAATGCAGTGGACCGCTGACAAACACAGAGGTGAGATTAGCGTATGATAGCGGCAGCCAGCGGTGGACAGACTGACAGAAAGGCATGTTTCTGTTTATGACCAATATCAGATTGTGTAACGTATATTGTGAAAGAGACATGGTGATATCAGCGGTCATCAGCTCGTATCAGGTGTCAGCTTGCGGTTGTCTACAATGCTAAGCTTCACTTTATCTGATGTGGACGATGAGGATGGAGAATGTACGTCGAGAATATTAGCTAAAGGCTGAGGAATGTGATGGGCGAGGATCTTTACTGACTAAAACCTTGAGATCTTGAGATTATTAAAACATACGAAGACTTTATGGTACGGTAGATCTTTTACGGTACAAAAAGGAGCTGGATTGAACAATTGAGTAAATACATATGACACCATCCAGGATGATGGGTAGACTATGATGGAGTCAACTTGCCTGGAGACAATAAAAGGAAACTTCTGGTGTGTTTTAACCGGATGTATTTCCTATAAGGGTAAAGTTAGCATGACCGCTCACAACTGCCACATCAATTTTTCTTAAAAATCCTGCAGGAACACAAACTCTTATGCACTTCAAAAGACAGAGAGTTGTGTACCATAACAGAAAACTGTTTACCTTGCTCATTTTTGCTCCAATTGTGCAAAGGGCAAAGAGATCGGGGGGGGGGGGGTTGAATGAAATGTGACTGAGGTGAACTTCAGGTGAGCAGCAGCGTTGAACTGAAACCTGATGAATTGCGTTATACAGTAATTTACAGCATACTGCACTACGTCTTCCTTTGCTTGCTGTGTTATAAGTGTCTAGTTTCATCAGTGTGTGTGTATGTGTGTGTGAGCATGACACTGATCAGTAAGAGACTTCTGAAGCCTCCAATGCAAGATGAAAGCAACATGTCTGCTGATCCTGTGTACGTGCAGCACACTGTGTCTGCACGTCCTTTGACTCAGTGTTGCTTTTGCATGTCTCAGTGTTTCTGCGCTCTGCAGACATGCATTGCTCAGTGTTTACTCAGCTTTCCAGATTAGTGTCAGAACAGAGAGTAGCATACCCAGAGTACCATTGCAGATACCCCGAGCCCAGCCAAAACCTTGTCTGACCTTTGCAACAACCAAACATTGCAGCAGCAAAGGTCAATTTTGTTTGTGCATTTGTTTTCACATGGGGCAGCATTTGATTGCGAATTGAAAGCAGGGTTCAAGTGACATCATATAAACTTGATTGTGACAAATTTGATCTCAGTGATTTGCAGAAAATTATTCCACCGTAAACAATAGAGACAATCTAGGCTAAAATACACAGCGCATGATCAGCCTTTGGAAGCATGAGGGTGAGAAGCTGGCAAGGGGCACATCAGATGGGATCAGTACCATGCAGTACATAATAATATACAGAACTTCTTAAGAAATATACACATCAACTTGAACTTGGAAATTGATTTTGCTATAATGATGAATTGGTGAAGCACAGAGGCATAACAAACATACAGTCTGACCACAAAAGTTGTTGGAGGCTTAAACTGGAAAATGGACCCGAAAGCACTCATATTTCTTTGTCCGTTTCTATTGTTTAGTGATGTTTTGACATGTATTTCATCGTGCAACCATGGTGCCATACCCCCAACTGACCAATCCGGATTTATTCTTCCCGCTCTCTTGCTCACATTGCTGGACAAGTATTGAGAGTGAAAAAACTGCCCTTTCAATTAATAACTATAATCAAATATTTGACAGAAACCTCCTTACTTTTCCGTTCAGTCTGCCCTTAACTTTGCCTCATGAGACGAGGACGGGAGGGATTGAGGTGGGACAAGGATGGCCACTTTGACAGGAGATCGAGGCCATGCCTGTGTTGAGCACAGACGTCGTAGTCCTGGGGGATAAAGAAAAATAACAACCACCTTGTGGTCATGGCGCAGCGGTGTCATTCTTCCAGTGGTCTCACCCTGATGACATCATTGCTCCAGGCCGGCACGTGTCATAACGGGTTGTTTAGGAAATCCATCATATCATCTGCTGCTGCTGCAGAATTTAGCCTGAGCCGCTATTGACAGCAGTAACCACACTTTAAATCTCTAAGGACTGTCTGTGTAGTCAGACTTTTTTAGCTAACAGAGGACAACAAAGCTAAGAGTCTAAAGCCATGTCAGCAAGGCTTTGAGCTAAATGCTAACATGCGCACAATGAAAATGCTAACGTGCTCACGTTAAGCATGTGTAATGTTAGCCTTGTTCACATTGTAGTTTAGCATGCTAACATTAGCTTATTAGCACTAAACCCAAAGTACAGCAGAAGTTGATTTTGCAAATATTGACTCATAAACCAAACTATTGGACAAATTAGGTATTTGACCTGATGATGGCACCACCACTTAGAGTCAGTGCAGTTTAACATCGATGTTTGTCGAAAATTTCATGGCAATGCATTTGATAGTTGATGAGATATTTCGGTCTGGGCCAAACTAGTGGATCAACTGACAAGCATTGGCTCAGAGTGATGCCACCAGCACTCAACCAAAGAAGGCTATTTCAGCAAAGTGTTATATTTTCCTCACTGGAGACAGATTTATGAGGAATAAAGGATTTCACTTTTAATCCCATTCTTCTCTTACTGGGCCTCTGTTTAACTCTGTACTCAGCCGAGTGTCTGCTTTTCCTCTTAATCCTTTTATGTTTGTCTCTACAAGAGAAAACTGGTTGAGGTTGGGCCTCTGCATTATTTTCCAAAAGGATTTCTGTAAGCAGGCTTAAAATTTGAGCTTATTACCGAAAAGGCTTACTGCAAAGTTGTTGAAGTGGCTTCAGCGAGTAAACCACCAGCTTAACTCTTTACTCCCTGCACTTCAGCACATCTGCTCACACGGCGTCCTTCACCGAACCGAAATCCACTCAAAGCACACACAAATGTATAATTCCTTAACTCTCACCTTGGAGCCATTGAGTGTGAAAAGTGAAGTCATCACTTGGTGAAATGCTAACAAGGCTATTGTACATGAGATTAACGTTCCCTCGAGGCCCCCGAATGTGGATCTTTGAAGGAGCTCAGAATATGACAGGTCCGCCCTGAACTCAAAACAGGAGAATAATAGACGAGAGTGACCCGCATTAGCACTTGCAAAAGGTCCCTACCCTGATGACTCAATGCTACAGATGCTGGCAATGGTTCAGCATTACCATGACACTGAGTTTGAGTATGTGTGTGTGTGTGTGTTAATCGCCATCACCATGACAAACGGTGAAGAAGAAAAGGTGCCATCAGTGTTTTGGCTGGGTTATGCAACCGTTTAATCAAATTCAAATATCCCCAGTTAAAAGAAGCAGGCAAACAGCGAGAGTGCCGGAGCTATTCAGGCATGTCTGAATGAGTTGCTGAGGTTTGTCTTCGGAGTCAAACAGAACGCTTTGGCCGTCTCCATCCAGGGACAGCTGCAGAGAGCCTTTCTCAGTGTCCTGGCGTGCATAGAAGATTAAAGAGCTTCACACATTTTAGAGATGTCAAACAGTGGATAGAAATATTTGATAGGAATTTCAGGTATTTCTTATACAGTAGTGTAAAAAGTGGAGTGTCACAATAACTTCTATCAGGGTCGTAAGTGTGGTTAGAGGAGTGGGGGGAACAAAGAAATGTCTGTAGAGTAAATATACTGTAGCACCCTCCTTTACTGACCTACATCAATAGCCCTTAACAAGCTCCATCAGTCAGGGGGAAGACATGTAGCCTTACAGGCGAAACACAGGGCAAATAAGTCTCCTGTCACTGTAAAACTTGTAATAGTAATTGAAAGTGATGTGTTTGAATCTGTTAACTTCTTCATCACCTCAGAAGTTCTCGCTAAAACGAAATTTTAGTCAGTAAGTCAATCTGAAACAGTAAAAGTCAGGCGGTGGAAATTGCTTCCTTTACTTTATTTAACCTGCAAACCTTTGCTTTATTTAACCTGGTGGGACTGGTGCACAGGTCACAGCAGGAGAGGCTGGAAAGAGACGTAAAAACTTTGATCTTCTATGTTCCCATGTCATACATTCAATTTCAGATTACAATGCGGAAGGCAGTGTCATTCAGATTGATGTTGAATTATACAAAATGTCCTCCCAAACCTTTCACAAGTAAAACATAAGCCAGATTCTCATGCGGGCCAACTGCCCCGAGGCCTCTCTCAACTGACATGACCCGCACTGGGCTTGACTGTCACCAGCAAAATGATTATTGCATTTCAGCAAACTGGGTGTGCATTGGTTTTATGTGTGGGACAGGAAGTCCAGGACAGACAGCATGGGACCTTAAGGGTTAGCAAATGACTGTACTCTTGCAGCTCTGAAGACGGGGTTTGTTTTCTCAATAAGTTTACATTCCAGTAAGAATTCAGACCTGACATTACTCCACTCATATCATAAATATAAACAGCTTGTGTTTCTCCAGCTCTGCTGCTTGTTCATGTAAGACAAGCCAACGCTGGCTGTGATACAGCAACATGAATGTTGATTTGGATGTTGCAAAGTGGCATTTTTAAACAGATTTCAACATGTGCACAGTCTAACTTTCTGTATATGCCAGTGCAGAATTGGCTTGATGGCTCAGAAACGCTGCTCCTCATCACTGCTGTTGCATGTGTCGAGCTTTCTGTGGCTCTTCCATACTTTACAATGATAATGGGTGTCAGATTTACCACGTGAAATCCATGCGATTTTTTTTTAAACGATCAGCCTCTGATTTCACACAGTGTTAGCCTGAAACTGTCTGTTCTGCTGGTTAAAATGACAGCTGCGTCTAGCAGATTTTATCAGTTGTTGCCATCTCGCTAATGAAATATGAAATATGAAAACTTGATATTTCCAACTCGTTTCACAACAAGAATCGTGTAAAAGGTGGTCTTTAATTTGCATTACATATGTGATATCTTGACACGGCTGCTAGCATTAGCTTAAATTCTGTTAGCATCCAGGACCACACAGTGGATGTGCTGCTTGTGTGCTGGGCTTTTTTCTTCTAATGTTACCTAATTAGACATAGTTAATGATGTTCTCCCTGGACTTGTAGCGCTTGATTAGCTGGACGTGCTAATGATTGCAGTTTAGGTTAGAGCAGATAAACACATTGTCTAATCCATTCCTATGTTTTTCCTTGTGTTTTCAGATTTGGAAAGGCTCAACCAAACTAAATAAAGAGCAGGAAAAAGCTGCTGACATTACCTTAAACTCTGAAATAGTAGCATCCAAGAATAAAAATGGTCCTTGGCCCTGGAGCCAACACTGGGTTAGGTTACTACTGTAAGTAGTAAGCTGGACAGGCTAACCTTAGCAATTTAGAGGAGCACACATTTGATCCATTCTTCACAGTTTTGCTCTTGCTTTTTTTTTTTTTTGGCTGATGAGATGTGAAGAAATCCAAAGCTTTACAGGCCTACCGTACCTAATCATGCTAGCTAACTATGCTAGAATAACTGGTGTTCAAGGGGAGAGGGTTTAGCCTACGGGTCAGTTTATCATTCGCAGATCATCCCTCCTGATTTCTTTTCTGCATCGTTGGTTTTTTTTTGTGTAGCTGTTCACAGAAAGTGATGTGTAGTTTTAATTTTGCACACTCAAGGTTGCCCAGAAGTGCCGATTATCTCCCGCTTAGTTTCCTTTGGACACAGTAACTGGCGCCCAGATTTTAGGACACCAGCAAAGTACGTCAACCAAAGACAAGCACTCCAAGAGATATTTGCACATGCTTTGTGTCTTGGCCAGTCTGGGTTATTCAAGGGGTTTGTTATCTTGGGTCTCCTTCATGCATTCGTTCACACCGCCCCTCTGCTCCCACACAGAGGGCCCAACTTTTTGTAGCCCCATGCTATCACTGAATCCACACACTCCATCACACACACGCACATGCAGGATCATGCAGACATACAAAGGGTAATGCGTAAGCATGAGCAGGCAGATGGAGAGTGAACATTTATGTGGAAAATACCAGTCAGGCACACACATTACACACAAATAGGAGCAAGGACATGGAAGCTCAAGCACAAGGACCGTAACACAGATTTGGATGTTTTGGACTGAAGAGGAATGTTGAAGTCCAGCCAGAATTCAGACAGCTGCGTCTCCCCAAATCAGAGATTTTAAAATGGACCGTCCATAACAAGGACTTGACCTTTGACCCAGAGCCTTTCGGAGCTGTGTTCCCTCACGCTGCTCCTTCTTCTGGTCTAATGATGAAGACACATTCCTTCTTCCCATGCTCATTCTTGGATTTCACTTTTGTTTTCTTGAAAACATAACAGCGCAGGGTGTGTATGATAGAGACGCACTGTACATGAAATGAATGAAGACAGGGGCTGTGCGTTTAATACAGATATGGTGGACGGATGAAAGGCAGAAAAGAAATTGTAGAGCTTTTCGCCGTCTTTGCAGAGTCTCTCACTCAACCTGGCTCTGCTTTCTCTCTGCAAAAATTACAATTAATCCCAGACAGTACTGACATTTGAAGCCTCAGAATGAGAAAGACTTTGTCATTGTTTAAGTTATAATCTATAATCCCATTTTACACATCAAAGTGTGTTTAGAGTTTTTGGGAAGCACTGCTGTGTATGTGAAAAAAAAGTTGTATAAAGCCTTTTGTGGCTCCAGAGGGAGCTACGTGTAATCTGTCCCCCGTGATGCCATTTGAGTCAGCGCTGGCTGAGTCTGAAGACTACAAGTTTGAAAATCTGGGGGCTTGGAATTAAGAAGAAGTGAGTTTACCAGACCTCTGCAGCCCACTCCTCACCTCTGCTTGAGGTCGCGGCTTAAGAATACATTAGTTGATATAAGAGCAACACACCCGAATGTCCAACAGAACTGTTGGTGGTCGAGTTGCATTGTGGGTAATGTAGGCACTGGGTTTCAACAAGGAAAAAGAAGCAAAGAATGAAAAGACAGTTTAAACACCTGGCCATTGTGAGTCCAGTGATGGTATGAGTGCAATGCTAAATGCTCTTTTAAGATGTCAGTGGCTGATTTTGCGATGCCTTCGGTTACTTGATGAAATCCCACAGTTCCATTCAAAAGGAAATTTTTACTGACCACCAGAGACTGTCAGATACAACAGAGGAAGATGAGCAGCTTGTGTATTTGCTCAGTTGTACGGGCATAATGAAAACTGTGCATGTACCCGCTGAAAATGGCAAATGCACCCAAATTACGTGCATTGTGCGCGTGTTGATTCTTGTCTTCTGCATTTCGTTCAGTGCATGCTTTCCTCGTTCCATGTGAATCAAATAAGATTTGAACCCAGCGTGGGAAAGGCTCCAACAATGCAAAACAACTGTAAAGAGAGGCGACTAATGGATGTAAATACATTGAATGACTGTGACAGAAATGCCAGCCATGCATAACGGCCAAAATTGGGGATGATATGATGACAATATTATGGATCAAAACTTTAAGGTGCTTGGAGGATATGAGCCCTCCATGAAAACAAGAAGATTTAATTAGACTATTAAAAACACCTGGGAATATACCTCCCTCGTGCCTACTTGTAATATAAGCGACTGTTGTTATACAGTATCAAAGCGAGTCGAGCAGTATCTCAGAGCAGATAAAAGAAAAAAGTTTTTGTGTCAACACACAGGCAGAAAGGCAGGTCAACCACATGAGCCTGTAGTCAGAGCGCCTGTAAACCGATCCTCATAGTCTAAGCACATCCTCTGTGCTGGGGTCCCTTTTCTGCCAGGCTCGCTCTCTCTCTCACACACACACACACACACACACACACACACAC
This sequence comes from Chaetodon trifascialis, assembly GCF_039877785.1. Lineage (NCBI taxonomy): Eukaryota > Metazoa > Chordata > Actinopteri > Chaetodontiformes > Chaetodontidae > Chaetodon > Chaetodon trifascialis. The sequence goes on from NC_092072.1 coordinate 6,662,812, forward strand.
ACACACACACACACACACACACGTCCATGCACACATACATTCCTCTGCAGGCTCTGCAAGGGGCAGGCGCAGAGTGTGCTGGAAGCTTGGAACAGTTCTTCAGAGTGAGCGTCTCTCTCACTCTCACCAGTCGTTAAGCCAGAGAACAGAGGAGGAAGGGAAGGCAGAGAGACCAGGGGAGGTCTGACGACACTGTGCCCGGCATCTATTTTAAATGCACAGATTGATAAATGCAAGCGCGCACTCTGCATTTGGCTGTGATTTACAGGAGGGGCATCGAGATTTATAATCAAGCTGTCACTCTGCAGGAGAGGTGTGCAACTTTTCCTGTCAGGACAAAAACTTAAAGGGAGCTTTGGAAACGCAGCATGTGTAAGTCAGTGGCTTTCAGTGCTGGAGGTCCAATGTAAGGATGGATGGTGCATGTTCCAGGCTAACGGTGTTCCTCACCGTTGTCTGATCCAGCTTTAAGGGAAGCATCCAGCCAAGACGAACAAGGAGCAGCTCCAGACACAAGAACTTAACCCATCTGCGACTTTTACCCCACTGATAAGATGCTGTGGTGCAACTTTGGCCGCCGCTTGCTCTCCCTGGCAGCACTTCTGGTGATTGTGAGTTGCGGAGGAGGGGAGCAGAGGAGGGGGACGGAGAGCAGCAGCGCAGGTGGCAGCAGCAGCAGCAGTAGTAGCAGCAGTAGCAACAGTAGTGGTGGAAGTAGCGGTAATAATTACAGCAGCAGACGCTTTCATAAGATCCAGCATGGCCAGTGCACCTACACGTTCATCCTACCTGAGGGAGAAGGAGCCAGAGGAGGCTCCTGCCGGGAGGCGAAGGCCGGCAGCCCCCAGCACAACGTCAACTCCCTCCAGAGAGACGCGCCGCCACCTGAGCCAGACTTTCCCAGCCAGAAGATCCAGCAGCTCGAACACATTATGGAGAATTACACCCAGTGGCTACAGAAGGTAAGGAGGGTGGCGTGCAGCTTCAGCAGAGCGCCAACAAAACAGGAGCGTCAGCTCCTGATTTGCTGTGTGAGATCATCACACAGGTAGATCCTGGTCCAGGTAGATCCTGCTTTAATCAGGTCCAGGAGGTTGCACATTGAATCACATTGATAACAACCGCGTCTTGATGCGTGTCGTTTGAAGTGGTCGCTCTGCAGAATATTTGTTGAGCTATTTGTGTTCCTGTTGGGTGTGTGGTCTCCGCACAGTGTCTGTCTGCGGCTTCCCAAGATAACTTGTTATGGTTTCTGGATGAGGCCCTCAGACTAAAAGCGGGCTGTGTTTGCTGTTTTCACGCGGCTGACACATTGTTTGTCAAAGTGTTTGTCAGTTGGAGAGTTTACGCGCTTTAGGGGTCGAGAATTGTTTTTCTGTGCGATGCTGTGGGGCCGGTTTCGAAATGAAATGTCACAGAGACGCAAAAATGTTAGTGACAATGTGATGAAACATGCACAAAGACCAGGGTTTACTGGAAGGATTACAGCAGCAGCTCCTCTTTAAGCTGACAAAAGCTCAGCATCCTTGGTCTCAAACCTCGAAAATTAACGGATAAACTCACATATACAGTGCGGTCAATTTGGCAAGATGGCTGTACCTTTTTCCGACAAACAAAGCTTCTATCAACAAAATGCATATTGAATCATCTAGAAGCCAGAATATGTGAAGCAATATATATTTCCTCTGTGCTGCTCTTATATAACCGTGCACATTATCTGACATGTACTACATGTTCTGGATGTCACAGCTGTGTGATTTTATAGCCTCCATAGACATCTCATAGCCTCCGTCCGCCGCTCCGTATCCTTCCAGTAGACGCGTCTATTTTTTCCCACTTTCCCTCTGTTTTTTCCTGCGTAAACTACCACCTTTGAGTAAATTCCACAGATGTCCCGTTGAGCTGCGCGGAGCGTCAGTCATAGAGCAGAGGTAGTTATGTGTCAGTCACCCCCTGTTCTCCAGTGGGCTGTCTCTTTAATGGCAGGAAGTCAGAGAGAGCCCCCAGAGACACTCAGAGGAGGAAAAGACAGAGAAAGAAAATGCTCCCTTTATTTATTCAACTCAAGGACGTGCGAGTGCAGCTTGAAAGAAAAAAACTGTAACTTGATTTTTCTGTAGAATAAAACAAACACAAAAAACTCACGTTTAAATACCACTGAACAACCAAATTACAATTTATTTATAGAGCTACCGCAGTGTTTACTATGTTCAAATATGGTTCTGCTGTAATGCTAATGAGCTGCAAATTGTGAGGCCATCACTGATACAGTGATAAAGCTTGGCAGGCACTCTGCTTTTCTAAGCTTTGAGACTTCGTGTCTCCAGCGAGAGCGAGACTATCTCTCTGAAATGAATACACGAATCAAATAAACAAACTTCCAAATTTGGCTTTCCTGCACTTTTCCACTTTCCACAATATTGTCGTTCTCAGATCAGATTAGCAGGTCGAATCTGTGATTAAGTTCTTAAAAGTAGCGGTTTGGTTTTTTTGTCTGCAAAACAGCGAATGCTCGCACAGATAACACCTGGTGGATTTGATGGATTACTGCACAATGAATCAACCTGAATTTCATCAAGATGCCTCGAGTCTATTCATTAGCAGTCAGCTTGTCCTCCCCAAGCCGCCTGGGCTTCTCCGCTGTGTGCCTGCTTTTCATTTTCTCTCACCAAGAAAACTTTTCACTCCTCAGGTCGGAGGAAATAGTCATTCCTCATCAATTCACCAGGCGTTGGTCACAGTGTGTTACAGCGAGATGTTGATTGAGTTTGTAATTAGGGAGGCGCAGTGTTACAGGCTGCTCCACCCTCCCGCAAATTCAGACTCTAGAGTCGATGCAGAGAAATCCGAATGAAATATTGTATTAAAGGGATTTTGAGCTGACATGTTAGAATCTGTGAAATATCACCGTATCATTGGAGTGTATATCCCTGACTTTATCTCAGTTTAGAGGAATTTACTGTATATGGTGTATGTCAAGGTTGAAGACATGGTGTAATCTCACATAGCTGGGTGTGCATTCACCTTTATACGGTGGGAACGGGAAAAATGAGCAGGATTCACAGAAAATATGCTGCAAAAGCTCTGCGCTGTTTTTCACTTTAGCCGAACACCAGTATGCATTCGGCTAATTAAAGAAGCATACCTCGACTATAATTGATGAGTTTCTACGCCGGTTCATTATTCGAGTCAGACTCGAGTCTGGAAACCTGTCTGTGTTTCTGTACGGCTCCCAAAAGCGATCCATGTGTCAAGAAAGGCCAGGGGTGAAATAACACCGGCTTTATCTTTGCTCAGTGGACCTCATCCGTCTGTGATAGTACAAGTGATACTATGAAAACACGACGGCAGCGTCGGTAGACTGAAGGGTTGACTAATGAGACCACTAGAGTAACTTTCTCCTCAGATGTAAAAAGGGGAGGCTGTGAAATTGTCTGCCATCACCACTGATACTATCGCGCCTCTTCGGTGACACGCTGGAGTTTGCAGGACCACAGACGTTTTTCAAGTAGGATCGACAAGGTTACGTCACGTGATCGTTGTTGGATTACGTTTTAAAATGTGTGATGAGCAGGATTTTTAATTCCATGAATGCATGTCACTGAAAAATGAAGACTATATAAAGACTCGTAAGTAACAAGCTAAAAGCGTAAGTAACAAGCTAAAGATTAGCACAAGAAAGGAATAGGAGGAGGCATTTTAGAGGGGACACTTAAACCCACAGTGGTAATTCAGCTTAATTACACTGCATGGGCCGGCAGGGGGGGTGAGGGGGGACATCGGGATGCAGTTAACATTTTTCATTGGACAGAAGATTAAGTGTACAGGCCAGTCTATCTATCTTAATCACGCCAGCGTTTGTACTGCTTGTCTAAGCGAGAGCTCGCCCTGATGAAAGAGGCGGACAGAGGAGACCATTCCAGATAGCGCCCCCGTGCCTGGGCGCTCCGTCCAGTGTGGGGGGTAGACAGAGAGAGTGATGCAGCAAACAGCTGTTGGGGAAGCATTTTAAGTCTGCGATCTTTCCTTCCTTAGGGTAGAGTATATGGACCCTGATAACATTCCTGACCAGTCAAAGGTGGCTTGTGTTTGTCCAAGGATTACTTCCCTGGCCTGCCTGCAAGGCCAGAAGCGTCGGACTTCCAATCTCAGGGAGGAAATGCAGCAGGAAACAAGCTATTTCACACATAAAACAATCTTAACAACTGACCTTTAGTTGTGCAGCGCCTTTCTAAATAGAACCTGCATGGTGGCCTTAATTTTGCATGGTTGCAAAATTAAGGCTTAAAACAGGAAAACAAGGCACGGAAACTGATCAGAAATAAGCGTCACAATTCAAACAATCAGAAATTCAGTCAGAACAACAATCCACAATGTGACAGCTGCAGCCCATATTTAATCATCTGACACATCTCAAAGTGAATAACGTACAGATTGTAAACACAGCTCTATTAGACCCATCTCACACAGTGTGATGGGCAATGAACATGCTATCAGTGCCCACTTTAAAGGTGCCTTTAGGCAGGTTGCTCCAAAGTCTAGGAGTGCTAAACTCTGAACAACCAGAACAGTTGCATCTCAAACAACGATATGAGCAGCCGTGCACCAAAAGAGCCACAAGGTCAATTATGTAACCCGGAGTGAGATCCCAATTTCAAGGAAGAATTTGAAATTTTGGTAAATGTGTTTATTCGCAAGACTTAGATGAGAAGATCGATACCACTCTTGAATCTGTCTGTTAAATATGAAGCTGGAGCCAGGAGACAGTTAGCTTAGCATGAGCAATGGCTTCCTTATCATCATTGTGAGGTTGTAAGGTAACCAATAAAGACTGCACAGAGTTGTACTGATTAAATAAACGAGATATAAGGAGTTCTTATGAGAGCTTTGGAGGAGCTGGTGGTTGGAGCCGTGTTAGCTGTTCCCCCTTCTCTTAAGACTTTATGCTAAGCTAAGCTAACTGTCTCCTGGCTGTAGCTTAATATTTAGCGCACAGGCATGAGTGCTATCAATCTTCTCATCTACCTCTCATGAAAGCCAATGAGCGTATTTCACAAAATGTTGAATTATCCAATAAAAGCACTGAATAATATCCTCAAATGGATTCTGAAACTTTTCAGAACTAGTGCTGATTCCATGTGTTAGATTTGGTATCAGTATCGAGTTCGATAACTCAGTCTTTTCAGTATGTTACTTTAAGAAATATAAATGTTTTCCTCCAAAATCTTTTTTCATTTGACAAAGGAAGCCAAAATTCTGAAATCTTATATCTTTAACCAAATGCAGGTGCTGGTACTGCATCTTTCTGTTGATAAATTACAGTTTAAAAGTGGCAAAATTGTCAGAAACTTTCAGGAAAATAAATGCAACCAATTAGGAATTCGATACCAGCTTTTGGTACTTGACAGTTGTTGAAAAATTACCAAAGATACTGTTGAGTTTTGACACAAAGCTCTCCTCACAGGCAGCAAGTGGGCAGGTTGGTGTAATACGTCATTGTTCTCAGTGCCAGTTACTCTAACTGCAGAAGGGCAACGAGGATCAATCGAGAACGGCTAAAGAAAAGGTTGCACGGAGTCAAAAGTAAGCACGTATCTCGCAGCGCATTCTGGGAATATTTCAAGGACAATGAACATTTGGCGCAGATAGAAGTTTAGCAAGCCAAATTTTGTTTCTGCTCTTGGGAGTGCAAGTAATAGATCTTCACATTTCCCTCCTGGTGGAGACAGTAGAAAGTGGTTGCGAGCAGTGTTTCATGAGAAGGACGGGCCTGTGCCAAACCAAGCTGTTGAACAAAGGGAGGGAAACTATCGGCGGTGTCTTATCCCTGTGAAATTCCCATCATTCTGCCTCTCGACGCTGCATAAACACTGGTTTAAAAGGATATACCGACCTGTGGGCAGCAGCTTGTTTCCTTTACATACTGGGAGTTCATTTGAGAAAGGGTGAATATGTTTCTCTACTTAATGCTATCAGAGGGCCACACAGCATGACTGGGGATCCAAGGAGAAACCTATCTATTTTAGGGTTGCCTGCCTCTATGAGAGTTTATTTTCACTGATAATGTGGGCCAAAACTAACAATCGGATGATGCAGAAACGCTCAGGGGAATAAGAAGCTCTTCCTTCCTGACCCCGAAACTTATAAAAAGGAAACCGTGGAAATTGCCGAAGGACACCACAACAGCATGCAGAGGAGTTGCCTTGGTGGCACTAAGACTGAAAGTGAAAAGGAAACAGAGCTTTCTGCCGAGCATGTCATGGGAATAGGGGAAAACATTACGACCACGCCGTAGTATTTCCACATGCCTGAGAAAATGGAGCCCAACATTGTTAATGTTACAGATTTTCAGGAAAAGCAGCATTTAGCAGTTTTGTCACGGTCAATATGGCGAGCCACTTTGTTTTGAGACCCCCCCCCTTTTTTTTCCCAGAAGTCTTATTTCGCTGCAGCCCGTCGTCCCAAACGTGCTGGAAGATTTGATATTGGGCAGATGTGTATTGTGCACCTACTTCTCTGTAAATCTCCATAAATGAAGAAGTAAATTTCTTGATAATTCAACTACATGTCTTGAATCTGTCTAGTTTACCTGTGGTTCCTTTTCCATCGCTCTTTTGAGGGAATCACCCTCTGGTGGGCACTTTGCAGGGGATTTATTTTGTTTTAATTACAACAGTATTCATTTGGATCAATGTGATTTATGGCACTGGTTCTGAAAACACTGTAGCTAGCGTGTAGCTTGGCACCCAGCGGTGCACCTGTGGAGAGCTTCCTCTGATTTGTGTTTCCGTTTGCCCTCGAGTATATTCACTTTCCTTAATGGGGCTAAATTTTTGTTTGAGTGCTCTGGATCGTGCCACTGACGAACTAATCTGTTGAAATCTGCATCGATTGTTTTTTTTTTAGGCCTCTTGGAGGCAGCCAAACAAGCTATGAACATAAAATTGTCTCCGGCTCCTTGTCGAATGTGAGTCCAGTATTCTCTCTCTCTCTTTAGCTTGACTGTGGCTTCCCAACCTTATCACCAGAATAAAGGGATGTACCACAGATATTTTGAAACCTGACGTTTCTTTACGTTCCATCTTTATCGTTACTTATGTTGTGCCAAGGTAAGGTAAGGTTTAGGCACTAGGCCACCTGGTTAGGGTTTGGAAAAGATCACATTTCGGCCTTAAATCCCTGGGTTTGTCACCACAAACATGGCAGGAAAATGTCTCGACATCTTGTTGAAAATATACCTTTTTGTGGCAAGAAACACGGCTCGGACAGCACTGTGCTGCTTGGCAGACACGTTGCCTGCCACCACCTCCTCCAGATGAGACACCCTGAACTATGTCACTTTGAAACCTAGTGTAGAAACCTTGATACGATGATGTCAAACATATAAATTTAACGTATTTGTGGTTTGCAGAAACCAGCATTTTATTCTGCCAACTGGGATGAGTCTCCACAACTCCAGAGGGAAATATCTTTAGCTCTTTAGCTCTGTGGGTTCGTCAATACAATCGAACCCTTTCATGCGCTTGTGGTCATTTGATCCATTGTTCATATAAAAATATCGATTATCAGCTTTAACGCATCATGAATGTGAGTGCTCTGCAGTGCATTACTCAGGTCTTTTTTCAAAAGAATGAGTATAAATAATATTATTTTGGGCAGGCAAGTGGAAGCCATTAGTACTGAGAGTGTAAGTTATGGTCAGAAGAGTTGCCAAAAGCACAAGGTTCATGGCTGTATCTCTGCCACTGCTAAGGTTGAGTGATTATGAGCCAAATATGAGATAGTAATAGCTCAGATAGAGCGAAACATTAGACATTATAGTCAGTCTGAGTGCGCAGTGAGCGGGGAAGTAATGTGGTGTTATCACAGCCTGCAGCAAATCACAACTGCGTTTGAACTTATTTCAGCCGCAGAACCGGCTGTTATCTTTGTTGTATTTTTGTTTTATAATGACTCTTGATAAACAGAGCAGATGATAATATTACTCACCCGTATCTGCCGCTATTTATTTTCCTCCAGGCTTCAGGTTCATTTAGGTTGCGCGCTGTAAATCAAGGTCTGACGAAGGTCAAGGGAACTGAAACGGCATTGAAAAGCAAAAGGGCGTCGGAGAATTTGAGCCGGCTCGCGATTCACATGGTGTGGATTTACAGTAACGTGTTCGTCAGGTTTGCAACTGAGAAAACATGCATGTCTTATATTGCTGTATTGCTGATTCTGGCAGGCAGCAGCAGAAGGGAAAATCAGAATGCACCGCAAGCTGCAACGCTCCCGCTACGTGCCTCAGCTTATGTTCATCCAGTTTTGAAGTTGTTTGACCCCCTTTTTGTCTGACAATTATTAATCTCAAAGTTCGTTGTGTAGAATCTGTGAAGTGAGGAGAAGAATTCCTGGAGCCTCCCCACATGCTGCCTCTGAGGCCGCCTCTCCCCGCAGCGTCTCTTTGACTCTTCCCGACAGATGTTGCTTTTTTGAGAGGATGTCTTTGTCTGTCAACGCTGGGGAGCCTTCCAGAGGTTCCAGAGGACAGAACCGCTTCACCTTTTCTGGAGTTCAGCCCTTCGGATAGAGTGTTGCTATAGTTTCAGGCCGAAAAAACAAAAAGAATCACAATCAGATGGGTGAAAGAGACGTTTGAGTCTGAGACGAGAGGGGCTGCAGAATCAGTTAGAGATGTGGAAAACTGACGACAGCAAGCAAGTGAAGGTGGAAAGAGGGAAAGAAGGAGATAGAGCGCAGGATAAAGGATGAAAGATAAACAGCTTCGCTCCCTCCCAGAGTGAGCCAAACAGATCTTTAAATGACTAATGGTTGGCTCCATTGTTTTTATTTTACTCTTGTGGTGGTGGGATTGGAGCCACTTGATCTTAAGCCTCCGTGTCACATCCAGGAATTATCTCACTCATTTATTTAACCTTTCTGTTGCCCTTTGGTGTTGGTGAATATCGTGATATTTATTAACTTACAATATGAGACACATCTTGATGGTAGACAGCCTGGAACTATGCAGAATGGCAGGCTGATTATACCCCGTCTCTGCTTTCTGTGGGTGGTTTGGACAATTGAGCGTGTCAGGTCTCGGTTTATCGGTTAAGCGCTGTGATGGGTGTGACATCTCATTCAGCCTGCTCACGCATGCACATATTCACTCGTGCGAAGACGGAAAAGATATAGACACACATGCGCACACATATACACCGTCAAATCTGTTTTGAAAACACACTAACCCTGTCCAGAGCTGTGTTTGCCTTGTCTGGGACCAGAGCCAGGCTTCTCACATTCCACACAATACCAGGGCTGGAGCTGGCACACAGTCTCCAGACGTCTCCCCCACTGTTTGAAAATAACACCCACAAAACACAGTACAGCGCAAGTCAAAAGCCCTCATATAATCATTCACGATTTTCACCTTTCAGCACATTTCTTTTCCCCTTGTCTTCTCTGCTTGTTGCACTTTTGGTGACACCGCAGTCGGTGGTGAAAGCAGGTGATTAGCTGATGGAAAACACCTGCTGTGCAGCGTTTGTGCTGCGGGCTTTGATGAAGATTCAGACTAAGGATGCACCAAACCCACTTTTCATTGCCTGATACTGATTTCAGCATCAGCACAGGGAATAAGCTGATCCTGGTGAAGTATCTGCTTATTCTATTTCAAATCACCTCATTGTATGGAAACTGGACTAAGAAACACAAGGCTGTAACACATCACTGCTCATCTAGGCACGCTGTGAGACTGAATTTTAGACGCCAACATCATTATTTGGCAGAGTTTGGTGCAAACTTTAAAGCACCTATTTGCAGGATTTGCAAAATTTCTGTATTGGGCGACTCCAAGAGAAAAAAAAAACTATGTTCAGCATGCAACAGTGATACATCCCGAAATAAATTTCAGTTTTCATTACAACTTTTTTTTTTTTTTTTTACTTGAGCACGAGCATTCATTGGCTGGCTGACCTCCTGTGGAATCAGAGCCCATTGGTCACTCTCCTTTTAGCTCTGTTTTGGTCTTCAACAACTCCTGAGGGAAATATTTGGCTTTTAGCTTCTAAATGCTCCATTATGTACACCAGCCAGTTGCTAACTTTGTCCCTCTGTGGTTTGGTCCTGGATGGGTACAGTGGGTTTATCAGTTTTTGCTGAAAACAGCTGCCTGGAGTGTGCTCGTCATTTGATCCATTATCAATATAAAAATAGCAGCTTTAGTGTTTAGTTTTGTTGCTAGTGCTGATTGACTGTACCAGCTCATCACTAACTACCAGCCACGTGAATAACTGTCATTATAAAAATTTAATCCACTTTGATTTAGCTTCAGGTTTCTGTGAAACACTGCAACATTTAAGGTTTTTGTTTTACCATTAAAAAACACAGTTATTGAGCCATGTGTCTGTAAAAACGAAAACACAGCACTCTCTCACGGTGTGCTGGGTCGATCTCAGAGGGTGTATATAGTCCAGTTGTATAGTCCAGTATGGTTTGTTGTCCAAGGAGTGTACATTGGCAAGTATGATAGATGGTACAGCCAACAACCCAAATTCAAATACAAAGTTTACGGTTTTAAGGCCCCCAATACTGTTATTTGAAACATTTAGTGGCTTCTTCATGATTTCAACTAATTTAAAAAAAATAAATAAATAAATAAAAATTTCTTTGCTTACACAACTTGCACCAGGCCGACTTGTTGCTGGTTTTCTCGCGCCGGGTCACATTTAGCTACAAGGTAAAACCTCTCAGGGCAGTAAATGTTGATTCTGATGTGTGTGGCCTTCATGGCTTTCAGCAGAGGGGACACAAGCTTTTTTCCAGACTCAAGTTATCTCACCATTATGAGAGTAATTTATGTGACCCTGAGCCAGACTAACAAAAAGAAGGAAACGAGTGTGCGCCCTCCAGAAGGCCATGAAAGCACCACTCAACTCAAACTCTCCAGTTTTATGTAAGGTGCGTAAATACTCACCAGGAAAGGTGGCTGTTAAATTTAGTAGTTTTGTGATCTGGTCTGGTCTTTGTGATTTGAGTTTAACTGTGATGTTAAGAAATATTCTAACTAAAGTATTCTTACAGTTATCTCTTCCCCGAAGTACGAGTGTATCTCAGTAGCCGACAAGCTGGTCCTAAATGTGCTGCTGTACGGTGACCTAACAGGAACTCGCTCATAAATCTGTCATTGTTCCAGTAGATGGATGTGCTTTTTGGTCTGGGTTTACAACCAAAATACAAATGCTTACAAATGGTTCTTGATGTTTATTTAAATTGACATGTTTGCAGTGGTTCTGCAGTGGTTCTGAGATTGAGAGCCTAATCCTCCAGAGGCCTGTGTGTGTGTGTGTGTGTGTGTGTGTGTGTGTGTGCGTGTGTGTATTTCTAAATACGTGTGTGCACTCAGGCAAATCCGTGTCACACTAATGTCCTTTTCTGCATATGTGCTGGTCTATGACATTGTTTGACATACATGTAAGTCTGTGTTTGGATGAAGTGACCCGCAGCCTAACTGATGGTCTGTAAAGCATCAGTTAGGCATCAGAGATGTTTCGTCTCTGGACCAGATACAGTCATAAGGTGAAGCTCGCACAGAAAAGGAGCCTGTCGGATTTTCTCAGTGGCTGTCAAACAGAACTCATATTATGAATGTAGACGTATACATCTTGGTGATGCATGATGTCTAGAAGAGCACAGGTCATATCATTAACAGTAACTTCCTCAACAGCCAGTTTACAGCGCCTACAGATTTTTATTTAAAGAGGTAATTTCCCGAATGTGAAGCAGTGTGCAGCTGAGGTCCGTGGAACGTGAAGAACTGTTGAATTTTTAATAAAACAATCTGTCCACATGGTGCTTTAAGTGGCCGCTCTGGAGCTTTCGATCATCACGTGATCTTGATCCACAGGTGTTGTTTAGTAAGTTGTCACTGCAGTGTTGATGTTCACATTTCCTTTTCTGAGAGTTTCAAAGTTCATTCTTGACTTCGGAAACTGCAGTTGACAAAAAGCCAACGTGAGCAAGACTTCCTCAAGCTCCTCAGAAAAATGGAAATCTTGAATCTGCAACTGCGTGGCAATTCAGCGAACTCCATCTGCTGATGCAGAGTGTGTGATGCCATCAAAAGTTCCACTAATCTGGCCCTAAAGTGAGATTAGAGATAAGAAAAACGGCTTTATTCAACCAAAAGTGAGGTCCGCCAGGGCACAAGACAATGAGCGTATAATAATCCCAGACGGCTTGCGGTATTTCGAGCATATCCCACCTCCTGAGGCTCATGAGATGGGGATGAGATTGCGAGACTGTCTGTGGTTGATGGAGATATGGCTTTGTTCTTAAGTATGGTTGATGTTGTGAAGGTTTGTGGGAATTCCTGTGTGATGCGCAAGGATGTTTTGGCTTTGTCGTCTGAACATAACGATCTTAGTTTAGTCGCACTGGTTTTTATAATTTGATCCATCCTCCGCTTTCGACTGTGTTTATACACACATCTTGCACATCTTGCGCACTTCAGTCGAAGAAATGCCAAAATAAACAGAAACCTGGGCACATGAAAGACCAGGGATTATACATACAGCGCACTGTGTGTCATTCACGCTTCTCAGAATCTTCCCTCTCTCCCCTTCTGTCTCATTTAGCGTCTTGGCCCAACAGAAACATGCTGTAAATTATCCAAAAGATGAACCTCTGGCAAATCGCAGGTGGCCATGCTTGTTTCAACTAATCTTAGACGCAAGGCGCACAAATATATATATAAATGAAGACACACAAACATGCATGTTATCAACACCTCTGTCCATCATCAGCTGAAGGTCAGGCAGCAGCAAATGTTTCTAATGTTGCAGCGTGGCAGTGACACAAAAGTGGCTGTGAGCTGCACAATATCATTAACACCAGAATCTATTTTCCTCGTCTTTAAGAGCTAGGTCAGACTGAAGCTGCTCCATGTAGATGTTAGTCGGGCTACTGCACCCCGTCTTCCTGCTCATCTCTTCTGTTTAGATTGAGTGTCAGTGCAGCATCACTCAGGGGAAATTCGGGCCCACATGCAAACACACACACTCCATGCTGCCTTAATGTATCACCATACTTAAAAGTGCCTCCTGCAGCCACTGATATGATATATAGCCCAGACTGCGCTCGCCTCTAGCAAAAGCAACAGTGGGAGAGTAGAAACTGACTCGTGAGTAACATAACCCTGAGCCGAGGAGATAGCGTCAGTCCGTCTTTGGTGATAGAAGCTGAGCAAAGCCGAGATCGTAAGAAAAAAGGGGGGAGAGCCAGCACACGGGGAGAAAGTGAGAAAAACTGTAAAGCCGTGCGCTGATTGTAACCCTGGACGACAACAGCCCTGGTTTCTAAACTCTGCAGTCCTCGCTTAATGGGATGTTAGGATGGATGATAAACACGAATGTGACGTTAAAGGAAACGGCCCCTGTCATTAAATGTCAGCTCATTTTGATTAGAAGAGACACCCAGCTTGATAGAGAGTAGCACTGGCTCACAAACTGGAACGCCGGAGTCGTTTTTTCGCCAAGGTTCAGCTCAGCGAGGAGTTTTAACATACAACAGCGCTGCGTGCTAATGTTTCTGTCATGGCTGAGCTTAAAACAACACATGTCCTTTTGCATCTATTTCTACAGCTTTTTGGCCCAGGACTCCCCTGCTGCGATGTTTAAAGGGTACTCTGGAATGCTATCTCAAATATTTGGATGTCTCCGTGGGATGATGGGTTTGTAGTAACGCTGTGTGTTTCGGTAAAACGGGCAGACTGACATGGCCTCAAGCGCTGACACAAGAAAGCCATCATCAGGGACATTCCTGCTCAGATGTGTCCCTCAGGAATGATTCCCATGCAGGACGACTTGCGTCACAATAAGTCCAGGCTGCCCCTCAGCTGGCACCCGCTGTTTGAGACCTATGGATGAATGAGCAGGTCCCAGTTTGTTTGGTTGTTTGGCTTTCGTTAGCATTCCCATGTCTTGGGTGAATGCAAGTACTTCCTCTCCCATACGGGCAGATACACATAATTAATTGGAGTAATTTTTGGGCCCATTGTGACTTTAGAGAGCAGGATTGTAACTGGAGGATTTTTGAAAATATACATTCATGCCTATGCTGCACCGAAGTGTGTTTATTTGCATTTAAACATGGAAAGAAGCAAGAAAACGCTGTGATCTGTTTGAGGTATGAGTCAAACATGACAGAAATATCGGACTTAGTACAGTGTTTGAGCCAGGATTGTGTTGGAGGGGTCAAATGGGTCCTTTAGTTAGGCAGACAAAAAGCAATATGATGAAAGCTAATGTGTGAATTAATATTAGACAGATTACTGTATGTCAGACATATTGTAGAACTGAATTGTCTTTTGGACTAAAGAAATGAGAATTTTGATGGCAAGTAAGCACAAATCTAAAACTGAAAACTAAAACTGAAGTCAGATATCTAACCTGATCCTGCTGACAGCTCTCAGTCTCATCTTTAGCCACTGAGCTAACGCTATGCTGGCTCACAGTAGTTTCACTCACAGCTCTGCTGCTCAGCTCTGAATGCCGAATCAAGGGGGTTAAACTTTGAAAGGTTCAATATGAAGGATTTAGTGCCATCTAGCAGTAAGGTTGCACAAAAAATGCTGTAAAGCAAGTGTTTGGCTTGTCCATTCTGGGCTACTGTAGAAAAAAGAGCTCCTTCTGAGGCAATGAAAGCACATTTCTTATGCACCAATGAAAATATACTTCTGAATATATTCCATTTCTGAGGCATGATGCTATCTAGCTGCAGCCTATAGGGCTGTAAAATATCCGAACAATTCAGAGTGGCATTGCACTCCCTGAAAAAACCTCTTTGTACAGATTGACTGAGAGTAGCACCGTGTTCAGCAGATAACAGCCAACAGTTTCATTTTGTAGTTTAGCTAAATGTGTTGACAGCTTATGAAGTCTAAAAATAAGAAGCCTGCTAGCAGCACTGATTCTGACCTTGATTTTACTGGGGACAGTTGGACGCAGGGAGGTTGGACTCACACCCTGGATAATATATACTCATGCTTCTTTGCCTTCTCAAGGCATTTTTGTCACTTTCATGCGTTTCTTTAAAGAACCCTCGACAAACATGCAGTGGCTGGAGTTATACTGTATGTGCTGCTCCTGCATTCTGATCCCAGTGTAGTCCGACTCTGAAAATTCATTTCCGGAATGAATTAAATCATAAAAACAAGCAAGTGTCCGCACCTCCGTACCAATGTCAATATAAGGAAGGCAAACGTTTCTGTTGGATGTGCTCACACCCGCTCCAGAGAGCTGGGGAACTCAAGTTCAGGCCAGACATTTTGTCCTCCTTTTTTCTGCTAAGAGAAAGTTCATCCTTTTCATAACACCACGTCAAAACTTAATTTGTATCCCTCGTTTGACATTGGAGATGAACTGGCTTTCATCTTGCATATCACAGACGTTCAGAGGACTTTCTCTGATTCATCTTGGTCGGAGCCTTGTAGTCAATCACTGACGGTACGCCCTGTAGACACAACACTGTCAGAGGTCTTGATTTAAATAAACCTCTCAAGCTACAAGCTACGTTCATGTAGCGTGACTTCTGCTAGTGATGTTAGGTTAATCTTCATATAAAACAGAGCTGAAGTTTGTCTGAGGGAAAAAGTGATGATAATAAGAGTAAAAGCAGATTGCCATATTAATGTTCTGAAATAGTGATTTATTTTCCCAAAAGAAACTAAAAACAGAAACAGGACGTCCAGTCTCCCTTCATTTCTCAGGGCTTTTATATTTTTAGATATTTGACCTCATCCTACTAAACTTTTAAATCTCAAATTTGACTCAACCGGAGCCACGTTTCTGC
Source organism: Chaetodon trifascialis (assembly GCF_039877785.1). Classification (NCBI taxonomy): domain Eukaryota; kingdom Metazoa; phylum Chordata; class Actinopteri; order Chaetodontiformes; family Chaetodontidae; genus Chaetodon; species Chaetodon trifascialis. The sequence goes on from NC_092072.1 coordinate 6,678,640, forward strand.
CAATTTGTGTTTGAGAATCACGATTTATCACAACATTCTTCACATTTCGCTCCGATTCTCTCGAAACCAGGCCTTGTTATTTCATTGTGGTTTCTGAATGTTGTAACTTAAAGTAAATCAGCCATTTGCGAAGCTCATCGGTCATTTGAAAAATTTAACATACTCTGTTTTAACAGTTTGTGGTTTATTTAAATTCTTAACGCTGAATAATGATGTCCAGGGCCTTACAGGTCGCACATTGTACAAAATGAATATGGAAAATCAATTTGGCTGAAAACACTGGCCCTTAAATTAGAAGCTCTGATTTGTTTTCCCTTAGAGCCAACCAGCAAATCAACCAACCTTGAAAACTTGACTATTGGCTAAATATTCTCACATTCTTTAACCCTATTGTCTGTGCTGTTGACAAACCATTGTGACAGAAAACCTTTGAAGGGTGGAAAATGGTGTGCGTCTGAACCTGCCAAAGGATTTTGGGCACCTCCAGCATATGATTTACCCAGTGATTTATACAGAGGAACGTTTGGTTTGTTTTCAGGTTGTGTACACAGCGCTCATTATGTCTTTGGAAATGCGCAAACGAAACGCAATTGACATCAACACAATGGCATTTGACAGAAAGACAAAGGGGGAAAAAGGAGAGAGAAAAATGCAGAAGAAGAGGAAAAAGAGTCTTCGGGCAGTGTGTGCTGGCAGTAGCTGGTTTGTTTTTCAGATGGCAGTCAGTCTTTCCTGGGTTCAGCACTGTTCAGTCAGAGCAGCAGAGATGTGGCGTGGCCTGGACCACCCACCTCACTGCAGATCCCCTTTGTACACTACATGATGATATTTGACTGTTTCACTCCTCATCACTTACTGATGCTATTTATCGGCGGGACAGTTCTACAATAATGACATTTTTTTTTATTTTTGAAGCAATGAGTCCTTGATTTTCAGACATACATATCAAACATTGATTTTACCAAATGAAAAGAAAATTAGCTCATAGCTATTAGCTCATGAGCTAATTTGCTAATTAAACTAACGTTAGCTCCACAGGTTAACTGAAAAGACTGCCTTTCTATTAATTGTTTCTAGCTGGTAAAGCAAGAAAAAAAAAGGTTTCAAATATGTACATTATAGCCAGATACATGATTTCATGCTCAGCACTACAGCTGCATGTCTGAGGCAAAAAGTCAACATCCTCGCTAACTGATGACACCCATAGAAGGCATAGACATAGCTGGTTTTGCATTGTAGAGCGAGTTAATCCTGGTTGGGTAAAATGTAAGATCAGACTCGTTTCCCTGCTTTGCTTACATACTTATTTCTATTTTCACATGTTTCACACATTATCGTAGAAAATGCCGGCGTGTAAGCAAACAGAACAAAGAGCAGAGCTGCTAACATTAGCTTAAACTCTGATAGCATGTTGGACGGGTTTCCACACAGTGCGGAAATACTACACAGTCAATGTTAGTTGTGAACAGTTGTTTTTTTTTGTTTTTTTTTAACGTAACCTGTAACCCCACAAAATAGTGTTACGAAGTTAATGACGTGCACCTTAGCTTAGGAAGTAACGCTCATTTATTGTAAGTAGTGAGCTGGTTAGCTGCGCACTGTTTGCAGCATACGCTAGGTCAGATACACACTGTTTAATCCATTCTTTGTCTGCTCTCTTGTTTTTTTGGTTTTGGAAATGCTAACAAAGGCACCATCCTTCAGGTCCATTTAGTGCCGAGATACTGTCCCACGTACACAACATGCTGAGAAATCCAACATTTCCCAGCATGTGTGTGTATGTGTGCAGGGCCTCGTTACGACACCCAAGCTATGATTGGAAAATTGCTGTTTGGGAGAGGTGTTTAGCAAGCAGTCAATTGATCAAATCCACATTTCAATGTCAAGTCTAAGCAGCTATTTTGTCCACTAAGACATGCAGGATGTCTGTGTTTTTTGACTGTTGACCACTCTCTCTCTCTCTCTCTCTCTCTCTCTCTCTCTCTCTCTCTCTCTCTCTCTCTCTCTCTCTCTCTCTCTCTCTCTATTGGCATTCAATGAGAGGAAAAAAAAAAAACGTGGCAGCAATTGAGTAAATGCCTGGATGTTTGCCACCGGGGCAAAGGTCAAAGAGGTCAAAGAAGAGAGTTGTTACTCACCTAATCTTGACATAGTTTAAGACAGAGAGCCTTGAAAGTGTTTCAAGGTGGATGTAAAACAAACAGTGACTGGGTAAGATAGCTTTCTAAAATACGGAGGTTGCACGTATCTGTATTACACAATGCTGGAGAGTGACAGGGCAGTGAGTCAAGGTAACACCTCCTAAAGCCCCACTAGAGTGAAATATAGGCCCAGGTTAAAAAGAGGGGTGTCAGACTCACCTTTCACTGTTGGTGGGCGATAAGAAGGCGTGAGTGTATTTGCTGGCGTTGGTCCCAAGGTGGCTTGTTATACACCAGGAGGTGCTGATTTTAGGAGTGGGCGGCAGTGGGTAACAGCCCCCATGATCTCTTCCATCAAAGTGGTCTGAAATGCATCCAGGCCTGAGCGTAAGGGATGCATCCCAGAAGCCAGACCGCCCCGGTAACACCATCACCATCAGCTCCCCACACACACACACACACACACACACACACACACACACACACACAGCCAGAGATAAGCAGAGATGTGACAGAGCTCCAGCGGTAAGTGTTTTATACAGTCCAGGCCCACAGTTTTCTGACTCTCACAGCGACTCTCAGCACCACCACTGCTGCTGTTTAGAAAAAGATCAAGACCCCCTTTTGGAATGGCTAAATGGGAAATGTCAGTGAAGTGGTAAACATTTGCTGTAATCTGTAACAATGATAGCAGGGAGTATCATCTTGAGGGATTATCCCGTTCTTGGCTCTCGAGCGATGGCAATTTAGCAGCTCTGCCGTGATTATGTACAGAATATGTGTGTTGGGGATCTTAACTGATGGGTTTTGTGGCTTTTTGCCTGCAATGCTTTCCATTAAAATGCGCACACGCAGAGCAGTTCGTTCAGTAACCTAAACACTTGTCCCTCTGTATGATGAACAGTCCCTTTGGTCTTAAAATCTGCATCCTGCTTTATGTTCTACAGCTTGTCATTTATATTCCATGCAGCCTAAAGCGGCTTGTTTAGTGATTAACAGCCAACTGTACCTCATAAACTGTCTAAACAGACCAGTCTGCACATGCAGTCCGCTGCACTGTGAGGGTGCAGTTAAGGTACTAATGGCAGCATCATTAGTAAAGTCACAGGCAGTCCTCGTGAACTCATGAAGCCAGACTGTGCCAAACACACCACCTTAAACCTTTATGCCTTGGTGTAAAATAGCACTTGGGGAAACATAAACTTGTGTTTATGTGACTCTCACTTAGCAAACAGTGATTTTGTGAAACCAGAGGCTAGATTTAGTCGTTTCTAAAAGCAGCCTGGTATTATTGCACCTTTTGGAATGTAGATGAAAAAAGACATTTTATTTTTATTTTGATGAAAGCAGAGTTTCATTCAATTTCCTGTCTCTTTAAAGTGTCAAGTGTTGGCACACAGGGAGTAACTGACAATTTTAAAACTAACGTTTTAAAGGTGAGACAGCAACTTTTGAAAGAAGAAATTACTAATTTTTTAACAAATTAAAAGTTGAATTTAGAAGCAATGAAACACACCATTCATCTCCTCAATACTCTCAGGGGGTTTGCAGTTACAGCCTTATTTGGTCTGGTATGACCAGTGGCTTGTGGTGGCTAATATTAGCAAACTTCTGGTAAATATTGCTGAGTAACGGACACTACTGACTTTATGACTCTTCTCCGCTTTTGCTATTGTTACACTAGATGTTTGGCATTACATCAGCCCTCATACTCAGATGGTTACACCTGTTTTATTTTGTTTTTTTGTTTAGTAACCCTGAGTTGGTGGGCTCCATGTACAACTTTAACACAGCTTGTTGGTAAAGGATTTCATTTGTTTTACACAGCGTCACAACCTTTTTGGAGTCATGGTTGGAGAAGCTCACCAAACCATGAAGCTTTAAAGTCAAAGTTACTGATGATTAGAAACAATTTCTCATCAAATTCCGGTTTGAGAGATGAATTTATGAGTATCGGACGAAATAACATCTTGGTTCTGTCATTTCATTGGTGTTTTGACTCTATCTCTTGATGAAAATGCAGAAAAACAGCACCATGAATGGAAATGAATTGGATCCAGTTTGAGGCCGACTAAAAATGGATTATTACAAAGGAAGAAATCAGTCATTGGCACAAGAACGTCACGTCTTCGTAGAAAATAAAGCACCACAACCTTTGTATCCTCGTTATGCGCTCATATTTATTTCACCATCCCAACTGACACCCATTTGCATCTCAGCTCTGGCAATGACAGAAAGAATTGGCTTTCACTGCTGACAACAGCTACGATTGGTAGTCGCTGACTGGAAAAGCACAGCATTTAACTGGAGTCAAGGTTAGAAACCATCTAAATAACCCAACACCCACGTAGGCCTATTTTACGGCTTCCCGAGTGGTGATTTTACATGATTGGGCGTGTTTGTGTAATCTTGTTTCTCCTTGGTACTTTCCATTTATGACCCCCACTGGATCCAGCCATGAGTCAGCCACATTCCCTAAGAGACAAACCATGAAGTGATCGCTGGGCTTAAGTTTCCGTCAGCCATCTGTCCCCTCAATACTTTTACTCTCAAGGTGACTTACGCTGTGCACAGCCTATCACTGTCCTCAAAATGTGGACACAGTGAAGCTTTCAGCCTAAGAGGACGTAAAAACAAGCTACGCCATCCACAGAGTTACGAGATTTTACATTTCTAGATCGACTGATAACCGTTTCCAAACACAGTCACATACTAAGGTTCATTATCAGGCAGAGTAATCCATCATTACTTTAGCTTTGTGGATTCCAAACTCACTGTTTTCTTTCCAATTCCTCGGGCCAGACCATTGGAGGTTATGTGGAAAGTGACACTTATATCAGCCTTATGTAGTTCACAGTTAGGGGAAGCTGTATTATGCCTGAAATCCGGCCCGAAAAAATGTTACATTTCACTTTAATATTGTTGCCAAGAAAGGATATTACACTGAACAGCTAATTCGACTTGGCAGACCTTCGCAAATGGCCGAGAAAGTGGCTGTTTCTGTTGAAGAGCGAAGATATCCATCTCTGTTCTGACAGTTTCATTATCTATCAGCCTGGGACTGATTGAAATGTTATATTTCATCCATCCTTCCTTTCTGCTTTTTCTTATGAGAAGATCCAAGTGGGAATTACTTTTTCTGATATTTGTTTGATTGCACACTTGTTGTGTCTGCTCAGGCTTGTGGCCCTCCATATATGAGTCTCATAAAAGGTGTTAAGGCCCCTTTGACTGGACTGCCAGTGGGGGCAAAGCACCGGGCCTCAGGACTTGGTGTTAGTCTTAATGCCTAGTGATTTATGGCAACAATGTGTGTCTACTGGGAGATGGAAAGAAAAATTGAGACGTGCTGTCACCATCTGCTTTCTCTGGAAGAGTCTTGTAACTCAGGACAAAGCAGTTTCCTCCCCAGTCTGCTCTGTCTGAGTGTGAGCAGTTTAATTCAGCCCACAGCCGCAGAGCAGCAGGGAACCGTTGCTAAGGACACCAACACATGTGATGTTGTGCAGCGTTCAGTGTTGACACTGATTTGTCTTGGCCGATGCGTCCCTGAAATAAGCCTGTTACAGACCATTGATTAGCCAAAGCAAAACTATGAACATCTTTCAGAGATCAAGTGGATGAGAATCTCCCCACTGGCCGATTATTGAATCATCTCAGTGTGTGTTCGGACTGAGAGCAACCAGATGAACAAGTGGACACTTAAAATCCAATCAAGTCAGATTTGTTTGGAAAGCAAAAGCATGTCTCTAATCACACACAGACAAGCCCTCTGTATCTAATAATAACAAGAATAATAATAATTTAATATAAAACAGTGTAAATCATTGGACAAATAAGAAACAAAGTACAGGAAAGTAAGTAAGACTTAGTGGGGTTAGCTCACTGAGTAAAAAGTGAAAATAAATTAACATCATGAGGAAAATAAATTAAAGATTCAAAGCACAATACACAGATGCTCGATATAGTTTATCCATAAGAGGGGTCTTATCCAACATGAACCTCTTGTCATCGTCGTTTGCGTTTGGCGATAAGGATGAAAGAGTTCTTTCTCGACAGGCTTCAGTGAATATCTGTTCATCTCTGCCTCTTCCAACCCAAGCTAACCGCCAACATCTGGCTGCGCCTGTATTGGCTAAACCAATTCTTCACTTGAGTTCCCCTCGAATGATTGTTTGTGCATGTCGTCAGTTGTACATAAGAAGGAAGAAATGCTGATTGAAAAAAACTACTTAAAGAATCTTATATCTTGATGAAGGTACATTATATGGTATCCTTTAAACCGGCCTTCACCGTGGGGACAAATCATTGCTTGTCAGATAATATTACATCAGCGTATCCAGCTCATGTATTTTCTTAGAGATTAAATCTGCATAATGCCGGTTATAAAACATCTTCTGATTTTTAGCATTTCACCACACTGTGATCACAGGCAGAGTTGAAAATCAGTGGAATCCAACACCAGGTCATGAATGGGGCAGACCTACAAGTACAGCGTGCTGTGATCTGCATGTCTGTGATCAAAATATGAGCGGAAACATGCAGTATGCTGATGTGGAAATGACAGTCAGTCAGTGTCAGCTATCTGTGAACTCTGCACCTTTGAAGCTGCCCTGTCCTTCATGAGTCTGATCCGTTTTCCTGCAACATTTTCTGATGCAGATCGAGAACTACATCAAAGAGAACATGAAGACAGAGATGGCTCAACTGCAGCAGAGCGCCGTCCACAACCACACAGCGGCCATGTTGGAAATGGGCACCAACCTTCTTTCTCAGACGGCCGAACAGACACGCAAGCTAACGGACGTCGAGACACAGGTATGGCCTCTGAAAACACACTCACACTAATGCTCTCAAACACAATAAACAGTTGAGTGTCCCACTCGCTTCTCTCTTTACGTCTTTCTCATGCACGCCAGCACTGAGAGGATCCATCCTATGCTCCATTAACCCAGCTATTCTGCATTCAGCTGCCCCAAAAAGGTTACAGAGGACTGGCCAAAGGCAACACTGGCGCTATATAAATGCCTATCCCTTCTTTGAGTTACTTGGCTCGGCTTCCTTTTACTGTTTATGTGGAGGAGTTTGAGGAGGAGGTGATGGAAAGTTGTGAAGTTAGCGGTTGGTAATTTTTGCTAAAGTACTAAAAAGATAACTGTTTGCAAAGTTAAAAAAAAAAGATAATCATAGCACAGATGAATATCTCCTAAGTGTTACCATGTGTTGGGTGAACACTTGACAAAATGAAAACAAAGTTGACGGTTTATATGTGCCTCGAATGTGCCGTGTGTTTTTCCTCCAGTGTCTAGAAAGCCCTAAATACAGCCTGACGTTTTTGGTTTCTCGTCACGGTTTGGTGCACGTGTACACGATATTAGCCTGTATTACTGTAGCTAACACAGTATGTAAAGAGCCATAATAGCCTCGATATTACTTTTCCTCCTCTGTGTGTTTCTTATCATGGCAGGTTCTGAATCAGACGTCCAGGCTTGAGATCCAGCTGCTGGAAAATTCTCTTTCCACTAACAAGTTGGAGAAAGAGTTAATGGTACAGACAAATGAGATCAGCAAGCTGCATGACAAGAACAGGTAAACAGACAAGATGTCAAGCAAACAAAACAAAACAAAACACACTGGATAGCATCCATACTGCGGCAGATTGGACAAAGATACACTGAAGGAAGTAAAGATGATCTTGTGCAAAAAAAAAACGGCCTCCATTCTAAATACCGATGTTTCTGCAGGATTACGTAAACATCACAAGCTCGCTACCAGCTCTCAATGACCATTTTTCCAAAGCAATAGTCAGTTGTGTACACAACAGCATAATAAGAAGCTCATATTTTCTGTGATGTTCAGTAAATCAGTCTCAAATGCATGAGGCTACGCTTTCCACGCTGGACCACTGAGCATTTGTTGCAAAATCAGGCAATTAAAATGTGGCTTTTGGATACGTTTTCATGTCTTCAAATCTTGTTCTTTACAGTGATTGGTCTGCTGGGATTGTTTCAGATGATGTAGTGTTCAAAAGGGTTTGGTCCACATCTCTTGTTGCAGTGTCCACAGAGACTCCATGCAATCACTTTAAAGTGAGGTCTCTGGTGATTCTGACTTTTAAATTACTGTTGAGGCTTATCGACGTAGGTTTCTGAGGGCAATTTCCCCAAGCTTCAGCAATTTCTGACATTGTTCCATCTTCTATGTATCATCTTTTCTTTTTCCTTTACTGAATCTGTAATAGAGGGAAATATGATTAGCTTATGAATTTGAAGCTTGTATCATCTTTCATTAGGGGCTTGGTCATTTACCTCAGATGAGTCTGCAATGTGCATGATGAAGCATATGTTGTGCGAGGAACACATAGCAACCAAACCTACACACATCATTATTTGTATTTCTGTCTTATGGGAACTTCTTGTGTTTGTGTTCCCATATTGCTCTCTGGGAAATTGTTGTGAAGGGAGCACATCACTACATTTAGACTGTAATTATTCACAGTATCCATCACAAAGAACAGCAGGAAGTTAATATGTCCAGAGTGGAGGAATTTCATTAATTTAGATTTCATGGGCTATTTATGATTGCTGTATAAAACTGTAAACGACACACATCCCGACTTCCCGTCAGCCTCCTGGAGCAGAAGATGTTAGAAATGGAGATGCGTCACCGTGAAGAGCTGGAGACGCTGAAGCAGGAGAAGGGAAGTCTCCAGGCTCTGGTGGGGAGCCAGAGCGGGGTCATCAGGGAGCTTGAAGCCCAGCTGAGCCGGGCCACAGGAAACAGCACGGCCCTGCAGAGACAGCAGCAGGAGATGATGGACACCGTCCATAACCTGCTCAACCTCTGCTCCAAAGATGGAGGTAAGCTCATAAGAATCAAAGTCTTACATATTGAGTTTGGACCTTTTTCAACAATTCAAAGTATAAATATGGTTTTACCCAATAGCCATCATGAAAGAGCACATTCTGCCTGTTGTGTGGTGCTGAGGATGAAGAAGAAGAAAGTCATAAACTATTAGACGTGTAAGCAAATGTTTAACCAAGGGTAATCACTCGCAGAGCCACTGAGAACTGACTGAGCCCAGCAGCTCAAAGCTGGACCAATCAGCGAAATACCAGGAATGGTTTGGATGACAACAACAAGCAAGGCTGTGTTTTGAAACTGAACAATGTGCCAAGAAATCATGGAAAATCAGGACATAGAGCATGATTTACCAACTGCAGGGACTTAGATGTAGGTTGAGCTTAGGTGCAATTTGGCTATGCTAGCGGCACGGCTTTAGGGTTGGCAGTGTCCACTGGTCTATGTGTCTATTGGATCGATTGCCATGATATTCTGTATAGATAGTCATGTCCCCCAGAGGATGAACCCTCCTGATGTTGGTAATCCCTTGATTTTCTTCTCTAACGCCACCCTGAGATTTACTTTGGAGTTTTAAGTGAAATGTTTTAACTATTAGATGGACTGCCATGAAATGAAAGACATTCATGTGCCCCTCAGGATGAATTTTATTAATGTTCCTGATCCCCTGTGCCATCATCAAGTTTTAATTTGTCCAATACTGTGACCAAATCCCCTCAGCCTCAGCTCTGCTTTGTGTTCAGAAGTTAGCACGCTAACACATGGAACTAAGGTGAGGAAGGTAAACCTTTCACTCGCTATCATTAGCATGTTAGCCAGCCGGCGCTCGGTGCACTTCTATGTTGAAGTTCAGCCTCACAGAGCTGCTGGCATGGCTGGAGACATTTAGTCTTGATTCACTTTGAAACCCTGAAGCAAAATCAAGAACATCCACCATGCGCTGGCTTGGTCCAACCAGGCGACGAAAGGTTTATGTTTATGTTTCAGTGGAGGAGAACTCTTGTCAGTCATCTTTCAGCTGGTTATAGACTGATCCAAATTACGTCCGCCCCCCACTAGAGATGACCCTAACACGAGAAAATGCCTAGCGACCCTGAGCCAAACCACAATGTGCAAAAGAAAGTTTGTGGATTGGCTTTGTGATGCTTGAACCGTGAGGCAGCACTCAACTTGTTTTGGATTGCTTACTTCCTCTGGTCAGATGTTACAGCTACAACGCTTTTGATTTTACAATCCTCGAGATATTATGGTGACACTAGTTGTCTAAACCTTACCCCATACTGAGAGACACAGGGATGCACTGGCTATTAAATTCTGCACCAGTGAGAGCAGCATGAAGAAGGAAACATGGTTCTTATTGTAACCCGGTGCGCTCCTGTTGGTGCCTCTCATAAACCAGCGAGGTACTGCTCTTTTTTCTTTCCTTTTTTTACATTTCATGCTATAACTTTAAGAAGTCTGTGCACACGGCTTCACTGGACCGTCGAACATGACTCTGGCTATGAAGTAATAGGCTTATTTTATTCCTCAGAGTCTCCGCCTTCTGTTAATACGAGATCAGGGATTTCCCTTTTGGCCCTACGCTTGACCCGACAGCAGCGCAACCTTTCTTGCTGGTCACACTCTGAACTCATTTACCCCTCTCTCAGCCGTTTAAACACCAATCCCACTTGATCCTAACATTGGCCTTAAATCCCATTGGTCACAGGAGATTTGACATGAATGTCCGCGTCGGGGGAATTGGTTGCAACCTCATTTACATTCGTGGGTTTCCTGCAGAGACGCCTGCAGACCCCACGGTGCTTCCTTGAAGTTTCCCATCTGACAGGAAACAACAAGGGCATGAAGGGATGTTGGACTCCTGAGCGGATAACTACTGCACATGATTAACACATGCTTTGTATTTATCATGCTGCTCCCTTCTGTAATTTTAATGTTCCATGCAACGAAGGTCAGGCCGGCCCCTGCTCTCTCTCCATCTGTTTAGTCTGGATTTGTGTATGTTACATTTAATTACCAGAGGTCTTTTGAGACCGTTTTGGCCTGACTGGCCATTATGTATCATCTTTACATTCAATATGTGTCCTTATGCAACACTTTTGGCTCTCTGTTTCACCGCCTTTGTAATCTGCCAAGCTTGATTAAATTCTCTGCATATTATACTTTTCTAGCCGTTATTTTTCCACCAAGTCTGCTATTTTCAGTGTCAGTGGGGTCAGTAAAGCAGGGTACCGCAGCCCGTCCCCCTGTCCGTGATTGGTGGCTGCCTTAATGAGAGGCGATAGAAATGGAACGTGGCCGCTGCTGCTCTGTGGTTGGTCCTTTCCTCTTCCACGGTGGTGTTGAAGGTTGGGGCAGGCGTGTGGGTCAGAGGTCACCCCTTTCTTCACCCCAGCCCAAATAAGTCAATCTGTAATAGCTCCTAAGGGAAGCCCCGTCCAAAGGAGGTGAAGGAGTAGGTAGATCTCACCCATCATCTGAAGCGCTGCCCCGTTTTTCAGCGGCGTTTAAAACCCAGAAACAGCAGAGCTCTCTCTTTTTTCCATGTTTAGTGGAGGGCTTTTGTTTGTTTGAGAAACGGATTACTGTTTTCATTTGAGGAGAGGGTTAGCATTTCATGCCATGGAGTGGCGTCTGCTGGCATTAGGCGCTGTTTTGAAAACTGAGCATTTCCTTTAAAGCATGGACTCAATTCGGCTTTGACTCTGCGTTGGGGAAGATGACAAATACTTTAAGACTTTAAGTTTTAAGACTGAATCTTCATTTTCATATGCTTTCCCATTTGTCCTTCTTTGGCTTCTCCTAAAATTAAGGCTTCCACCGAGGTATTTTTGATGTGGCCAGATGCTGCAGTGAAGCACTTGTTTAGGTTGTAATCATTACCCAAACCTCATTAGGGTGCAATGAGCCACAAGCCGTTATTAACAGTAATTGACCTCAGATTTGGAACGCTCTGTCAAAAATTCTGGCTGCCAGATATGATTTTGTTTAACGGTGTTCTATTATCCCACAAAATGAGTGACATTCATCATTTTTACAGCTGCTTACTCAGACTAGAAGAGGGGGAATTACTTTAAAGTTCCATTAAAAGCCTCAAAAAATGGCATTTGCAGGTTGTGACGCCCCAACACGACAGTATTCACTTCATTATTCACCATGCAGACCGAATTTTTAAGTGCTGCACGTGATTATTTTCATGCTCCGCTGAGCAGCTGAATGAGTTGACACCATAGGTGCAAAGACCCTGCAAGGTGTGCCGTTATTGTGAGTCACCCGGGTGACTTTCATACGTGGCATTTGCACGCGTCTGCTAAATTAAGTTTTTGATGTATTTAATGAGGCAGTAGATTCAAATTCCAGTTAGAGTTGATAAATTGATTAATTGCATTCACCTGGCCTTTTAGGTCCAAATCAATCCGTGAAGCCTGCAGAGCTACAGTACTGTCTGTAGAGCAGTACGACAGCAAGAGTCGAAATCTCTTCTTCTTCTTCTTTTTTTTTTATTATTATTATTATTTTTTAAAAGAAGCATATTTGGTCTCTGGGTCATGACCACTGGCAATGTTTTTCACCAATCCAGGAAGTGCACCCCATCTCAAATGTTTCAACTCAGTGTTGGCTTCTTCAGTATTTATCCTGGATTTTTCCTCAGCCTGCATTTGAGTTTCCGAAAAATAACCATAAAACTTTAATCATGCAGACGTTGCAAGGAGCAGCTACTCTGTGCAGTCCAATTAAAATGCATTGACAGTGAGAATTTTACAGATATATTCACATCTATATTCCTTGGTACAGTATGTTGGTAAAATACATATCATCCACAGGGCATGTGATCCCTGCGAGATGTATAATTCAAATGTCTGTTCTTTATTCAGCAGTATATTAAAGGAAGTGGGATTATTAAATATATATTACTTGAATCTTATGAATCTTGGGACTCATTACCCGGAATTTTTTACACAGCAACCATAATCCTCTTCACATGTTAAGCAAGGACTACAAATCACCAACGTACTGTGGGAATGCACTGGTATTATTTTATAGTGCTGTGCATCCTTCATATATGAATACACCAGAGAAATTCATTGGATTTTGCATGGAATCACTTAAAGTCTTAATGGTATTTAAAGACTGATTATAGTCACATGGGAGCTGTGATGTCTATGGCAGTCCATTTAGCTCCATTACTCACTCTCTTTAGCTCTAGTATTCGGGCTCATTTGGCAAGGGCACTGATTTATGCAAACACCCAAGCTCTGCTGATCTTTTCACATGAACCCCCAGCTGAATACGAGTCCCCACTGAACCACAAAATATTTTTCTGTAAATAAATATTGCGACATAAATAATATTTTCAGAGCTGGGCAGCAAGCTGTTCAAGGGAGCCGCTCCTACACTGGAGCATCAAGTCCCTCAGAGGACAGTCTTCGTCCACCGAGGGAGATCTCAAAGGTGATTGTGAAATAATTGTCCACACGGTTACAGATCGAATACCAGAAAGTTCCCCTCTGACAAAGATCTCCACGGCCTCTAAAATGTGCCCCGCTGTCTGCCGGCTTGGGGTAAATTACCGCCTGACAGGGCCGCTCTTTGTTGTATTAGAGTCTGGAGCGCGAGGGCTCGCTCTGTCAACCTGTCACAGCAGGAGATTCTTGTCGCTGATACTCAATACTTTGTCAAAATGCTCAGATAATACGCCCAAACACACGGCCTGCCTCCACTGGGAAGCTCTGTGCTCAGGAGGGGGGGGGGTGGAAGTGAAAGCTAGGGATCGCTGACACATTTCACTTTTCCCTGACATCTTCTTTGACTCAACAATTCCAGAGAGAAAGGGAGGAGGAAAGAGGAGAGAGAGGAAAAAAGGGAAAATCGGAAGGAATTTCCATCTATATAACAAGGGCATGGAAGGTAAATATAAACCACTTGTTATAACAGGAACTTGAAATTTATAGCTTGTAGTATTTTGTCCTCAGCCCCTTGCTTGGTTTCAAAATAGTGCCGCCATAATTATCTACAGATGGAAATGGATGCAGCTGCTCAGTCAAAGTCTGAGGCCTCTCTCAGAGTGGGGGATCATCCAGCCGACGAACTGCTTCTCGCTCACTAATAAGTTAGTCGCCCTCAGATTTTATCTGCCCGTTATAAGATACTCACAATGAGACCTCACCGATCAGCTTCTGCCTCAGACTCCTTTTATATTCTCTCCTCTGAGATGTTCAGATCTGAAATATAATAAATTGGCCCATTAAGGCTTTTTTTGGTTATTTCCATTCTTGTCTGATGCACAAGGCTGCATGAAGGGGAACAGTTTTTAATAGCGTGGACTTTTTTTTCCACAGTGCTATTCTTGTGTCTGTATCTGGTGTATCAAGTGTTTATTTAGTCCCTTCTTTTAACACACAATATGGTAGCAGTAACACCTGAGCTTTGGCATCCTGGCATCCAACTTTGCTCCTCTGATGTTTCTGACAGACAGCTGGCATACGTGGCAATAAATGTCAAAGATGGCGTTAAAGCCATATATAGAATATGAATTTCTTTCTTTCTCCCCAGCAGGAAGATCAGAAAGGCTGTTGTAGACAATAACAAAAGGTACATTAACTAGAATAAGGCATTATGATTTAGCAAAAACTGTACCATTAATATACAGCAAGTACAAAAAAAACAAAAAAACAGTGGCATCGAGTAGTGAAACTACCAACTACAACACAGTAACCTGTATTATTGTGCAGATGAGCATTATAATGTAAACTCTGTGCTAAGTTAAATATTACGTTCAAACTAGGCTATGATTGAACTTACATATAGTTTGTGCAGCCCGCTGGTGCTGAGTGAGTTTTAGAGGTGCAGGTAGAGGTGTTTTTGAACTTTGGAGAGGGCTGTGCTACCTGTTTCACTGTACTTCCAGCCTTTATGTCAGGCTAAGCTAATGGCCTTGCTCCAAACTGAAAGGTTATAAATGATACTGGTATTAATGTTGTTGTTAAGAAAGGGTATTTCCAGAGATTTTGAGGTACAGATTCTCAGCAGTGGAGACCAAAAACAGTTTGCCATATCCAGTCACTCAAGGGCTGCAAGTAGATTGACGGCTTGATTTGTCTTTGTGGAACGTTATTCGAAAATAGTGTGACACCCATAATATCTTTCATGCCCGCAGTCGTGCCGAATAGCACAAAAGTCGCAGATGAAGAGAAGAAGTTCCGCGACTGTGCCGACCTCTACCAGGCTGGCGTCCATAAGAACGGAGTCTACACCATCCAGATCAACCCTCAGGAGACCAAAAAGGTGCGAAACCACAGCGTCGTACAGCCAGCAGTCCGCCGTGATGTGAAAGTGTCTGCCTTTTCCACACTGTAGGCTGCTTTTTAATAGATGGTTTAGAGGCTTTCACATGTTTCCGTTTTGCTCCGAGAGAGCTTAAAAGAGCCCCTGAGCACCACTGGGCTGATGAGTGCGAGTGGTGGGTGCGAGCTGGAATATTGAGAGCTGAAAATACACATGACAGCTTTGAGTTAAGCAGGGTGTGAAACAGATGTGAAACAGGACACTGAGCTGATGAGCATGGTGACAATTGTGTGTGTGTGTGTGTGTGTGTGTGTGTGTGTGTGTGTGTGTGTGTGTGTGTGTGTGTATGCTGTGTTCTTAACCTCTACACTGCTTATACTCTTGATAGATGGGAGTGATGATGTAAAAATGTACTTTTAAAATCATCACTTACTTTTTTGTCAGGAATAAGTTATAATTACTTCAGCTCTGGTGCATATTTTTTCCATTCTTCAAGAGGATGGAGCAGCTATTGAACATATTCGTCAAAACGGCATCGAACCTGTGTAGCTCTGTGCAACATTTAAATGTTTTTTCTACTTTTTCAACAAGCACATAGCTTTAGTTATGAACTGTGAGCGTTTCAAAAGAATCTCCTTTTACAACATTCACCTGGGAGAATTGATTGTCTATGTGGAAGCTAGCCAGCTAGCTAGCTAGCTTAGCTAAGTAGGTTTCAATTTCCGAGTCGAGGCTAGTTCGTTTAGCTTGCTATCGGTAGCGCTGGCTGTTTCTTCTTGTTCAAGTTATTTGAACACCTGCTGAGTCATTGGCAGCTCCCACACACTGATCAGCGTTGTGGTCGTCCCACATTGTTCGAAGACAGGGGTCTAGCTAGTGTTAGCTGCGGTATCGCACGATAAGAATCACAACATGGAGTAACATGGAGTGTGGGTAGTGTTCATATCAGAGATACAGTAGGATAATGCAAAAGGGTAACAACATCAACGGCACGTGTTATTAGAGCCTCTGCAAAATACCAGTGTAGAAAGCACTATCATCGCACAGAAGCACATATGTTAAAAAAAAGGGAAAAACATATACAGGTGCATTCGTATATTATACTGATATTAATAGAAAACATTAATTTGTATCTGAATTTAATTTCAGATCAACATAAAACATCAGCACTGTTTGTAGTTGTAGCTTTTTTTGTGCATATACACCATGAATGATGAGCTAGTCTGGGGGAAAATGATTCTGTCAAGGGTACTTCCCTAATTATACCCAGGCTGTGTTCATGTGTGTTCAGCTGCGTGGGCTGGCTGAGGTGAGAGACCTTCTCCACTCCACCCTGGGGTCCCCTCCTCAAAACAGAGAGCAACACTGCAGATAGAGCAACAGCCTTGCATTATCAGCTTACACACACTGAGGTCCAAGGTTAAGGGCCACATTACACCCAGGACCTCCACTTTGATCCTGCAGAATCGAGGCTGTCTGATGAGGAACATCTCCCGGGAGTTGGTGAGGGATAAGGAGCCGCTGATTAAGTTTGAGGAGGACACAGATACCTTGCATTCCCAAAGATTATTCATCACGAAAGCTGGGAAAAGGAGTGTCTAAAACCAAATAATTGTCAGAGTGAAACTTCATTGTTTGTTAATGCCGCTGAGAGTCACGTTGAATGTTGGAATCACTAGCTTGCTAGTTAGATTATGTGTTCTGAGTCCTGGAAACATGTACAAAAGACCTATGGGTGCTATCAGTGTTCCATTTCTTTCATACATGTGTTTTCCCACCCTCCCTTGCTCTCTCTTCAATTGTGTAGGTGTATTGCAACATGGAAACAGCCGGCGGAGGATGGACGGTCATCCAGCGCAGAGAGGACGGCAGCATGGACTTCCAGAAAACGTGGAAGGAGTACAAGATGGTGAGACAAGACAAAGGCGTGCACACAGACACTTGCCCAGCATGCAGACGCTCATCCGTATCTATTAAGAGCAAGATGATAAAAGAGGGTCTTTAAAGACAAGACAGTGACTCAACACACAGACTGAAAGCTGGAGAATACACTCATTCATATCCATTAAGCATAAATTACGAAACTGTGCGATGAGCAACACATCCTGTTTCAAAAACACACTTCCGCAGGGATATTATGACAAATCGAGTGTGCTTTTTGGCTACCATTGAACGCGCTGAAAAATAAGAGGCAGGATCCGCTGATCCAAGACCATTTGGAAAGTTTCAGCGTCGTCCTCTTCAGCAATAGCTCCTCCTTCGTTTTTGTATTAGCAATATTGTCAAGGGTGTCTGAGACTTGTTTCGCTCCTCAGCCGAGGCTTCGGTGACATGCTGTTATTCTTCCTCTTTTCCAACAGGAAATTATTACCTAAATGTAAAAACAACACATTTGTTTAGTCTCTATAGCACTGTGCCAGCGGTTTCATCTGTTTGTCATCAAGGAGAAATCTATGCATATTTGCATTGGGAGTGTTAACATTTTCATCCTAAGCTGTGTTTAGATAGTAATTGGATTTATTATTGCTGGCAGTTGCACTGCTTGTGTTTACTGTGTAAGTCACCTGTGTGCGCCTTCCACGAGCTGTGCGTTTATTGTGAAATGGACTATGTTCTTTCTATCCGTTGTAATCTTCCACTTTAATTATTTCCCTTCTCCACTGCTCTTGATGTGCAGTTTAGGAATCAATGGGAGAGAGTTTCAAAGACCTGAGAGCTCCCAAGTTAGATCAAATAAAAGCACTTAACTGGGACTGAACACTGGTGAATGAATGGTAAAAAAAAGTGATAATAAAAGAGAAGGAGAGCAAAAAGGACAACGGAGAAGAAGATAAAATAATAAAGGCAATGTGAGGCCTAAAAAGTAAGCACCAATGAGGCAGACATGGAAACCCTCCAGCTTTAAACAGGTGTTATAGAGAGCATGGAGTGCATTACAGTACATGAGGGCACACTCGTGGACCTTGGCTGACATTCACAGCGCTGATCTAAGGGCTTAGTATTCCTTTTCATCGCCTTAAAAGACTCTAGCTGATCAATGGTGTTTTATTGTGTTATTAATTTTCTCATTCTTGGTCTCGGTAGGCATGTGTTCATAGATTTAAAAGGCTTTGAGGATTCGTAAATCTTTCAGTCAAAATGGAGATGCTTTTTCTTTGCGAGACCATGGAGTGGATTTTGGCAACAGGGATTTGGTGCACACATTAAAATGCAATCATAAGACCATCTAATGGTCATAATTACATTACCAGTAGACCACACATCACTGGAGATCCTACAAATTATTTTCACAACTTTCATTTAAACATCTTAAAGAGCAATCACTCCCAGCCACTGCTCTACTGGAACGTTTAGCTAAAAGCATGACTAAATAGTTGAAAAAGTTAGTTACAATTAATGGACAAACAATTAAAAATGTTAGCTAAAAGTAGCCTAATGGATAAACAGTTGAAATCGTTAGCGAAAAGTAATGGACAAACAATTGAAATTGTTAGCGAAAAGCAGCCAAATGGAGAGCAGTTGAAATAGTTCGCTCAAAGTCATGAATTGACAACTAAAATGTTAGCTTAAAGTATGTATAACAATTGAAATAACTAGCGAAAAGTAGCCTAAATGATAAACAGTTGAAATAGTTAGCTAAAAGTAATGGACAAAAAATTTAAATTGTCATGAATACGCAGTCAAAATGGTTATCGAAAAGTATCCTAATGCATAAGTAGTTAAAGTCATTAACCAAAAGTATAGATATAGCCACATGTAATGAATTAATTGAAACTATTAATTAGCTAACTATTAATTGAAATAGTTAGCTGAAAGTAATGAGCTAACAGTTGAAATTGTTGGCAAAAGCATTTGATAAAGAGTTGAAGTGGTTAGCTAAAGGTAAAGGATACATGGGTGAAATTAGCAGCTAAAAATGACAGATAACAGTTGAAATACTTCACTAAACAAATGGATAAATGGTTATGCATAAATTAAATTGTGCATACTTAACCAACCTACTTAAGATTCGATTGTATGAAACAATTATTGTAAATGTAGTCACTGTTACAGGATGAATATTGTTAAATACTGTTCGGTTACAGTGCTTCCATAAATACATGAAAGCTGGTGCTGACAAAAGCCATCATCAGCTTGTCTGACGCAGTACGTCAGACAAAGAAGGATTTCTGTTTTATTATTGGACCCTCAGTGTAATTCTAGCTTATCTCTCTAATGCGCAACAGTTCCTGAGATTTACAGTGCTCAACCTTTACAATTACTTCTTTCCCCAGACAAAGTGATTTTAGCAAGTGTAACTGAAATGCAAACCAAGCGCTCTGTCCAACAATATGACTAACCATCTCCTCATCTTGTCTGAGCTGAGTGATGTAGATCAGGTTTGCGTGTGAAGGATCACAAAGCACCGGAACTATACAAAGGAAAACCGTCAACAGAGCTCGACTCCGAGCCTTTCCTCCGGCCAGGGTTCTCGAGATAAATCGCGGTCACAGTAGGAGGCATTGGATCGAGCTGAGAAGCCAGTCAGAAGGGAACATCTCATCAGGAGTGAGATCAAATGCAGAGAAAGAGGGGGGGGAAAGGAGCGAAAGCAGCGATGGGCCCCAGTCACTTTCTCTTCCACCCACTCGGCAGGACATGCCTAAGGCCAGAGGAATGCCCCATATTTACTTTCCCTCCTTCCCATTTCTCATCACCACACACGCTCAGCACAAACACAGACTTCTCCCTGGCTTTGACTCCCTCGCCCACTCTACCCCCCCTCTTTCCCCGTCTTTAATGGAGCGGTCCAGACTATCCTGTCAGAGCTGTAATGTCATCCTGCTTTGTGATATTGCTGCTGTCAGAAGCACTTTGCCTGTGACCGGGAGCCTCTCTGATCAAATCAAATACAAACCTTTGCAGTTGTTTGAAGGAGTGTCCGTGCATGCAGTATATATTTTGGGAAAGAAGTCTTAAAGTAATAATGAGTTTAACATGTGTGACTTGAGTGGAAGACAAATGGAAAAAGGTGTGTGTCTATTTCAGCTGGTACCAATTTAGAGACTTTTATAGGTAGGTAAGTCTATCCACGTGCAGGATCAAGCCAAAGAGCATGCTTAAAACTGCATAAAATATGTTAATACACAGTGTGAGTAATGTGTGCAGCTTTTTCACTCATGTCTGGAGAAATCAGACTGAGAGGCTAGGAATAAAAAAAAAATCTGCTGCTTCTGCTGATGGATAAACAACCACATTATTTATTATGAGGAACCGTTTGTTCTGATCTTATTTCTGATTGATAAGAAATAAATCAATAAATAAATTCGAAAATTCCTTCCCACCCATTCCACAATCCTCCAGTGTTGAGATTTTATCATTCTAGGAAAAGAGAGGCGATAGCAGCGAATAACTCTGAATAACCCTCCATTGTTGCAGGGCTTTGGGAGCATGTCTGCAGAGCACTGGTTGGGGAACGAGTACGTTTACCAGCTGACCAGCCAGAGGCAGTACGCCCTCCGCGTGGAGCTGACAGACTGGGACGGACACCAGGCCTTCTCACTTTATGACCGCTTCCAAATCGGCAGCGAGAAGCAAAACTACAGGTAAAAAAGCTCATGTTGCTGCTAGTAGACACAGAGGGGAACGACTGTTCTTTCAAACAAGGAACACACAGCCAGCCTTTCGCGGTGGCGGGTAAATATCCTCAGGGCTGGATGTGTTTTTGCACAATTTCAGTGGTGGTTTGAACTCCAGCCTCATATTTGCACCATGTGTTAAAGTGATACAGACATCAGGGTGAAATATGAATAAATGGATGAATCTACACATAACAGAACAAATTGTTCTTAGCCGCATTAGTAGCATGGCTCTGCTGATGGTCAGTCTCTCCACCTCTGACTGTAACATCTCAACTACTATTGGATGAATTAGCCGTGACATTTGGTGCAAACATTCAAGTCCCCGTCAGGATGAGTTATAATAACTTTGGTTCGCCCTTAACTTTATGTGTCCAGCACTTTGATGTAACCTGATGATGATGATGATGATGTTCCCATCAGCCTCAGCTGTACTTTGTGTGTGGTGCTAATTAGCAAATGTTTACATGCGAGGACGCTAAACATCCATGTTAAACATTACACTGCATGCTAACATTGTCACTGTGACCACATCAGTATGAGGTTATTGGCATTTTGCTCAAAGCACTGCTGTGCCTAAAACAACTACAGCTTCACAGAACCGCTAGCGTAGCTGCAGACTTTGTGGTGAAAGCAGCAGATGAAGCTACAGAGGAATCATTCAGAAACAACACACAATCGTTGCTCAGCGTAAGGAGAAAATATGCTTCAGGTCGTGGTTAGACGCCTATAGTGCGAATGAAGTCTACCAGGCTTGTGCAGACAGCTGCATTGATTAAAATAGGAGCGTATTTGTTCCATTTGAGGCGCATGAGATGGATGACTAAAAGCTGTGGCTGAGATACCTCTTGCATAGACAAGCCTTTAGTCATCTTTGTTCTAGTCGCCTTGATCGCTGCCCATCAGAAGATTGCGAAACTGTCCTGAGTGTATGTCACCTGAAGAAAGGATGGAAGGAGGAAATATAAGGTAATCACACTTTAATTGAAAGACAAAATGTGCAAAAGTGTCAAGATTTAAGCTCGGCCAGTAACTGTGAGCCCTCCAGACACGTCAATCGTGTCAATCCTGTTATGTAAGTCTGTGGCAAAGTTTTTCTCATTGCGAATTCCTTCCAAACCAAATGTATCGCCTGTCATCGTCTCCTCATTACAAACTTCCCTGTGATTGACGCTTTGTCCTTGTGTGTTGTGGGGGCGAAGGTTTCTGTTTTCTTTTGAGGGGGTTAATGATAACAGGCCTCAAACTATGGCAGATGCTTGGCCCTCTCAGATGTGGAAAACTACTGCAAATTCCACCGAGTTCCAGGCAATTGCTGGCTTCAGAGGAGAAGGTCTGACATCTTCAATTCTGCAGCTTTCACTGGATGGCTGGTTCTCTCTGATAAGACGTCCCTTTAGTTGCGAAATGTCTTGTGTTCGGCTTTGAATGACGAAATGAGGAATTAGATTCTGTGGCTTAAAAGCCTTTACCTCAGCCCTTCCATTCCTTGCACCTAAGCTCCAGAAAAGATTACAAGTTTCAAGTGTTTCCCTGCAGCGGGGGGCCGTTAGGCTCGATGCCATATCTAATCTTCCGAATTGTCTTGCGATGAGAGGGGTTTCACTTTACGAGGTCTCCGTCTTGAGGAGCTTGTACCGGGAGTGGCCTCTGCGGTTTTCCCTGAGAACTGGGGAAATGGATTTCAATCAAGCAGAAGAGATCAAGTTGTTTTTTGTTTTGAGTTTAATGCAGAATTGGGGTTTTGTGTGACCGCAATGTGAGGACCGAGAGAAACTCCTTCTCTGGTTACCTTTAGTCTTTATGGCTTTGGTTCGAATGCAGCACCTATGTGGAGTGCAGGCCTGTGTATTTGTAGTGCTGGTAACCTCAATGTGCACTTTACAGAATCTAAGGGAAAGGAGTTTAGCAAAATGTAAAGCAAATTTAGCTTCCCGCAATCCAACACCATCCAACTTCTTCTGCAGCTCTCATTTACACGACGCACATGCATTCACGCTTGCTTTTATGTCGTCCTTTCCTGGGTTTCAGACACATTCTTAACATCCTACACTTGACTTTTTGTTCTTTTGAACTGGGGAAACAGTTATTTCTGTACCCGCTGAGGCAGGCAAAGGACATCCCCAACCATTCTGGGCTGTTTTGGATACAGGCTTGCACTGTTTAGGAGTCCAGTCGACACACAGATCTCTATAAATAGATTTGTTCTTGAAAAATAGTTGCGGTATGATAATCACACATTGCCTCTCTGAAACACGGGCCAAAACAAACCAGATGGCCTGGTCCCAAACAAGCCGACGCTGCCACGTTCTCTGTTCTTTCTGCTTTGGCACCTCCCTCCTTTCCAACGTCAAACAATCGGCGACGTGTTCCCCAAATTGCATTTGCTGCTCTGGAACAGAAGAGATAGCTCCAAGTGATATGTCCTGTCTTTTAGTTGGTTTTGGATTTTTTTCTGTCATACATGGCGGGTTACTGGAATAAAGTGTGCGTCAGTGTGAGTCAGATAAACATTTATAAAGACCTCATATTGTACAGTCAATGTGCCTGTTTCTCCCTCTCTCTGTCACACTGTACACTGTAGGAACCTAAGCACATGACCACGGCCACGAACTGAAAAACTCCTCTTGGAAACCAGGTAGAATAACTGGATATTACATATTAACAAAGCACACGACTCGCCATTTGTCATAAACAATACTGAGCAGCCAAAAAATATCTGCCTTGCTGCCAGCTTCTTGGTTTCATGCAGATTTACTGTATATATACGTCCTATGAAATGGAAATTACTCAACTTGCAGAGAAACAGAGGGAGGTGTGCAATCATTCTCCTGTGAAATACGCCGCTGGGTCCTAATTCTTTAGAAATGAAATCACGGACATGGAATAAATGCCATATTTATTACCAGTGCTCAAAGTTTGGACCTGCCATTCATTTCGCTCTCGTTTTATTAATTGACTAATTGTCCCGTCTGTTTGTTAAGGTGGTTCCAGCTTCTCACATCTGATTGTTTGCTGGTTTCCTTCTCTGATAGTTGGCTGAATATCTTTTGGTTTGCACTGTGGGTAATTTTTGGTTTGACTATGAACTTTTCCAAAACCTATTTATGCACCTCTGTTTCCAAGGCTTGTACTTTTGTTCTTCAGAGCAGTTTGGGGAACAGAAAACGATAACTATCTGCCATGCACAATTTCTACCATGCACTGGCCTTGCAGAACCTACTGAAAAAATGCCCTCAGAAGTAAAGCTTTACAACAGGGGTTAGATCAAACAGCTATATTGATGCAATAGCAGCAAAATGAAAGAAGAAATCAAATCGCTGGCCACATCTGCACAGTGTAAGCTGACATCAGCAATGTTGATTTAATGTTGAACGAACAAATCTTATGGAGGAACACTGTGAGGGGTAAATTTGGGTTGACCGGAGCACGAAGGTTCCCACTGAACCACAACCTCATAATGTTGTGAAATGAGCTCTTTCAGTTTTTTCTTCATTGTGAGTGGGGTCACCATAATTGCAGAGGTTACTGTCTTTGCAAACAACAGAAAAAGTCCCCTATCATCATAGCTAATTTGGTTGCTTTGATACAGCATGGACTGCAGAAAGAAAAATAATAAAAA
The DNA here is from genome assembly GCF_039877785.1 of Chaetodon trifascialis. Classification (NCBI taxonomy): domain Eukaryota; kingdom Metazoa; phylum Chordata; class Actinopteri; order Chaetodontiformes; family Chaetodontidae; genus Chaetodon; species Chaetodon trifascialis. Next base: position 6,703,167 of record NC_092072.1, read on the forward strand.
TAAAATTTTACGACCTGCAAATATTGTTGTAACGATAGCCATCAGATCAACACATGCAGATAATCACCCTCATTTATCAACGTTTGTGCACTGCAAAAATGGGCTTTGTGCTACAAATCAATATGAATAGACGGGGTAAAGCAAAAGTCAACCTGTGTGACACAGAAAGCAAAATAGCAAAAAGACACAAAAAAGAGACTAATTAAAGAAAGTACAGATGGACTGAATAAAAGAAAAATAGTGCTGAGTCAGGGGGAAAACGATGGCATAGAATGAAGAAAATTGCACATTACACAAAAACGAAGTTACATAACAAGAAAAGAAAGAGCCACAAACTGAAACGAATGATACACAATGCCGGCTTAGATAAACAGTTTCCTGCAGATAAACAGTGATTCTTGAGAATGGTCTTGAAGTTACAGAGCAGTGTTTCGATTTAAAGGTGGCTTTGTCACTTTTTCCATGTTGAAGTTTTTGACACAAGCTTTGTAGATAAATAAATACTGAGGATTATTGTGTCACTCAGCCAGGAAAGAGCAACTGAACTGTCCTATTCAGTGTGCTGGTATATTGTTAATTCTTTCCAGTAACAAACCAAAAAGTGGCATGTCAGGGGTGAAGACAGCGGAGCCTCTTGCAGTGCATTAGGGGACAGGTGTAATTTCTCTATGGCTAATTGAACAGAAGTATCAAGAATAAAACAGCATTGTCTGCATAAAGATTTGACGAAATTGACGATCATTGCTATGAAAGCTCAGAAATTTGAAAATGCTCAAATTAAGTACATGTTAACTTCCTGGATGTTGGCAAGCCCTCCGGTGGCTGATTTACCGTAACTGGACTCGAGGCCCACTCATGAGCTATAGAATAAATGTGGGTAATGATGTGGCATTTAGTGTAATTTTTCTCCTAAATAATGCAAGAGTCAAGTTTGCCCTGAAATAAAACATAAGGGTTGTTGCAGTATGGGAATAATAAAACCCTAAGAGAGAGAGGGAAAAAAGAGAAAGAGACACACTAAGTACAACATTTGAAGATATACTGAACAGCACTGAATTCATTAAAACATGTTGTAGTTGGCAGCAGGTAGATTGTCATTAATCGGGGATACCAACCAAGTCTGAAAAAGTTTGGACGCTGTTTGAAATGTAAATAAAATCAGAATTCAGTCATCGTAAACAAACTGTGTTTGCTGACAACGGTGTAGTAACATGTAGTAACATCCTTTATCCAACCAAGTGGTGAACTTCGCTCTATCCTCGCCTGTTAACGACTGAGCCTTTCCAGGATGCCCCTTTCGTACCCAATCATGATACCCTCACCTGTTACCAATCAACCTGTTTACCTGTGGAATGATCCAAACAGGTGTTTTCCCCAGTCCCTAGTCTTTTGTTGCTCCTGTCCCAACTGGTTTGAAACGTGTTGCCGCATCAGATTTAGAATAAGCAGGTGTTTACAAAAATCAATGAAGCTGATGAGGTCAAACATTAAATATACAGTCTTTGTTCTGTGTATGTCAAAGAAGATTAGCAAGTTATCACATTTTGTTCATGGTTTACACAGCGTCCCAAAAATCCTTTGCTCCACTACAGATGTAGGAATGCATAATGTTTGAGTGTGGTTAATGCACCTTAAACACTAATGTGCACGTTAAGATGTAGTTAAGTACCCTGGGCACCAGACAAAACCGTAACTTCCAAAATTTTCTGAGGTGTACGTTCACAGCACTCAAATATATGCACGGACACAAGTTGAGGTTTACCAGAAAAAATGTTTCGCAAAGCCTCCCAGCTCGAAGACAAGACTTAAATGTTTATTTTTGAACGAGCCATTACATCTTTATTCAATATCCCTCTTTGTTTGGACAGCCAAGTTCTTAAATCCAGTGATTTCTCCATATGGTAATGGCCAGATTTCCCCATGGAATCAGATAGATCTTGTTGAGATGTTTTTCATGTGAGGATTTAGGAAAGAAATTGGCAGAGATTTGGATTCCAAAACATGGTGACCCCTCTGTTTTCCAAGACTCACACTGAGATAATCTTGGATATCTCAAGTTATGGACTGGATATCTCATCCGTGGACGGGTAAGGTTCCACAGTTTCCAGTGATACAAAGCATCAGAGCTATAGGCTCCGACACTCGTATAGGTCAGAAGAAATGAGCATCAGTGGCAGGAGACGAACAATATGTTGTGCATTTTAAAGTTTATCTGTAATCAAAGAAATCAAAGTGAATTATGGTCCACCTACCAGAGCATTCAAACATACCACATGGTCTTCATCAGATGGAGTTTGCTCAGTTGTCATGGAGAAAGATCTGTTGACTGAAAGTGAAATGGATGCAGTCATATCAGCTACTGAACTCCCATATCAACCATCTCTGTGGCAACTAAACAAAACTCCATCTGCTGATGACGTCCTGCGATACAGTTGAAAGCTGTGGAAAAAGCTACTAAGATGAACTTGTTGCTCCAAATGTGCAAGTCAGGAATTCATGCTCATGCTCAGCCGGACAAAAATGTAAATTTCAAGCGGTTTTCAAAGGAAAGTGGTGCAAAAACAATAACCTGGATGGTCGCTTGAACGAAAAGCAACTTTTAGATTTCCATCTTGACATTACTGAAAGAGTTCAGCTCTTCTTCTGGGATTAAAATGTCCTTTCAATGTACATGAGTCATAAAGAAGACAACTGTTCACTTCGTTCAGCCTTATTCGGCAACTTTCCTGCAGAAAACGTTGTGTTATCAAATGCACTATGGCTAACCTATGTATATATCTATACATACTGTTTGCATCAGCGTGCATGTGTCTCAGTGGAGATACATGACACCCAGTGGCAAAAGAGCAGCCAAGATCAGCCAGACACCTCTGCTGTCTAACAGCAGGTCCCCAACGATTGGTCAGGGTGATTAACCTCTGCAATGGGCCAATCAGACTGCAGTTCAGGAGGCTAACGACTGCCAGGTGTGTAACAGCACGTGTTGGACCCTCAGCTGACTGAGTTGTCGCCTTCATGCACAGAGATGAAAGAACACCAGCAGGTTTGGCTCGACTGTGTCCGTCAAAAGATGAAAAGTGGCATATTTCTTTAAAAAAACACTTTCATTCGAGCCTCTGGACAGATTTGTGTACATTATAGTGATCATTTACACCATTTCAGCATTTGAGTCGGGCCGTGCTCTTCAAAGAACCGTGTGAACTTTGTACAGGGTGACACAGATTCCATTAGACACATTGTTTTATGGCCTTTCTCTAACCTCTCCAGAGGAGTTCTTTCATAAAGTTACTGTATGACAGCGATATCCTCTGTTCACAGCAACGCGGTGCTTTGTGAAATGGGAAGTGTCAAGATAAAAAGTAAGACTGCAAACAGGCGACACGTTAGCAAACCTGAGGCCCCATGCCAAGAACCGGCCTGCTGTAATCCAACACATCTCCTCCTGTGTGTGGGGAGAAAGTGACACATGTTTATGAGGAGCACCTCCGAGGAGTCCTCACTGATCACGTCTCTGCTTTGGATTCATTTTCACAAATACGAAGGCTGATTTGTGGTTTGCTCAGCTTCTGAAGGTGCTTTATAGGGACAACAGGTTGCAGGAGGTCTAACAAAACTCTAATCTTTTCACATATTTCAACTCAACAATGTTTTTAAGATACAGTAGGATAAAACTTCAATCCTGGTAACCTAGTTTTACTCAGAGGTGCTCTCAGATAAACATATCGCAGTGATCTGATTCCTCATCTTAACCTCCTACGACTCATTTCCCACGTACACAGTTTGTAGCTGTTACACTCCAGAGCACAGACTCATTATGAGTGAAACTGAATCTGCATCAAAGCTTTAAGGTGTCGGTTCACCCCATTTCCTCCCCTCATATCCGAGTAGTACTTAGTCATGCAAATTGTTTTGGTTTTATTTGCCCATGTTTTGATGTATCTCCATTGGAGACTTTTGTAGCCACCTCCAATGCAATACAAATGGTGGAATTTCATTTGTGGCGCTAAACACATCGGATAAATATCTCTGAAAAAGTCAGAAACAATGTCCCTGTTACTGTAAGTGTCGTTAGCAACAAGCACTTTTAATTGGGAGTGATTTTCTGCTGAAGCACGGCTTGTGTATTGTGTCCCAGTTGACCTGGATACTGCCATCGCTCTCTCAAACTCAAACAGAATTTTGGATTTTCATGTTTTTTGGAAATCCAAACTAAAATTATACTGCAGCAATTGTTGCTATTTTTCCATTTTTCAGAAGAGTATGACGTTTTTGGACATACTTGTGGAAAGAGTGTGTCAGCTGCAGGCCACTTGGTGGGCATTTCCCATGGCAGCAGTTGGCTGACATCTATTGACATGCTGGTGGCCGATTTACTGGAGCACATCTTGTTCCTGACATCTTCACAAGAGGCTTTTCTTTCCTTTTTCCACACAGTGTTGGTTATCAACCGCTATCCTAATTCAAGACGTTTGTCCCTTTGCAGCATGCAACATGTGGGATGACCCATCATGCTGTTTTCAATGGAAAATGGAAGCTAGCAGGCAAGGCTAACTAGCTTCCACTTTCCGAGTGGAACTTATTTTTCGCTCATGCTATTTCAACACCTGCTGAGTGCCACTATGAAGTGGTTCGAAATCGTATACTGAGCTGCTGTGTACTATATACTCAATTAGTATGTACTGAAGGATACTCAAGCCATAGTCACATGACTCCATCGATCACAATACTGTTGGTCCAAGCTGCCATTGAATAAAAAATTGTTTATCACAAATGTAAATCGGCATTTTTTTCCTTCCATTCAGGGTAAAATTATCCAGTATTATTTAAAGGAAGAAAATGTTAAGCTAATGATCTGTAAATGAGGAGATTCAGGAGGAGGTGCTGTCTTAGCATTTGGTTATGCTTGTTATCTTATAAAGTTGACCGAAAGCTGTGTTTAACTGTAGTGTTGTGTTCCTCCCACATAATACAGAACAGGGGGACTAGCTCTGTTGGCTGTCTTTCTTTTATGACTCCAGTAAAGTTTAAGTTGACTGCTGTGATCAGCAGAGGTCTCAGCTCAGATGTCTCAAAAGCTTTGGAAATTGGCCTGACAAGATACCACCAGGGGAAAATGGGAAAATATGCTGTTTGCAATCTGGGTGAAATGACTCCTGAATGATGACATGCACTGTTGCTACTTCGACTTTCTAAATATCCCCAATGGATATTAGAGGAATTAGATGGCAGGACACCAACCTCTCTCCCCAGAGGTGTTGTTGAGTAAAACTAAATTATTCCCCTCACAGCTCAATATTTTGGTTATTAATGAGCCTTGACGAATCGCATTACTAAGTTACTTTAACAGGAACAATCAGGTTAGCGTGCATCTGCCTGTTAAGTCCCAGATCTGGCTGAGCAGATGTCTGTTCCCTAATACATTTCATTAACATAAATTACAAGACGCCATCTCTCTGTCAATCTCTATGTCTGTGTTTCTCTCTCATTCTTAGAAACAGGCCTCGGGAAAAGCATCTCATCCTCCTGAGTTCATTACTTGGCCGATCTTTGGATTACCCCACTTAGCATTTGAGTGCATAATGGATCCTGACAGGGAAAACTGCAGATGTCAGATGAGTTGGGGATTGTTGGTCTCGTCAATATGCAGCGAACTGGGTAAACACAGCCGCTGACTATTTAAAGCAGCCTGTCAGAGCGTCATCCTGAAAATCCCTCTTGATGATGTGCCTTGGCGATTCGTCAGCGCAGCAGAGATCGTAAGAGCTTTGGAAAATGGAGAGTAGATGTGCAGCGAAGCCTGTTCTTTATCAGAGCAGTAGCAGACCTCATCCTTGACACTGCATGTTTTTAGTCCTCAGAACCAGGAATTAGCTGATGTGAGACATGCTACCCTCGAGTTAAGCAGCACTTTGGGAAGTGAGTTTACTCTTCACTGGAAAATATCTCCAAAAACATCTGTTGAATTGTAGACAACGGTTAATACTTCAGCATGTGTCACAATGACGCACTGTTCACAGGAACCTGCCCCGATAATGTGCTCGCAGGCTCTTATCCAAATTTGCCATGTCCAGTGGTCATTTGGTGCCACTGATTATACGCATGACTCACCATTGCATTGTAGGATTACACATACTGGTTTAGTGGCTTTGTGAATTCCCCACTGTGACCTGCACTCACACTGCAGCCATTTACACAGCTGTCCAAATACAGGAGTCTTTCACGTTCAATGACTTTCTTTCCTGGGGAGTCTACCAGTCTCTCTCTTTGAGGGTTTCAACCTGATGCCTCTGAGCTACGAGCTTCACTGAGGCTGGAGGTGCATACAGAGTGTTCAGCATCTCCTGGAAACGTAAAATAGTGTTTCTGTATTTGTTACTTTCTCATCGGAAAAGCCGAACTGGGTGCAAGGTTCACTACACGCCCGTGGTCCCCTGTTGTCCAGAAATGAACTCAGGAAATTGCTTTCAGTGAGAGTGAACCATACTTAATAACAGGACCTCACTGGCATGGTGCTGCAGTCCTGCGCTTTGGATGTGCAATCTCTTCTGCTGGGAGGAAGTGAAACTGAGAGAGCGTGAGAGAAACAAAGACATTAAGAGAAAAAGCGTTTGATGCGGTGGATTAGGGCAAGGCGTGCTCTGATGGTGATATGTAGGGCTGTCAGAGGGATGAAGGAACTGTCAGATCCGCATGCAGCAATTCCCATTCACACCACGAGTGAGTTCACAGTGCGACACACCCTGAAGAAATCTGCGTCCAAGCTGCATATTAGTTTTCGATTTGTGTGTTGAGCAGCGAGCGTCTGAAGAAACTCAGCGTGGGAGTCATGGCTGAGCAGTCCCACGGACATGCTGCTTGTTGTAATAATCCTCAGAGTGAAGAGATGGCAAGATGTTTGAATACAAATTTATCTCATCGCCTCTTACATCAGACGGATAATTACCAGGTGATGCTCAGCAGCTGTTTGGTTGATTACAGCTTCAGATTACAGATTCAGTGTGTAAAAACCTCCATGTCTGCAGCCACTATGCATCGAAAATGGTGTGGACTTTCTGTAGCGCACGTTTTAACGGCAGGTTTTTAGATTAATAGTTTGTGACTTTTTGTCCTAAATAGATATACAGAGAACGTCTTGATGTGCACAGAAAATGGTGCACTTTACTGTATGCGACTCTTGGAGTGGAAGACGAACTAGCTAGCAGAAGAAGAAGAAGAAGAAGAAGAAGTCAACTTTATTCATCACAGCACACAGAGTTACAGGGAGGGAACTGCACACGCCATGCAAGTGAAATTATTTTCTTCACATTTATCCCATCCTGGTAAGTTGTTCCTCCGCGGCAGACCAGGAGCGGTGGGCTGCCAGCCGACAGTGGCGCCCAGGGACCCAGTTCCTTCTTCGTCACCATTGGTCAGGTGGTGATCTTCTTGCATGTTTTTAGTGGGGGTACATTTTATGGAGGATACCGCAGGTGAACACGGGGAGAACATGCAACCTCCACACAGAAAGGCCCCTTCCCTCGAGCAGCAGGCACCGAAGGCATGGTGGAAGACACGCCACCAGTGCCCACAGCGGGATTCTAACTGGGATCATCTGGCTGTGAGGCAACAGTGTTACCACTTGTGCCACTGTGCCACTAAATGTTCACCATTGCTGAACAGACAAAAACTAAAAAAAAAAAAGAAACAATAGACTTTTTGTTTCACCTGAAATAAAACTTTGCTAATTTTGCTAATTAAAGGTCCAGCATGTAAGATTTGGTGCCATCTAGTGGTGAGGTTGCAGATTGCAAACAACTGAATAACCCTCACCTCTCCTGCGATGGCTGAAGAAATGCGAAAGAACACTTAATTCCCATAAACAGCAAATCTCTCCTCCACAGTGTCAAAGTGAGTCGCCTCCTGTATCCTGAGCCCCTTCCTCAGCTTCAGTCTCCATCCAGCAGCCTGGAACCCGTACCAGTGGTGGTTATTACACATTCAACATGTTCAGTTTGGGCCGAGCAGCACCTAAGAGGACTAATATATTGTAGATTCTGCACAGTATGCGCTCTACAGTTATTGCATGCCTGCAGCCTCCTTGCATGCTTTTCAACTCTAAAATCCTTTAAACTGAGCGTAAATGTCCCGTACATGTGGGCTGGTGGAGGGAATACTTGTGGTTTCATGAAAGGTATGTGGCATCATGAAAAGACAAAGAACAGTGGGAAGTGTGTGTTTAAACACAGGACAAGGGGAAATACCTGTCCAGCTCTGGATGGATGACATGTTAAACAGGTTGCTTATTGTTCTTTAACATTATATAGCTGTTGCAGGCCAGTATTTAATGATTTAGTCTGTTGTTGTGGTGTAAATTAACGCAGTGTGGTCCTGCAGATGGAAATGTGATTCCCAGACATTCCTTACACTCCACTCTTTCCTCTCCTTGTCTCTCTCACTCACTTTCCATCTGTATTTCTTTCTTTCCGTCTTTGCTTCTTTATTTTTTATTCTCTCCAGCGTGTTAATGTTGTTCCAGGTGTTCTACATGTACTCAATCACAACAAAAAATAAATACCTCTCAGGAGACATTTCTTGCAGCGTGTTATGTCTTCTTGCTGTCTTTATTACTGCTCACCCCACCACACCGCTCCCCCCTCTTCCTCCTCCTGATGTGTTTCCATGTCGTGACTCCCTCCTCTTCCTCTTCCTGATGTGTTTCAGGCTGTTCCTGAAAAGCCACAGTGGGACTGCAGGCAGACAGAGCAGTCTAGTAATCCACGGAGCAGACTTCAGCACCAAGGACATGGACAATGACAACTGCATGTGCAAGTGCGCCCTCATGCTCACTGGTGGTAAGTGCAGCCAAACGGTGCATTACAATGACGATAATCACACATTAATGGCAAATTATTTACTATTATTTATTAGTAGTATTATTTATGTAGTTTCAACCATAATTTCTGTCACTTATGATAACACTGTATTCACCAATGAGGGAACGTGGCAGGACCGCTACATGGAAGTTTGCCAGTAAACCTAAAATGTAGCTGGCAATCCTTCAACTGCGTGTGCACTACAGCAAGTAGCGTAGATCAAGAAGCAGACACAACATTAATCACTATTAGCATGCATTTGGAATAGCATCTCTGGTCACCTGATGAACACAGGTCCAATATTCACTCTCTTTTTAGCTCTGGTTTTGGTCTCCACCAACTCCTGGAGGAAATATCCAGCTCTTCGCTGCTGTCTGCTCAGCAGCTAGTCGCTAACCTTGTGTGTTTGTCTATTAGAGGTCTTTTTCCCCTGAAAGCAGCTGCCTGCTGCTGCTGGAAACAAGGGAGGACTGTTTTAAAACTGAAACAATGAGCTAACAGATGCTAAAAATGTCCCACAGAGTCGGGTGATATTCCCTTTGGGTTTGTTACAACCATAGAGTGCTTTAACATTACACATAGTCATCTGATCCACTGTTAATATAAACATATTCATTCTTTTTCTCTTCTAAATACGTTTAGCTCGCCAGAAGGTTTGGGTTTATCGGACTTCTTATCATCAAAGTCTTCTTGTTCTCGCATCTCGTCTAGTAACCTGGGGGGTACAATGTTAATATCACCAACAGAAATCAAGGGTAAAGTTACAAAAAAAGGCACAAGATGTAATAAATCAGAATGATCCTTTAAGTATTTGTCTGTATTTGGCACCAGCGAGACAATACAACAACAAGCACGATGTAACCGTTCCAAAAGCCATTTTGTCTGATTGGCTGTAAAACCAACCCCTCAGTGTTCATTGCCCAGTCATTAGTTCAGGTCATTATGATCGCAACCTGCTCTTGCAAGACATGCAATAGGCTAACGTGGCCACTTACACATCTATCTGCACCTATTAGGCGATATTCTGCATCCCCTCCCAGTTGCGCTGCGGTTGGAAACGAGCACATTATAAAAATCCCTGGGCGCGGCACCAAGTGTCAGAGAGATTTAAAATGACTCTGCTTCTCCTGCTGTGTAAGTGGAGCCCGCTGACCCTCGCTGTCACCTCATGGCAGCCCTGTTCCAGCCGAGTCCTGACCTGGTACTAATCAAGCATTTCTAAGTGCAGATTTAAGATCAGCATTACCTCTTAGGTCATTGTGAATGCAGTGGGTTAAAGAGAACTGGCACCTGATCACTGATCAACACCCCCATTCTGCTTGATTCATAGCCTGCCTATGGCCAGCCACAAAGGAAAGGCATGACAGCATGTAGCCGAGGCTGGTCTCAACCCAGCACTGCGCTCGCTTATTGTATGTCCAGTATATCATTTATTCCCTGCGTTTATAAGCGCAGGGCTGACATCAAATGATGTAAGTGTCTG